>NC_085964.1:17598850-17918616 GCF_910591565.1 Cydia splendana | reverse complement strand
TGCATATCGAATAGGGCTCGCGGTCGTGTCCGGGTTTCGGTGTACACGTGTTCGGTACCCGTTTCCGAACTACACGTACACGGTTTTCTGACCCGTTCTACAACGTGTAGTCGTGCACACGTGTAATTAAGATCCGTGTATCCGGGTACCCGTGTACCCGTGTACACGGCGAAACGGACCTTAAATACACGCGGGCCTAACCCGTCCTTGGCGTGTAGCGGAGATTGTAGTAATGTATATATGGATGTTCAATGTGATTGATATGTGTTGTACCAATTTAATTTATTTTTCACCTCAGCAGCTCGAACAAGGGTACTTTGCTAACAGTGAGCAAAATGCGATTTTGTTAAAGGAAAATATAACATATTCCGTTCGTGGTAGTTTCAGTCAGAGATGGGCAAAATTCATTTGAATGACGAATTACGAATGAGAATTACCAAATCATTAGCGAATGACGAATCATTTTTTCGAATGATCATTCGTGTTCAATTCATTGGCAAATAATTTATTCGGCGAATAAAATAGCCCACGAATAAATTATTTGCGAATAATATTGTCGAATAGTTAGCTTACAAAATAACTATTTAGCTGTTTTATATCCCAATAGTAAAAAGAAAATGTTTTCTATCGGTTTATCTGGTTGGTTGATTTGAGGTGTGGAAACTGGGAATACGCCTCATGTATTGGCGGTCACGTGGGGCGAGAACAACTGGAAATACACCAATAATGGGGGTATTCCCGTTTGTCCCCTTCGGGAACATGTGGGAAAAGACAAACAATCTTTCCCATTTGTCCCCACTTCATTGAAGCAGGGACAAATAGGAACACACCATTAACGGGTGTATTCTTATTGTTCCCCGCCGGGAACAGATGGGAATAGGCGCTGCATATAAAACATTTCCATTTGTCCCTCATGTATGGCGTAGGTCACGTGGATAGGGGACAAATGGGATTACATCAATAATGCACCCATTATAACCTATAATGGGTGTATGCCCATTTGTCCCCTCGGGGAACATATAGGAAAAGAAGCCGCATATAAATATTTCCCATTTGTTCCCACCTTATTTTTGTAAGGACAAAAGGGAACACACCATTTTCGGATGTATTCCCCATTTGTCCCCGCCGGGTACAGAAGTGATAGGATTTGCATATAAATATTTCCCATCTGTACCCTCCTTATTGGTGTGGGGACAAATAGGAACACACCATTTTCGGAAGAATTCCTATTTGTCCACGCCGCGAGAGACATTTGGGAAAAGACGCTGCATAGAAATCTTTTGTATCGGCACCAAATGGGAACACCAATATCGGGGACAAATGGGAACACCAAAACTCATATAAAACATTCCCATTTGTCCCCGCCTCATGTATGGCGTAGGTCACGTGAATCGGGGACAAATGGGAATACACCAATAATGCACCCATCATTACCAATAATGGGTGAATTCCCATTTGTCTCCGCGGGGAACATATGTGAAGACCCTGCATAAAAATATTTTCCATTTTTCCCTACCTTATTGGGGTGGGGATACTTGGGAACACAATTTTCGGATGTATTCCCATTTGCCTACGTCGAAACTGATGGAATAGGTGCTGCATATAAATCGTACCCATTTGTCTCCGCCTCACGTATGGCGGCGGTCACGTAGGGCAGGAACAAATAGGAATACACCAATAAAGAGTGTATTCCCATTTGTTCCCGCGAGAAACTTATGGGGAAAGACGCTGCATAGAAATCTTTTGAGGTGGGGACAAATGGCAACGCCAATATCGGGGACAAATGGGAACACCAAAATTCATATAAACATTCCCATTTGTCCCCGCCTCGTGCATGGCGTATGTCACGTGTATTGGAGACAAATGGGAATACACCAATAATGCACCCATTATTGGTGTATTCCCATATTACTAATAATTACCAATAATGGGTGAATTCCCATTTATCTCCGCGGGGAACATATGGGTAGACCCTACATAATAATATTTTACACAAATATCGGATGTATTCTCACTTGTCCCGGCCGGGAACAAATGGGAATAGGCGCTGCATATAAACAATTCCCATTTGTCCCCACCATGGATGGCGACGGTCAGTTGGGGCCTTTCCCAAAATTTTCCTTGGCTCTAAAATACGCTGCAGTTGCATACCTATTCAGATTTGCCATCTGAGTGTGTATTACAAAAATACTTCGTGTAATTTATTCGAATAATTCATTTCTTATTCGAAATTCTAAACGAATGGTTTATTCGCGAATAATTTATTCGCGAATATTAATCTCACCATAATTATTTAGATTAAAAATGATTCGAATAATGCCCAACTCTGGTTTCAGTACGCATAACTATCTACGTTTGTATTAAATAATCATTTAGGTTTATATAACACTTTAAACTCTCGTGTTTTGTACACATAATTACACAAACGGGTCTACCGCGATATAATTTCATTGTTTTTACCTTTAATTCCGACGTTTCAGCAGAGTTGCACCAGCTGTGGTCACGGAAAGACTGACGTCCCAACAAATGGTAACATGGTGGTGGTGGTATTTAGGTTTACTTTAATTATCAAAACACTACATCAATGAAGAAACTGAAATACCAACAATGAAGTCAACGGTTACTGAGATATTGTTAATTTTAATCTTATGATTATTGAAACAAATTGTACTTATCTACCTATTATTGACATTACAAATCAATCCAGTAAAACTGCAAAGTAGGTAATCGAATCTTCCTAACCTTCCACATATTCAATCGTATGTCTTCATAGCACGAATCTCCGCTACACGAGAGTGAAGGGTCGAACCGGCGGGTAAATAAGATCCGTTATTTCGTGTATCCGTGTACCCGTGTACACGGGTACCCGTGTAAACGTTTCCGAATCCGGGCGGGTTCGTGTAGTTCGGGTTCTTAAGCCCGGCGGGCTTAAGAACACGGGTACCCGTGTCAGCGTGTAACACGTGTATCGGGAGCTCTAATATCGAACAATAATAAACATACTAGGGGCTGATTTAGACTGCGCGCGAACTCGCATGCATTTTAGTTACATTGCGGACTGTCGGTTACGTCCAATTCAACCGACCGATCAAAAACCGCAGTGTAATGAAACTCGCATGCAAGTTCTCGCATCGTCTAAAATTCTAAATAAGCCATTATTAAGGCCTAACTTACATCGTCTCATCCCAACTTCACAAAACAGAGCAGCACACTTAGCTCGATATCAAGTTCGGAGCGCACCTGAACTTTAATAGCGTTATTTTTTTTTCATTTACTGGCGACTGAGCGCTGTTTCTGACAACTGTTGTGATCTGTTTTTGACTACTGGTATTAAATATGCTCTCTGCTTTAGCGATCGAGTCAGCAAGTGTATACTGTTGTTAGAATAGTCGCAAATGTTGTTGGACGGATTTACTCCTCTGACGGATTTGGCCACATTGACCTTAATAGTTTTGTTTTTCACATTTTTCCTTCAAATATAAATTTATTTTTCAGTGTGAAAAAGAAATGTTTTGTAATGTTCAATTCGAGCGCTTTCAAATGATATCCTACTCGACCTAGTAACTATAGACTTGTAAATTTTGCCCCCTCTTTATATTGGGCATTTTCCATAATTATTACAAATTCATAAACAAATAATCATTCCAAATTTTAAATCGATAGCTTCCGTAGTTCTCGATATATTTAGCGATGTGACATACGGACGGACAGACGGACAGAGTCGCACCATGAGGGTTCCTTTTGTACTTTTTTGGTACGGAACCCTAAAAAGGACATCAACGGGACGAGAAGTCATATACCGACAAACAGACATAATTTGCGGGTTTTATTTCATTAATCACCATATACTTAAAAGTAGGTATTAGGTACACAATTACAAGCACAATGAAGAGCAGAATTTTTTCATATGAAGAATTCTATGACATGGCGCCTGGCCATTTGTAAGACGTAATTTTCATAGTTAATTGAACTTAACAGATTAATCGTGAAAAGGTAACAAATTAAACGTAAAAGGTACTAAATCCTGGCGTAATAACAATAGTTGTAGCGTAGCGTTTTTTCTTAAAAACGAAATCGATACGGTGGAAAATTACAGCGCCTGCAAAATTGTAATAGCAATGTAAAGTGTAAAATGAGTAAAACTCGGAAACCACAAATAAAATGGCTCAATTTATAATTGAATATGAAAGTACTAAAAAGGTACTAAAATTTGGCTTTTATAGAATTTATCAATAATCGCGGGATCATTGCGTAATAAAATACACCCGCCATTCTGACTGTCAGAATGGCGGGTGTAATGTTTTTTGGTAATAACTTTTAATACCGTGAGGTACTAATTTTTTTAAAGGAGGTACCAAATAGTACAAATTAGGTACTAAAATATGGTATGCTTTTTGTTTATTTTTATTTAGGTACACCCGCGATCCTGACTCTCACCATTGATACTCAAGGCGGTTTGTGTACAAGTGGCTTAACTGCGAAACGCAAAAATCGAAACTTCGTTATCTGCCTCTCTATCGATCGAATATGCAAGAGTGATAGAGAGGCAGAAACCGAACTTTTGATTTTCGTGTTTCGCGGTAGGCCCTGTGTTGGTGCTAGTGACGCCCTCTACGCAGAGTTTTGCGTAATATTCCCTGTGGGGTCGCTTTCCGTGCCATATTTATACTCAGACACAGCGACCTTGTCAGAAGAAAAACTGTACCAAGACGATAGAAAAAAAACATCATGTAATAGTTAAACGAAATAATTGCTTGTATTTCTAAAAGGTATGTATTTCAATCGTATGTCTTCTTAGCAAAATCAACGGGATCCCACAAAGAAGTATATTTTTCACACTAATATACCGACAAACAGACATAATTTGCGGGTTTTATTTGATTAATCAGTAATCACGATATACTTAAGAGTAGGTATAGGTACACGGTACGCGGAATTTTTTCATAGGAAGAATTCTTTGACATCGCGCCTGGCCATTTGTAAGAGGTAATTTTCATAGTTAATTGAACTTAACAGATTAAACGTGAAAAGGTAACAAATTAAACGTAAAAGGTACTAAATCCTGGCGTAATAACAATAGTTGTAGCGTAGCGTTTTTTCTTAAAAACGAAATCGATACGGTGAATAATCGAAGCGCCTGTAAAATTGTAATAGCAATGTAAAGTGTAAAATGAGTAAAACTCGGAAACCACAAGTAATGTGGCTCAATTTATAAATGAATATGAAAGTACTAAAAAGGTACTAAAATTTGTCTTTTATAGAATTTATCAATAATCGCGGGATCATTGCGTAATAAAATACACCCGCCATTCTGACTGTCAGAATGGCGGGTGTAATGTTTTTTGGTGATAACTTTTAATACCGTGAGGTACTAATTTTTTTAAAGGAGGTACCAAATAGTACAAATTAGGTACTAAAATATGGTATGCTTTTTGTTTATTTTTATCTAGGTACACCCGCCATCCTGACTCTCACAATCCTCGTGCTAACATTGATACCGAAAGATTCCAAAATTGAACCACGAGCGTAGCGAGTTGTTCGTAAAGTGGTATCTTGAGCTTTGCGAGGGTTTTTTACCACAAAAACGCGAGGAAAACCCATCCAAATAGTGAAAATTCTTAACCCCGCCCCGCTAGCTGTAATGCAGTTTTGTGTACCAATTGCAGGTTATAGTAGAAGAGCGGGCCGCAAATTTTCTAACCGACTTGATACCACGATGAAATGCACAATGGTTTCCCATAAAAGTGATGCTAAGACCGAATTCGATAGTCTGCCACGGCGGAACTTGCCGAAAGTACGAAAAAGAAGGCCACTTCCGGTGCGAAAAAAGGGGGCTGATTTAACCCATCTGATACCGAAATAATAGTTATGGCAGCAGTTAGAAATTTACATGTAGACACAGAAAAGCGAAGTCTGCCAGTATTTTTTTTGCCGGAAGTGCTTGGCAGACGCTCTCAAAGGTGGCCACCAGGACCCCTAATTTAACCCATCTGATACCACCATGAAACCAATTCCAGTCGGTAGGTATGAACCCTCATGTCAGGAATATATAAGTCTGCCAAGGCTTTTCCTGCCGAAACACCTTGGCAGACGAGATTATGTGAGCAAGGTAACCATCGGTTACCCTACACTAACCCATCTGATACCACCATGAAACCAATTCCAGTCGGTAGGTATGAACCCCCATTTTAGGAATATATAAATCTGCCATGGTTTTTCCTGCCGAAACACCTTGGCAGACGAGATTATAAGCAAGATGACCATCGGTTACCGTACACTAACCCGTCTGATACCACGATGAAACCAATTCCAGTCGGTAGGTATGAACCCTCATTTCAGGAATATATAAGTCTGCCAGGGCTTTTCCTGCCGAAACACCTTGGCAGACGAGATTATGTTAGCAAGATGTACATCAGTTACATGAAACCAATTCCAGTCAGTCAGGAAAGGCCTTGGCAGACTTATATATTCCTGAAATGAGGGTTCATACCTGCCGACTGGAATTGGTTTCATGGTGGTATCAGATGGGTTAGTGTACGGTAACCGATGGTCATCTTGCTTATAATCTCGTCTGCCAAGGTTTTTCGGCAGGAAAAGCCTTGGCAGTCTTATATATTCCTGAAATGGGGGTTCATACCTACCGACTGGAATTGGTTTCATGGTGGTATCAGATGGGTTGATGTAGGGTAACTGATGTACACCTTGCTAACAAAATCTCGTCTGCCAAGGTGTTTCGGCAGGAAAAGCCCTGGCACACTTCTATATTCCTGAAATGAGTGTTCATACCTACCGACTGGAATTGGTTTCATCGTGGTATCAGATGGGTTAGTGTACGGTAACCGATGGTTATCTTGCTTATAATCTCGTCTGCCAAGGTGTTTCGGCAGGAAAAACCATGGCAGACTTATATATTCCTAAAATGGGGGTTTATACCTACCGACTGGAATTGGTTTCATGGTGGTATCAGATGGGTTAGTGTAGGGTAACCGATGGTTACCTTGCTCACATAATCTCGTCTGCCAAGGTGTTTCGGCAGGAAAAGCCTTGGCAGACTTATATATTCCTGACATGAGGGTTCATACCTACCGACTGGAATTGGTTTCATGGTGGTATCAGATGGGTTAAATTAGGGGTCCTGGTGTCCACCTTTGAGAGCGTCTGCCAAGCACTTCCGGCAAAAAAAATACTGGCAGATTTCGCTTTTCTGTGCCTACATGTAAATTTCTAACTGCTGCCATAACTATTATTTCGGTATCAGATGGGTTAAATCAGCCCCCTTTTTTCGCACCGGAAGTGGCCTTTTTTTTCGTACTTTCGGCAAGTTCCGCCGTGGCAGACTATCGAATTCGGACTTAGCATCACTTTTATGGGAAACCATTGTGCATTTCATCGTGGTATCAAGTCGGTTAGAAAATTTGCGGCCGGCTCTTCTACTATTAGATGATGTTTTGTGTAGTTAAATTTCTAAAACGATACCTATTGATCCAGTCCAGCACTGAGGGGCTACCGCGAAAACCGAAATTCGCAAATTGCGGGGATCTTTCTCTTTTACTCCAATGAAGGCGTAATTAGAGTGACAGAAAAGTGCCCGCAATTTGCGAACTTCGATTTTCGCGGTTATAGCCCGGATTTTAATCTTTGTTTTGATCACAGGACTGGAATTCAGTGATAAATTGTTAAAATTCCTAACGTACTAAAATAAAATTATGTACTTGTAGTGTAGAGTGTAAATCACTGTTTCAAATAGTGTGCACTAAACGCTTGACGCTATGTCATGCCACGTCTTATTGACATTTGACAATGACAAACTGAACTGACAGTAGTGTAGTGCAGTCCAGAGGGCCTACCGCGAACCACGTTCGACGTGTTGCCTCTGTGTCGCACTTGTAAATTAGTACGTAAGTGTGACAGGGAGGCAACATGTCGAACGTGGTTCGCGGTAGGCCCTCAGGCTGACGCAACCAAAGAGAATATAATCACTACGTTTTAAGAGACGGGACTTCCATACTAGCGATTTGATTAGTCTGTGTGTATGTTTGGTGTTCCAATCATTACCAACCTGTATGACAAAGAACTGTCAAAGAACAATAGTACCAACATAACAGACTTAAATAGTGTAGCATGCCACACGCTTGCGTATTTTATCGATATCGATAAATTGGGGAGGGTTGAAACATGGGCCCCTGTCAACAAATTTCGTACTAGAAATCAGGTTAGAATCGAGTCCACATTTAAGTCGTATAGTGTGGACGTTTAGTGGACTAATACATGGTTGGACTTAAATGTGAACACGATTTTTATTTGTTAAAATAAAAATATGTAAAAAGATTTTTTTAAATAATTTAAAATACATCCCGACGGTCCGACGGTCCACAGGTAACAGAGGAAAATGTGTGTTCACCTGATCAAATGATTTTTTTTCTATATATAAAATTCTTGAATAATAAAATTAAGTCTTCCTTTACAACTTATTTGCGCCACTGCCTGCATCTGAGAACATTTAATAATTAAAACAGAGACACATACTTTTTCTTATATTTTAGGTTAAAATCTTAAATAATAGAGAACGCAAAACTCTGCGCGCGACTACCACTATCTGTCACAATCTGGGGGTCTACCGCGAAACAAGAAAACCGAAATTTCGTTATCCTCTCTATAGCCCCCTCCTCACTCGTGCGCGAATCGCGGCGCGAAGCCGCGAACGCGAGTGTGGCGTCGATTTTCGCAGACAGCGAAATCGACTCCACACTCACGTTCGCGGCTTCGCCCGCGATTCACGCGCATAGTCTGGAGGGGGCTTATCACTCTTACATATTCGAGCGATAAAAAGGCAGATAACAAAATTTCGATTTTCGCGTTTACCAGTACTTAGGACTTTAGGACCTTGTTAACAAACCGCCTTGATGCATCAATGTCATAATAATTTATTGTCTGTGAAAACTTGTCAAAAAACAGTTTAAGGCAGAGTATGTATAAGTTAGTCTATGAATTTACTGGAGTCGGTAGTACTGCACTCTGGCGGCAGAACATTGCAGTTATATCCCCTATTACTAGATTCCAAAAATATATAATATAATTTCCATTCCATTAATGCACAGATGATAAATAATTTTCCACTAAAAATATTCGGAGAAATAATTATAGTCATGTTATAGTCATTTATCTGTCAAGTCAACTGTCAGCCACGTCGCTTTGTTGCTTGTCATGGCGGTTCGTAGGTTTTACTTACGTATTTCTTGCAATTTTTTTTTTAAAAGCCTTCGTTATTTTCCAAAACAGTCAAACGTGATAAGAACATACAGTGAGTCAATAGATTTTGTTTAAATGCCACCGAAAACTAAGTTGTTTCAGTGCGAAATATGTGGCAATTGATACGCTCACGAAAATAGAAAGTTTATGGCGGAATTTCCATTAGATGAAGACCGGTAAGTATTGCTTTAGATACTTTTAGCCTTATTTTGGCGTAGCAGGCTATAAACACATCGAAAATTAGATATTTCATATCCACTTTCATTGTGAACTAGTGATGTACTACAAGTATCGATACGAAGTATCGATATCGACTGCATATTTTTTTATCAATGTAAATAAAATAAAATGAGTGAATTTCCAGGTATACAACATGACGATAATTATTTCTCCGAATATTTTTAGTGGAAAATTATTTATCATCTGTGCATTAATGGAATGGAAATTATATTATATATTTTTGGAATCTAGTAATAGGGGATATAACTGCAATGTTCTGCCGCCAGAGTGCAGTACTACCGACTCCAGTAAATTCATAGACTAACTTATACATACTCTGCCTTAAACTGTTTTTTGACAAGTTTTCACAGACAATAAATTATTATGACATTGATGCATCAAGGCGGTTTGTTAACAAGGTCCTAAAGTCCTAAGTACAGGTAAACGCGAAAATCAAAATTTAGTTATCTGCCTTTTTATCGTTCGAATATGTAAGAGTGATAGAGAGGATAACGAAATTTCGGTTTTCTTGTTTCGCGGTAGACCCCCAGATTGTGACAGATAGTGGTAGTCGCGCGCAGAGTTTTGCGTTCTCTATTATTTAAGATTTTAACCTAAAATATAAGAAAAAGTATGTGTCTCTGTTTTAATTATTAAATGTTCTCAGATGCAGGCAGTGGCGCAAATAAGTTGTAAAGGAAGACTTAATTTTATTATTCAAGAATTTTATATATAGAAAAAAAATCATTTGATCAGGTGAACACACATTTTCCTCTGTTACCTGTGGACCGTCGGACCGTCGGGATGTATTTTAAATTATTTAAAAAAATCTTTTTACATATTTTTATTTTAACAAATAAAAATCGTGTTCACATTTAAGTCCAACCATGTATTAGTCCACTAAACGTCCACGCTATACGACTTAAATGAGGACTCGATTCTAACCTGATTTCTAGTACGAAATTTGTTGACAGGGGCCCATGTTTCAACCCTCCCCAATTTATCGATATCGATAAAATACGCAAGCGTGTGGCATGCTACACTATTTAAGTCTGTTATGTTGGTACTATTGTTCTTTGACAGTTCTTTGTCATACAGGTTGGTAATGATTGGAACACCAAACATACACACAGACTAATCAAATCGCTAGTATGGAAGTCCCGTCTCTTAAAACGTAGTGATTATATTCTCTTTGGTGCAGTCTTTGATCTTTCTGCAGTGAACGAAGTGAGACCGCAAACGAATATTTCGCTTTATCTAATCGATAGATTTACCTAATTTATAGTTTTATTCCAGATAGCACCCGGATCATAGGATCGCTAAGTTTCATTTTAAATGTTAGTAAAATGGCGGAGTTTTTAAAAGGACTTCTGCTCTCCGTTTTATCGGAATACTGTTACAATGAATATTTTAACAACTACAACTTTCTCGATGGTAATTATTCTTTATTGCATGCTTTACTTTAACTTTCTGTTTAGTTATTATACTCTTATGGGTTTAGAGGCCCTTTTATGCATTTATTTAAATTAGCTTAATGATCTCTGAAAAAGCAATACCTAATCGATAAATGTGCTTAGTGGAGGCACTTAAGAGAAATGCTTTACGACAATAAAGTTACTCATTAGTCTGTTGTTTTAATTATTTATTATGCTAAGTACTAATTTCTACGTATAATTATCTTCCAGTTCCCTGTTTTAAGAGTACATTGAGCAAAGGATTAGGTATTGGAATTATAGCGGGTTCCATTCTGGTAAAGGTGCCGCAAATCTTGAAGATTCTTGGAAGTAAAAGTGCAAAGGGCATTAATGTCTATGGAGTGTATTTGGAGCTCTTTGCCATCACTGCTAACTTTGCTTACAGTTATGTTATGAGTTTTCCATTTAGGTAGGTTATTATCTTATCAGTTAATCTGTATGTAAATTGTAAGTGTCGCATCCTGTTGTGAAAAAGGTTGCCAGAGCAATTTAACATGCTGTGTATAAATAAAGATATGTTAATCTGTTAATCATTCATTTAACAAAAGATTGTATTATGTTATGACATTCGTTTGGTTTAAGTAAATCATTTTTATAAAAAGACATGTCAAGATTGTTCACTTCTTTGCTATTGCTAAAAAAACGAGGTATAGTATAAAGGCAGATAGTTCTCAAAACTTTTGATGGGTTACTCTTTAAAAAAAAGTTTCTCTAAGTTGAAATTACTATAATGTATTTTTTTTTTCAGTGCCTGGGGTGAAGGGACATTCTTAGCAATTCAAACTGCAATAATTGCAGCTTTAGTATTGCATTATGGAGGTTCCACAGGAGGGGCTACAATGTTCCTTGCAACATATGCAGGCCTAGTATCAGTACTAGTCAGTGGCTACACTCCAACAGACATGCTGTGGAATATGCAAGCCATTAATGTTCCTATTATTCTTATTGCTAAGGTGAGTTTAATGTCTTTGCAATCCGATAAACTAAAGTAAGGACACTAGGGGTTAAGAATTTCATACACTGACCCGATATTGCTGTGCTGCCCATGATACTGGCAGTCATTGACTCTCTGCAAGGGGGTCAGTAATACAATCATGCGCATGCAATAGAGTTAGGAAAACAGGCGGGTCATTCTTGTTCTATCAATTCTTCATGATTAGTGCCTTTACATAACTACCATTATCTGCTTTAAACAAACTTCTTCTTACACATATCAATGTCTGTTAGTTTAGTTCAAATCATGCAAGCAACAATCAATCAGATTTTTTTAAATGGAAGTTAAGTTTCTATATAAAATCAGGCGTGGCTCACTCCACGATTTCGTCGCTTTGCAACAGGTAGCTAAAAGTACATCCATACCACACCAATTTTGGTGGCTAGCCATAAGCCGCGCGTGGCGCTGTCGCCACCTAGCGGCCATATCTGTCCTGATCGTAACAGACGCGTTTTGTTAGAGACTGAGTCTTCTGTACCTAGTACTATTATTTATTCTGTGATAAATTACAATAACTTGCCAACTATTGGGATAACTTCATCATCAGCCACCTATACCTAACCTTTTATTTCTATTTTCAGTCAATTCAAGTAATCACTAACTACAAAAACGGCAGCACAGGCCAGCTATCAGCTGTTACCGTGTTTCTTCTGTTTGGTGGCTCCGTCGCCAGAATATTCACATCCATTCAAGAGACTGGGGACTCCATAATCATACTAACATACTGTGTGTCTACTGCGGCGAATGCTGCCCTGGTACTCCAACTGCTCTGGTACTGGAATGTTGACAAACCCACTAAGAGCAAGGGAAAGAAGAAGAGAAAGACCACATAAATAAGTTGTTATCTACATAAAATGTTTTATTGCAATGAACAAGTACATGAATAATAATATATTTGTAAGGATGGATATGCTCTATTTATTTTTTCACTATTAGGGCTATTTCCCAATAATGTTCTGATAACTTCAGCAGCAGCTCAACTAGTAACAGATGACTATGAGTAAAAGAATCCTAACTTTGCAAGTAACACACAGTTTGCTAACTTTACACTTTCCAAGTAACCATCATGCTTTCAAGGCTATTTCTTTTCATATAACAGACAATAGGACATTCATGAGCATGACATTCTAATACTTATGAATGTTATCCTTTTAAATTTGTCTGGGATGTAAATCTTAATTGAAGAAATTAAATGCAACATAATGTTACTGACTCATAATTTATTTTTTCAAGAATAACCTAATCTAAATATGTGACGTCCCACGGTCAAAGGTACCTTATGGCGGGTATGGAGTTATGCATACCCCAGTAATCTACAATAAATAAGCTATCGATAACACAAAAGATCAACCTTCTAGGTTGCGTAGTTACAGAGATATGATTTTTTGAAAATAATGTTGTGAAATGAGCAACTTTACGATAGAGAAGTTTTAAGTTTAGCCGCCTAAAAAACTATGTTCCTGAAGTAAGTTACATAGTTGACTACAAATAATAATACCTTATATATCTGAGATTAAAAAAATATTGCGACTTGTTCTGTAATGCAAATAGAAACTTTTGATATCGACTGATTTATGTGTATACTAACCAATCTCTTGAAAATAAAGTTTTATTTAATTTTCACGATTGATTGCAATGAGCTCTCAAGATTTAAATTTTATCTATTAGAAAACGACACTGACAGACAGTTTAAGCAAAAAACAATACCGATTTAGAGGTGAAAATGTATTTTCTGACTTTTTCATATAAAATCACAAAATTGAATATTTTTACTTTTAATGTGACACACAATCAATTTTTCTGAGCACATATGAAAGAAATTCTGTCATTCAAATGAAATAAATCCTAAAACCGCAACTAAATACTATATTAAACCCCTTATGCCACTTTAAACTTACATAACAATAACAGTATTTGCTCCATACATTTACGAAAAGGTACCTTATGGAAATAAATCTAATAATACATCACTACAAAATATCAATCATATTACAGTTTATCTTTTATGAATAGAAAATATTAATTTACATTAAACTGCCCCAAATTTAATTAGTTCTTCGTCATAATAATCTTAAAAAAGACCAATAATTTGTATGTAATGAAAAGGTACCTTGTGATTAAGTTACATGATGAGGCATGATGATGATGGAACAGTTAGGATAAACTAATAATATTTTGGGGTTAAGATGGTATAAATCGTCTATTTCCTATCAATAATATATTTCGGTTGCTATTGAAGATAAGCGGCATTGAGGTTCAATGACCTCAGATATTCCATAAGGTAATGCGTCGGATATTGGCATTTTTCAGCACCAACCAATGGCTGATTTACTGCATGCGACCAAACCAAATGAAGATTATTCTAGTTAAGAAAGACTTGACGAGAGTAACTTTGGTATAACAGCAGGCTACTTGGATTTGTAATGTCGGTCTATGTACGGTTGTAATATTTGCGAGGCGCCCCAACCAGAACTGAAATTATCAAATTAGTTTTGCAGAATGCTAATACAGTTCTCTACCAAACTTCTTTTCCCGTATTGACTAGTTTTTTTGGGAATTTTCAATCTTTTTTCCATAAGGTACCTTTTCTACTAAACTCTGAGACGACATTACTAGGCTTATAACTAACTTATAACAAAAATAAAAACAGGTAAACAAACGTTACGCATTAAGGTTTCAGATCACACAATAAAAAAAAATTGAGCATTTTTTCACCTCTTTACAAAACATTTCATATCTCCGAAACTAGAAACCCTCATAAGGTACCTTTTCCCGTGGAACGTCACATATAATTAGGTACATTAATTTAAATCTATATCAAGTAACTCTAGCTTTACAGGTATTATTACGTGTTCAACATCTGATGGTGTACTGCCAACTTGCACATGCTGTGCCTTTCCTATTATGAGTTCCCAGCGACCTTTGTCACATTTTTTGAACTTGCACCCCAGTTCCTCTTTCAAAACTCTACGCAATGTGTTGATTTTTCCTGGAAAATTGTACTCATTCTTGGCAGCAAATAAGATTTTTTTTAATGTTAACACTTCTTTACTCTCGGTTTGAAATCTGTGTATGATTTTTCTTATGCCTTCTATCATAGTATCATCTATATCTAATCTCTTTTTGGGCATTTTTCTTTTTCGAGTTATTGTTGTGAAATCAATTGTGTCCGTGTTTGAAGATCCATCAACTAATGGAGCTGCTTTGATTCTGATTGCTTCTTGTTTTATTCTTCTTATTGTGCGCTTCGGCACGCCTGTAGCTATAGCGGTGCGTTCAAAGGCTCGATCTAATGGTAATAAAATATTTTTGTTTCTTTTCTCCATTTCAAAGTAGGTCAAAACTTTGTATAACACATTACGCACCTCGTTACTTATTGCCTTTCCCTTTCCCATGGCTATAAACGACTTAAGTACTTATTTAGCAATTGCACTGAATCAAAAACTAATAGTTCAGGTCAAGAATCGAAATATGAGAATAATAAACAAACTAATAAATTATTATTAACGTATTTCTTCAATTATTTTTTAAACTCTATCCATCCAAGCCGAAGTATACTCTTGAGTTTTGTCCATGTTCTGTTCTGTCTGACAGAGGTGTCGACTGTCGGTCTGACTCTGACAGTAGTGACTAGTGACCATAGAAGGTAGGATCCTACAGAAATGGTATTTATACGCGTGTCTCCGTGAGGGAGACAAAACATACGCAATGCGACACTATAGCTGGTCAAGCAAATCTTGTCAGTAAAAAAAGGCGCGAAATTCAAATTTTCTATGGGACGATATCCCTTCGCACCTACATTTTTCAAATTTGCCGCCTTTTTCTACTGACAAGATCTGCTTGACCAAGTATATGATTGGTCGAATTTATTTGTTGCCCACCGTAATCCATACTAAAGGCGTGTCCAGACGAGTCAATTATTCGCCAACCTGATTAAATTGTCCGATCGAATCAGGCCGTGCGGACGCAAGCGCCATTTTGGCTCGCCGAATTCAATCGCCGATTATGACCGATATTATCGATAAAATGGAGTGTGGACGCAAGAATACCAATTTGTGACGCTAGTATTTTCGTTTTGGGGCATTTTTTCAATTTAGAGGGCTCTAATATCACCATAAATCTAAAATTGGTGATTAAATTGGAAATTGACGCCAATTTCATTTCTGATCAAATCATCGATTTGATCACCTCGTCTGGAATTCACTTAAATTTACGGTGGGGAACAAATAAAATGTGAGACTGTGACAAGGACAAACAATAATAGCTCTTTCGCTGCTACTCCTACTGAAAGATACATAAGACTATCCTGAGGGCCTACCGAGAACTACGTTCGACGTGTTGCCTCCCTGTCACACTTATGTACGAATTTACAAGTGCGACAGAGCAACACGTCGAACGTGGTTCGCGGTAGGCCCTCTGTTCGGTCACTTCCCCCCCACCTTTCATGCCAGATCCAGTTATACACTACATTCATGCTAGTGACCCAAAAAGCAGTGTTGCCAGGTTTTAATGTGTAAAGGTCATTGATTTAATATATAGAGATCCCGTCTCAGCGAGTGTCACTGTTGCCACTTTTGTTTAGTGTACGATTAACAATGAGGCCCACCTTGCTGTAGCCATGTCGATAAAGTCATATCGATGAACTATCGACATTTCTTGCAATTTTAATTTTACTTCAAAGGTTTAACGATACCTAAAATGAACAAAAACGCTTTTATTCTTTATTGTGGTTATCAGATCACAATTTTATAGTCACGCCCCAGCAGAGAACCAAGGGAAAGTTCAGATATTTAATTAAAATACATAAATACCTACTAAAATAGGTGTTTCGCAATAATTGAATTATTATATTATATTATAATATATTCATTATCCATTAGCATTTCAATTATGTTTATGTTTAACGAAGATATTGAAGCTTCAATTAATCGCTATTGCGTTCCGCTGTGTAGCGTTTATCGATATATAACATGATTAAAATCGACTTTTCACATCCCTAAAAGAGCACACATATACGCTTTTACGCACCCATACACAGCCTGGGCGCATCAAAAAAGGCAACACTTGATATGAAGTCCATTTTTAAAAGAGCGAGGAGAGAGAAATTATACTAGTGGCTGCGCCGTGAAAGAGAACAGAAAACGTTGGGCCATTGGTAAAGGTAAATGTCGATGTGTAATTTAACAAAAAACTGGCCGTCTTCTTTAGCCCCCTCCACACTCGTGCGCGAATCGCGGCGCGAAGCCGCGAACGCGAGTGTGGTGTCGATTTTCGCAGATAGCGAAATGCGATTCACGCGCATAGTCTGGAGGGGGCTTTTGATGCCTAAGAGCCATAGACGGTAGGATTCTCTCAAGGCCCCAACGTTTTCTGTTCTCTTTGACGGCGCAGCAACTAGTATCATTTCTCTCTCCTCGCTCTTTTAGAAATGCCATTTGTCAAAAAAGGACAACCACACTGTTGACAAGATGAACTTCAAATCCAAGTGTTGCCTTTTTTGGTGCATCCAGGCTGTGTATGTGTGCGTAAAAACGTGTATGTGTGCTCTTTTAGGGATGTGAAAAGTCGATTTTAATGATGTTATAAATCGATAAACGCTACACACCGGAACGAAATAGCTATTCATTGAAGCTTCAATAATCTTCGTTAAACATAAACATAATTGAAATGCTAATGAATAATAAATATATTAGAATATAATAAAATAATTCAATTATTGCGGAACACATATTTTAGTAGGTATTTATGTATTTTAATTAAATATCTGAACTTTCCCTTGGTTCCCTGCTGGGGCGTGACGATAAAATTGTGATCTGATAACCACAATAAAGAATAAAAGCGTTTTTGTTCATTTTAGGTATCGTTAAACCTTTCAAGTAAAATTAAAATTGCAAGATATGTCGATAGTTTATCGATATGACTTTATCGACATGGCTACAGCGAGGTGGTGTTAAGCCCCCTCCAGACTATGTGCGTGAATCGCGCCGCGACGTCGCGGAGCGAACATATCGCGAAGTTGACGTATGACTCCACACTCGCACACTTCACGGCGATTTCGCAGTTTGGTTTGCGGCAAGATGGCGGAATAGCATCAGCTGATCGAGTTTAACTGTTAGTTATCTATGGCATCATACGTGATTTAGCTGTTTTTCCATTTTGTTTTCTTGTGAAACCGTAAAATATAGCAGCTTAATATAATATAATCATAATACTCGTATAATTATCTTGCCACAGAAGAGCCAAAATAGTGTGTAATGTGGAGTCTTGCAAGTTCGCGCTCCGCGTCTCCTTTGACGCGGGCCGAAATACCGACAAAAAACGGAGAACAAGGCGCGAAGGCGTGAACAATCTGCGAAATCGACGCAACACTCGCGTTCGCGGCTTCGCCCGCGATTCACGGACATAGTCTGGAGGGGGCTTTACATTGTTAATCGTACACTAAACAAAAGTGGCAACAGTGATCGCTGAGGCGTCATCTAAGTATATCATATATCTATGGATTCTCTAGACGTGGTATACCGCGTGCGCCCGTAAGCCCCCATTCGCACGACAGCTTTTTCAACGCGCGTTAAAAAAGCGCTTGAATCTGTCCGCACTCTAATTTCGACTTAACGTCCAAGGCTTAAAGTCGAAAATCCAACAACGCTTGATAAAAAGCGCCACCGCTGTCGTGTGAATAAATACACACGTATCCATTTGTGTCATTCAAACGCTTTTTTAACGCGCGTTGAAAAAGCTGTCGTGCGAATGGGGGCTAAGGCTTCATATTAACGAACGCTTTTTCAACGCGCGTTAGAAAAGCGCTTGAATCTGTCCGCACGCTAAATTCGATTTAACGGCCAGCGCTTAAAAAGTCGAAAATTCAACAACGCTTGATAAAAAGCGCCACCGCTGTCGTGTGAATAAATACACATGTATCCATTTGTGTCATTCAAACGCTTTTTTAACGCGCGTTGTAAAAGCGCCCGTGGATATGGGGGGTTGGGATAGACATAGATGACGTCATAAACGCGGGGATACCATATTGGTAAAAATTACCCCAATATTTGATATCACGTTGGTGCGATTACCGTGGAGGCAATTAGAGTCAGACCGTGAAAAGTCTGCAGCGATTTTGATAGCCCACGCAGTGCAAGTGTCATTTTAAACGTCAAAGTTCTATGAAATTATGACGTATAAATAACACTTACACTGCGTGGGCTATCAAATCTTCTGCAGACTTTTCTGGGTGTGACTCTAACTAGTTTGACCGTATTAAAATTGTTGAATAAAATGTCAATGGGCCGTTCTTTTTAGGCGTATGAACAATGAAATATCTATAATTCGCGCAGGTGGTACAAAACTAACCATTTTTAGTAATAAAAAAAACGTAGAATAAAATGTGTTCTGAGTTTTAATATCAATAAATAACAATCAACAAATGATACTTATAGATGGTCAAGCAAATCTTGTCAGTAGAAAAAGGCGCGAAATTCAAATTTTCTATGACACGATATCCCTTCGCGCCTACATTTTTCAAATTTGCCGCCTTTTTCTACTGACAAGATCTGCTTGACCAACTATAAAAACACACACTACACTTCACTTCACTAAAAAGTAGTACCCGACCGAAGTTTCAGTTCCGGTTCCGGTGCAAAAAAAAAAACTAGTTTCTCCTTCCGGTAGCTGATATCCATTTATTACGCGTGGCTGTATGTCGTCGTAATCTGGAGATAATAAACGAAATATTCATTTTGTAATGTGTTACTCTTATTGCAAAATAAGAATTAGTGCCTGCGCCATATCTTTGAATAAGATTCTCTGAGTCGTGGCAAAACCCCCGAAAACGCTAGAAAGATGGCGATAACCGTAATGCTTTAATTTAATTTACATGTTAATAATTTAAACACAGTTCAAGTTTTTTGTTCATATATTTCCAGTTGTACAGCAGTTATTTAAATAAATATAATTTACAGTTAATATGTAAAATGTTATTAAAATACAGAATACCCCAATTTTGGGGTAATTATATGCATCACGGGCTGGTATCCCTCGAATAATAGCAATGCGACTAAATTGAATACACGTTATTAAAAGGGTGACTGCTTACTGTCAATATGCGTACACAATTTGGTCGGGTAATTTATCAGGAAATACTTTCGAGGTTATGATCTTTTACCTGAGATATTTTTACTATAAATGCTTTTTCTAATCAGATTTTGATTGATATAGATTGTAGGATGTTGTTACTAAGCATGATAATGTGACCAAAGTGTAAAATACTGTACTTACCCGTGAAAAGTTGTACGTTGTCCTGTTTTTGCCGACAGTCACTCGTACAACACATAATTGAGGAATTAAACATACTTTTTGAATTCTTAAGTTCAAATACATTCACACAAAACACGGATTTCAATATTTTTCCTTTTAATCTTTGCACTATTCACATGGTTCACAAGAAGTTGACGTATGCGCACTTGTTTGTATCCCACTTAATCCCACCCTTTTAAAAGGTGGGGAACAAAAAAAAAGTGACTGTGACAAGGACAAACAGTAATAGCACTTTCTCTGCTACTCATACTGAAAGATACATAAGACTATCCCGTTCTGTCACTTATCCCCACCACTCATGCCTAATCCAGTTATAAAATACTAGATTCATGCTAAGAGCAGTGTTGGGAAAAAAGTAATTAAATTACTAATTAACAATTGCAATTAGTAATTGAAATTATGTAAAAAATAATTGCGCCTTCAATTTACAATTATTGCAATTAATATTTATAAGGATTCAGTTTATGTTGGCCTACAAAAGTCAGTAATAAAACAACTTGAGTGTTCATTCTTTATTAATATTTTTAGTACCATCTTAATTAACACACATCTGACAAGATGCAACATGGAATGGCCTTCAATATGACAAGCTACAATTGATTGAATGCAGTTAATTTTGACACCAATTTTCTCTGACTAAAGAAAATACCTACAGTACTCATAAAACTATATTTACAACTAAACCTCAAGGTTTTGTGTTAAAACGGGTAATGCGAGTGAATAAGAAGTCAGCACCCTAACCAATACAGTATAGCCTAGAAATTTTAAAACAGTGGTATAGGAGTTACTCTTTGGGGGCCGGTTCAGCGGGCTTTTCTTCGGTGTGGTTCCTTTCGGGTTCGTTCCCGTCGGCCCATTTGCCGTCGTACTCCTTACGGTCCACGTATCTTTCTTCCTCGTACTCGCCCTCGCTGCGGTGGCTGTCGCGTTCAGAGTAGCGAGAGTAGCTGCAAATTAGGAACACATTATTCTTAGGCACAACACCTTACAGGGTATTTACTCATGGTTTAATTATTTGCGTCCTAGGGTGGTATTTCATCGGTCCAATGTCATTTCGTCACCCTCTCATTAAGCAAAATGTGCGACAAAATGTGGGATGCCACCCTTACGACAGTTAGGACACAAACAAAAGGAATGCTTCCACTTATTTTACTTGTATGTCAACTGCTGCTCATGTTCAGTCAGATCAGAAGGCTATCTCATAATGTCCTTACTGTACAGCGAGCTGCCAAATTGCCAAAATCTGTCTAATTATGAACGAAATTCATTCATGAAGTGACTATGCACTTTTGCGGCTGGGTGTACGTGTAAAGTTCCTACAGAATATTTTGAGTAGGCAACTTTGACATGATGTCAACACTCCTCTTCATTCAAAGTATCGAGATAGATGATCAATAATCGTGAACTGACCTGTCTCTATCCTTGTCGCGCCGTTCGGGACTGTAGGAGCGCGAGCGGCGCGTCCTGTCGGGGCTGCGCGAACGCGAGTACCGTCCGCCGCGGCGGTCGCGGAAGTCTCGGAACCCGCCCCTGTAAAAAAGTTAAGATTTTAATCTATGATTGTTATTATTACTCGACCCACTGAGCTTCGTACAAAGATTGGTAATTTGTGCGAGTGGATTCGGGAATGTATTTTGAGTGTTTATGTATGGTTACTCGAATGTGTAAAAACTATGCAATGGTTCGAGGTTCGCGTCCCTTGATATGCGTCGAAAAACCGACACATCTTGTATATATATTAATGTTACAAAAATTTGCATAACCATTCGCGAATGTGATGCTGATGAACATTAGAAAACAATGAAGGGCTTCAATCTGAACACTATTCCTGCTAATTAATGAAAATGCTAAAATTATAACATAATAATATTGTTATATTTTATGGATGAATACAACGTATTCCTAAGTACCTTCTTGCGGCTCTATAATTGGCGTGGAATGACGCCAACGCTACCACTTCTTATATCATTCATTTAACGTGTGGAAGCGCAGTTGGTAGTATAGTATACTTCTGGCTGACGTTAAAGTTGTTATTTATGAATTAAGAGTTATTGTTGAGCCGATCGCATTACCTGAAAGGTCTCCCCCGTCCTCCTTGCCCACGACGAGGCCTGAAGGGCCTGCCTCCCCGACTGCGGTTGTCGCGCCAGTCTTGCTGGAAGCGGCGCTGGTCGTCGCGGCGGAAGTCGTTGCCGCCGCGGCCGCGTCCGCGTCCCGCGCCGTTGAAGGTGTGGAAGCGCGGCCGGTAGTACGTGCCGCGCTCGAAGCCGCCGCGGCCGCGCCAGTTGCCGCGACGGTTGAAGCGACGGAATCTTAACAGATCAAATAGATTCCATAGTAAATTATTATCTATTGTGAAACTATATTGTATGCAAAAATCCCAAAACTTTGTTTTGCCATATTGTGCCAAATCCGATGAAGCTGCCCTGATTTGTTATAAAGTATGTATATCAACATATCATGTTGTTAAAAGAAAACATTGTGAGAAAATTGGACTAACCCCAGGAAGGCATAGTTTCTGTTCTCAGTTGGAATGCCAGATGCCAGTCGCTTTTATTATAAACTAGTGCTTTGATTAATTCTTGACATTAGGTACCGAACCCAGACTCCCCAATTAAGTCGGGGCAAAATGCCGGGACAATACTACAGTGTAAAAAGTAACAGTGGACCGACTCCTTTGATGTTTTACACACAAAAAATTACAGATTTCAAATAAGACACGCTAACCCTGTAAGTAGTACCGAGCTACTAACAATGGCGACGTTGTTTTATAGACTTTGACAACACTATTAGAGAGACAATAATAGTAAAAATATCAAAATATTGCACAAACCTTCCATCCCTCGATCCGGAGCGGCTGCGGGACCGGCTGCGCGAGTAGTAGGAGCGCGAGGCGTCGGAGCGCGAGCGCGAGCGCGGCGAGCCGGAGCGCCGGCGCCGCGAGCCCGCCGAGCCGCTGCCCGACGACGCCGAGCGGGACCGCGAGCCCGAGCGGGACCGGTACTTGCGCGGCCGCGACCTGAGGGAGACCAGGGACGCGTTACACACCTGGCGGCTAGTCGACCCTATTGCTGCTGCTCGACGCAACCTTGCCGCGGCTGCGCAGGGACACCGTTTACCATCGCGCTGACTAGACGCATACGCTCAAAAGACGCTACTTTATGATTTAATGCATTCATAGCTGTACGTGTAGACAGAAAGAAAATGAAAACGTGTAAACTAAGGGAAGATATCCAACAAAAACCTATCAATACGTGTGCGTGACTTAAAATTATGTAGTGACGTTTATGATCGTCATAAAATTACAAGTCTCAAATGTGAATATTGAATAATTACACCATCACATCTAGAAACCTGCATCAGTGCCACAACCGCCATAATAAACATATTATATATTGTACAATTTATTGCATACTTAATGGTGTGCAAGTGGTTAACTATTAATACTGATAAAGTGTGCAATATAAGTAACAACTAATGATCTTAGTACTGAAATCACACTGTCATCTATCATGAGGAATAATTGAAATTCTCAGCCGAATCCAAGAACCCGCACATCCCTTACGCATTGGTCCGGCGGTTCTTATTCGTTCTATTTGGTGCTAAATGGTAACAGTTCTTTTTATAATGAATACATTTTTATAATGCTGTATGCTTGTATCTAGTACAACACAATTATGTATTATGAGATTATTTACATGTCTAAACCCCCCGTTTCTGCAAGTAGCAGTACTGTTTCACGAAATTTTATCCGTACGCGGCTGCCTTTAGAATCACAGGAGTCTAAAACTGTCAGCCAAAAAGAGACCTCGAGATCTTGAATTTCAAATTGAACTTAGATTATCATTTTGGACGTGATATCGCGTCCGGGCGACTAGATTACTATTCTGGACGTGATATCGCGTCCGGGGGACTCGAATATTGCCGACGTTTACAGTAGAACGCATAGGTTTACAGGTTCACCCCCTCGTTCATAAAATTTTGCAACTCTTTGTTGAATTTTGTCCATTTCTAACAATGTCAGATTATTAAAACTATTCAACCGCTCGTTAGAAGTTTGTAAGACATCCCCATATGAGAACGAATGTGAACCGCGAACACCAGAGACGGCGGGTAATGGCGGGAGGCCTGGGGCACACCTGCTGCGCGACCTTTTCTGGTCCCTGCCGTCGTCGGAGGTGGAGGAGCGGCGCCGCGGCGACGGCGGGCTGCGCGGCCGGCGGCCGGCGCCCGGCGTGGGCGGCTTGATGCGCGTCACGAACTGCTCCGGCCGCTGCCCGCCCACCGACACCGGCGTCTCGCCCTCCTGCGCCAGCCGGAACGACCCGAACTTGTCCAGGACTATGTTGCCTTTGCGGACCTGCAATAAACGTCCCTTTTATAAACAGAGTCCCAAGAAAATGTAAGTTTAAGATTATACAGTTCTTTGTTCAGGGCCGTCTTAACGCATTCACTGCCAGGGGGCGTGGCCTAGGAATAAACTTGTATGACGGTGGACGCACATGTGCGTCGGGGGCTGTGAATGTGTTAAACTATGCTGGGGCCGGGCACATAAGAATTTGGGGCCCTTTTGGAAAGTAAAGAAAGCAAATTAAACTAACATTTTTCTAATATGATATTCTATTTATTATGGGTAATCAAATATACTGTTACTGTATGTCCTTCGGGGCACCCTGAGGATGGGGCACGGGCCCCATGTGCCTTTATGGTAAAGACGGTACTGTCTTTCTTTCCTCAATTTACAATGTTATGTTAGTGATTCCATTCAGAGATGTCGTTTCGGATGTTAAGTGGATCGGATTCAATTCCACGCGGAACCATGGCGGACTCTACTATCGGGGCATGTTTTAGAGAACCTAAGTGACAAGCACTTGTGACTTTAATCTCGGCGAAATCTACATATATCGACGGGCGTCCACTGTAATAAAACCCGTTGAGGCTGGTCTTGCGGCGCTGCTGTCATACCAAACTGCGATTGGTTTCACATTTATCAAATGTCGAATTTATTGAATGAGGGTTTAAGGGTATAGTTACTGGAGGATGCTGCTCGGTGCCAGGCGGGTCGGGCTCACGGTTCTTGTTATTCGAGGACGGCAGTGGCGGCGGCTCCTTCATAGCCATAGCGCGACGCACGGACACGTTCTTGTCGCCACTCGTCGGGGGCTGTAACATTACAAATTGTTAACAATCTTCAAGAACTTGCCTTGAAAAAGTTGTGCCATATTCCCATTGAAACACTATGTACCTATGTGAATCTTGTTCATCCAAAATGACTACATATTTGGGCTGAGGAGAGCTTGGGTGAAACTGTTCTTACCTTAGGCGGGTCTTGTGAATCATCGGAACTGTCTTCAAATGCATAATGCTCCTTATATCCCTTGCTGGATGACTTTTCTTTCTTCTGAACTCTACTGTAAAACAAGTTAGAATAAAGAGGATATAAAAGCAAAAGTAGATGATTTAATGGACCTAGTGAAAGTCCGATTTAGTTTGGACAAAAATGCAATCCTAAGTCCTCTTGTCTGGATGTTTTCTACAAGTGGTATTTCTCAACAGTTTCTCGTGAAATTGTGAGCAAGAAATAAAGGATTGAGTTGTTAACAGACCATGGAAGGTTTTTAGTGATGCTAGAACATAAATGTATTATTTTACCAATACGGGTTCAACGCAAATGCTTTTTTCACATCACCTATTCGAAAAACCGGACAAGTGCGAGTCGGACTCGCCCACCGAGGGTTCCGTACTTTTTAGTATTTGTTGTTATAGCGGCAACAGAAATACATCATCTGTCTAGCTATCACGAACCGTGATAGCTAGACAGATAGGGTCCGTTTTACCCTTTTGGTACGGAAGCCGGAAGGAAAAAAATAGTATGCAAGAAAGAAAAAATCGTGTTCTAGAACAGAGAGTACAACTTTGATCCCTCCTAGCAGGGAAGAAAAGTGCCACTTTGATCCCTCCTAGCGGGGAAGAAAAAGCCCTTTTCCGATTAGGTGATGTGAAAACTACTATTATTCAAGCGATACTAACGGGTCTTTAACGGCGCTCATGGACATTTTCCACTTGGGCTTCTCCAGCGGTGGGGGTGGCGCCTGGTCGAGCGGGCTCACAGAGCCCCGCTCGCGCTTGCTCGCGTTTTCCACCATCACGTGGTACGCGCTCAGTTTCGACTCCAGCTCTTCTAGGCCGTGCATCTCGTCGAGTATCCTACACGATAATAAATGTTAGGGTTTTGTTTGTTAAAGTTTGATCTGAAATATTGGACTATCTATGGTAACGTTTACAAAGACTCGCGGTCACCATACATAACATACTACACTGCTATATACTAATACACCATTTGTAATTTACATGGGTACAGACTATAAGCAGTTATTCAACTGAAATGAACAGTTGTTCTTACAATAAACACTACATGGAAAAATAAGAGCGCAAATGAGCAGTCATCTTTGACGACCAGTCTGGCCTAGTGGGTAAGTGACCCTGCCTATGAAGCCGATGGTCCCGGGTTCGAATCCTGGTAAGGGCATTTATTTGTATGATGATACAGATATTTGTTCCTGAGTCATGGTTGTTTTCTATGTATTTAAGTATTTATATATTATATATATCGTTGTCTGAGTACCCACAACACAAGCCTTCTTGAGCTTACCGTGGGGCTTAGTCAATTTGTGTAAAAATATCAAAAAGAAAAAAAAAACTTATATGTGACGTTCACAATCCAAAGGTATATATTTTCGCTTGCAATAAGGACGCTCTGACTGGTTATTCGTATAAAGGTACAAGCATATTGATTGAGAACGTCTAAATGAAACGGCTAAATATGGATGTCGTAGTATTTGTATGGAGACGGCCGCTATATGACGGCACCACTATACTAGGAAACCAGAGCATAAGCGACCTGAAGCGATCGTGGTTTAAGATACTGTTTTATTTTAAGACTACTCCCAGCACCAGACCAGTAGTTATAGATTACTAAGGGAAAGAGTAAACTTAGATGGCGAAGTATACCTTTTATCACTGTGTTTTCTATCATATTCGCCATCTGAACTGAGGTCCCTCTTCGATTTCCCTTTCAATTCTTTTCTGTAACATGCATAACGGCAATATTTATAACTAAATCGCACAGCTATTGAATTTTGGGTGAATCAACTTTTTCTTCTCACGCGTTGCCACGGGTACCACTTTTTAAAACTCCGATGTTATGATACCTATTCAAATTAAACAAATATCCATTCTTGAGGTAGTTACAAGCCTCGGAGTAATTAACAATGGAGCCGCCATTAACAGGCGTTCCCCTCTGTCGAAAAAAGGCGGCCAATGGTCAACCATATGTCAACCATATGTATGGACTGACGTTTATCTGACATGACGTACCTATACATTTGACGTGCCCCTCCCCCGCAAAAATCGGCAGACTATTTTGTACCGAAGATTTTAGACATGGCGTCTCCGTTGGTTATATCCTCTAAGTTACAAGCCCTTGCAATAATGAGTTAACTGCTAAGCGCCACTTGCACCATCCCACTAACCCGGGGTTAAGCGGTTAAACCGTTAACCCAGCGTCAAATTGTACTGGTAACCTTGAGTTTAACCGGTTAACCCCGGGCTAGTGGACTGCTGCAAGTGGCGCTAAGCGTGCCAGAAGAACGTATTACTTTGGTCCCCTGGCTGACAGAACAGAATAACAACAAGAAATAGTTGATCCACTCTTGTAACATTGTATTAATTAATTTGCGTTAACAAGCGAAATGATCATCTGTTTGTTTGTCTTACCTAATAGCGTCCCTAAGTTTTTTGTCGCCGATGTTGTCCAAATCTCGCAAGTTGTAATCGTTGTTGGCGGCAGATCGAGCAAGCTTCGATTTCCGCTTTTCCTCTCGCTCTTGCTCCTTGCGTTTACGTTTTGATTCTTTCTTCTTTTTTCTGCAAATAAAATATATACAATTGATACTAGAAAACTGATATGTATGAGACATGGACAAAATGTTACGGTTATGCTTACATGTGCGCGGTCGGGAGTGGCTCACTCCGCGATTTCGTCGCTTTGCTACAGGTAGCTAAAAGTACATCCGTTCCACACCAATTTTGGTGGCTAGCCATAAGCCGCGCGTGGCACTGTCGCCAACTAGCGGCCATACCTGTCCTGATCGTAACAGACGCGTTTTGTTAGAGTCTTCTGTGCCTAGTACTATTATTTATTCTGTGGCGCGGTGTAATCTTAGCAAGAGTAAAAGCGTGCCAAGATATTTAACGTAATTAGAATTCTCTAATAAGGGAACATTTCCCATTTTTCTAAATTTTGTAACGTATATTATTCAAACATATTACTAATATAATATTTGTTTGCAAAGACAAAATTAAAATAAAAAATAATTTGCGTCATTGGTTGCACCTGTGAGTTTCAAAAGCCTAAACGCTGCGCGCCATATTTGAATAAACCTCGGAAAAGCGCCCTAGAGGATATTAACTACGTGACGAAAACCTAAGACCCGCCTCCTGTGACCAGACCAAGCGTGATATCACAGTGTAAAAAGTAACAGTGGTCCGACGGCCTTTGACAATGCAATGACAGCGATGTATGCAGCTCGGGAGCGCGCGACACCCTCCTCCGCCCCGTCTAGAGATGGGTAACTACCCGGATAAATACCCGAGAGCGGGTATTTACCCGGTAAATACCCGATATTTACCTACCCGCGGGTAAATACGCGGGTATTTTCGTTTTTCTTCTAAATTTGATATGTTTAATGGTATGTGACTATAAATAAGATTAATTTAAGTATTTTTTTATAATGTTACATAAAATGTATGTTCAAACTAAGTACGAAAAGGTTGCTATGAGGTGAAGTTCGATTTTAACATATCAGTACATTTATGAAAATCGTGTAAAATCATTCCCTGGCTTCCGGAAATGTTTTAAAACGCTTTTAATATACATTAGAAAGATGAAAATAAAGATTACTTATGAATGATAATAAAAAAAAATTGTGCAGTATCACAACTTGGTACAAGCTCATAAGTCATAAGTCAAATACAGTTAGTTTTAGGACAAAAACGTATATAACCTTTTTTGTAGAAAATTATGTCTACTTTAGTTTGTACATACAACACTTTTCGATATTAATCGACAGATTCCAAGAAATATAAAAAGTTTACTTTTACCGTCTCTAGCCCCGTCACCCCTTGTTGAACGACTGTAAGTGTATAGACCAGGGGTCTCCAAACTTTTTTACCCGAGGGCCATATTGCGCCTCAGAAACTTTCGCGCGGGCCATCGTCGGTTTTTGCGCCGGGGTAGGGTGTCTGGTTGCTGCTGTTAGAAACAGTTCCACTCTCAATGAATGCTGAACCCCTAGAGCTTGGCTCCCGAGGGCCGGACAGTGGGCACTCGCTTTGGGTGTCGGCGGGCCGGATTGGGACGCGTCGCGGGCCGGGGTTTGGAGACCCCTGGTATAGGTTGTGGTGATATTTTGAAGTAGAGTGTTGAACTTACTTGTCTTTCTTCTTTTTCTTCTTCTTCTCGTGGTCGCCGCTCGGTTGCTGCTGCTGACCAAGCTCCTGCATTTTCCTATTGCGTTTGTACTGAGCCGTCTCTTCTAAGAAGTTGCGGACTTTGTCCTCGTAGTCAGAGTCCTCTTTCGTCATCTCGAGGAACTTCCGCACCTGGTTAGATACCACCATTAAAGGACTATGCGTCGTTAGCTAGGCAATAGAGTCCACCGGGCGAGCGCGGCAAACCATTCGTCGCGCTCGCCCGGCAGTGCGCGAATATCTACCCTACAGCAATTAATTTACTTATTTGGACTCTATTGCCTAGGTAATAAACTAATAATGGTGACGACTTTTTGGCTAAAATATCAATATTTCAGTTCTGCAACGATATTCCGCTTGGTGACCATAGAACGAAATGAAGTACATAAAAATACCTATCTAATGACCTAACTCTCATTTCTGTTGGTTTTTTGACCAGGCTCCATACAAAGTTGCCCATGGTTACATACAAAATCTAAAACATGTTGTGTTACCCATGGCGATACTTTCGGTGGTACTTTAATTTGATGATCTTTGCCATGACCCTGCTCCTATTAGCAGTATTAGCAACAGAACAAATGCAGTGTATTGGAGAAATAATTAGTCAAATGGCACTAAAAATGCAAGCCAATTTAATTTATTGACTAGTAATCTATACCAACTGGCGACGAGTTGGTTGCATTGGACACACTAATCTGTCCAACAATCATTTGATAGGAGTTTTGCTATGGTTTTAATTGTGACTTGAATGTAGGTACCTACAAATCGCATAATTTAAAGTCTTAATTATGCGATACGGTGGTACCCACATTAAAGTCTAAATTTTAGACAGTTGAAAGCTAAGATGAGCATACACTTGAATGGAACGAAGCGTAATCTGGCAACCACACTGATGGGTGAAGTGAGAGTTGTTTGGGCGACTCTGTTTACACAACTATGGTAGAAAACCTACACAACATAAAACTCCCCTTCAATTCAAAATCTATACTCTGTCAAGCCATTTCCGTCAGTAGAAAGAGCGGCAAATTTAAAAAATGTATGCGCAGTATTATCGTCCCGTAGAAAATTCGAATTTCGCCTGTTTCTACTTGCTTGACCGGCTATATATCCACCTGCTACCTGGCCGGTGTATTTGCCTCTTCCACGGGTGGCGGTGGTGGCTGGTAGCCGTGTGGATGGTTGAACTGCGAGTTGTGTGCGCGTTTGTCTTTACATAACCATGGTAGAAAGACAAGTCTACAAATAAAACTCACCTTTAACTCATAATCTATATCCGCCTGCGACCTGGCCGGTGCGTTATCCTCTTCCACGGGTGGCGGTGGCGGCTGGTAGCCGTACGGATGGTTGAACTGCGAGTTGTGAGACTTGTGAGTGCACGTGGCGTCCGTCCTCATAAAGCTAAGCCATTATACAGTACATAAAACTCACCTTTAACTCGTAATCTATATCGGCCTGGGACCTGGCCGGAGCGTTAGCCTCTTCCACGGGTGGCGGTGGCGGCTGGTAGCCGTACGGATGGTTGAACTGCGAATTGTGCGTGCGCATGGCGTCCGTCCTCATACAGTACATAAAACTCACCTTTAACTCATAATCTATATCCGCCTGCGACCTGGCCGGTGCGTTAGCCTCTTCCACGGGTGGCGGTGGCGGCTGGTAGCCGTACGGATGGTTGAACTGCGAGTTGTGAGTGCGCGTGGCGTCCGTCTCGCCGAGCATGGCCATGCGCTTGCTCAGCGGTGAGAGGGAACGTTGACGCTTGTTGTTGGACTGCGCACGGCGCTTCTTCTTGCGGTTGGGACCTTCAGAATCTAAATTATAAAGACAATTAATACAAAAATCATGAAAAAAACGTTGTGAAACTGACCTATTGATCTTTTAGATGTCCAGAAATATTACGTGTGCATAAAAAGGTTGTAGTAAGAACAAGTTAGTAATTGTAACAAGGAAGGGTACCCAACTGTCCGGCTCCGATTATGTTATAGAGTAGTCTAAAATAACGGACACGTATTTTTATACTACTCTATAACATATATAAAAATAAATCAGATCGGAGCCGGACAGTTGGGTACCCTTCCTTGTAAGATGCCCTCAAATTCTAATGTGGACTATTTAAATTTTATAACTATGGTTACAAGTCATTGGAAAATATGTAGTGAGAATCATACTGCCTTGTTCTTACACATATATTATCTCAAAAACGGGATAAGTCTAGTTAGTTTTATTCTACTGCTATTGACAAAATTGGATTGCCAGACTAGGTATACATATGTACATATTACTCTGAAGGCTACCTGATCTTATGCGTTGCTTTATTCAATATCAAGTATTAACTTTCTTACCACTAGTGTCCGAGGATGAAGAGGAAGATTCTGAAGACGAGCTGGAACTGGATGAGTCGCTGGACGACGACGACGAGCTGCTTGACCGCTTCTTCTTACCCTTGCCTCGCTTCTTCTTCTTTTTCTTTTCCTTCTTCTCAGTCAGATTCAGAAGCTGCTTAATAGTTTCCTTCATCTCAAACGATTTCGCTCCAGTCAAACCGGGCAATAACAACTCTGCCGGTTCAATCAGCGGCTTAGTCGTAGATGTCTTGCTCTTAAGGAAATCCAAAGAGTTCTGAGCTTCTTCATGAAACGGTATGATGGCTAAACAATCCTCGTATGCCTTTTGAGCTTCCGTGATTTTATTCTCATCCTCATAGCTGCGACCGAGCGCAACCAGTGTCTCTCCCAAATACTTCCTAGCGTTCGCGTGATTTGGATTCAATTTCAAAGATGTCTCAAAATCTTCTATTGCTTTCTTGAAAGTTCCACTGTTGGCGTATAGAGCGCCTCTCGCGACTAATCCTTCTACATTTCTTGGGTCAATGCTTAGGGCTTTGTTGAGACATTGGAAAGCTTCCGAGTGACGTCCTGCCTTGAAATGTTCGATACCTTCGGCTACTGAACGGAATGCCCACTTGCTGGCTTGGGCCTGACGAAGTTCATCCGCATATTCCGCTGGCGAAAATCCTCCCCTGGGGATAAAATGTAACATTATTTAACGCTCGGTTAGCGATCATCACACGTTAAGACAGAAAGTTAAACCCAGACAACAACTCGACAAGTACAAGTAAAATAAAAAAAGTTTATCTAAAATGTGTAAAAGTGAATATTTACCTTAATGACACAAAGTTGGTGCAGTGCATGTTGGAGATTCCAAGAAGTTCAGACAGATATTGGATGCAGTTGGGGTTATTGAACCCTGGGCTCTTCTCCAAAATAGCTTCGTAACTTTCTCCCTTCATGTCCACAGTTTTCCTATTGAGAAAAAGTTTTATTAGTCATCAGACTTTCCCATAAAAAGCATGTAATGTCGGTTTGTTAAAAGAAGTTATTCAATTTAACTGTACATCTTCATATTGCAAAAAAGATTTTCAAGCAATGAAATCCTAATTGCTGTTATTTGAAATTTTTGGTAATGTCACACGTACGTTATCCTCACCTGTTCCAATGGAGCTGTTCAAAAAATTGATATTTTACTGGTATTGGCTTATATTTCGTTGACACAAAGAACATCATAGATTAGGTGATAGCGGCCTCACAATATGACATTAATATTACCGAACTCATCGACAGTCACAACTTATGCGGCGGTCTAGTGTACAAGCGTCTTGGGGGTCCTCGCTACACCTAGAAAAGAACACCCTAAAATAATGGAGGGAGCTGGTGCACAGCTTGGGAAACCTTGGGCTCCACGGAGCTCATGGTTGGTGCTGTCTTGTCAAACAATATCCTTGGGAGCCTCATCAGCAAAATTGACTAATGTCGGTAGCTAGTCCAGTATTACAAATAAACAACGCCAACATCCGATAAATGCTGATATTAAAAGTCCAATCATTATGGTTTGAATATGGCTGGAATATTAAATATTAGCTTTAATACAGAAAACACAATTTCCCTTTAGAGACATCAGAATGAAGTAACCCTGAAGCATTTTACTGACCTTTTCCATATATTAAAATAATGTGTAAATGATTTCAACACTAATGGTTTCAGTTCCTCATTATATTTCTTTCTTTCTCTTTCTTGGTATTGTTTTATAGTTTGTATTCTCCAATGGTTTTTCTTTCTTTTCGTCAAGCATAAAAAAATGTCATGAAATCATTTTCACAAGTTTGGTGATATGTGTAATCAATTCATTCTGCAAGTGATCAGAATCCGGTGAACACATTAACATATACCCAACGAATTTGCTCCTTCCGATGTTATGCTAAAAATACCTACATGCAGTGTGAATTTTGTGTATAAAGCTGAAAACTGCAGGTCGTTGAAGCATCTAAGAAGGTAGAACTTCCCATCAAGGCATATTAAAGTGGCCTGTCACCAGATGATGTGTTTCATTATCATTCTTCCAGTTTTATTCCATCGTCATGGCAAATCCTCGTCAAGAATTCCTCAAATCTTCACATCCAAAGCAGGTACAAACATTACTGACAAAATAAATACCACTGTTTTCAAGATCTTCACAAAATAAAAATACACAGATACAATACAAAAAGTGTTGACAAATTCAGACCTGTAAAATAGGTGTAGGCACACAGTGATTAATCGTAACTCTCTAGTGGTGTGCGGTACATACTTGTAGACCAATGGGAAGTCGTCTGTGCTGAGGAGTCCCAGAGGGGGCTTAGGCGGGGGGTCGTCGGGGCCCCGGGTGACTCCCTTCATCCCGCAGACCATTTTGTCAGTGTCTGGGATCACTTCAATGACTTCGCAGCAGACAGTGTCATTCATCAGGTAGTTTCTTGAAACATTTTTCTTGTCCACAGCTGGTATGATATTTCCCACAGGTAAAAATGCCTGGTAAATAAAAATATTGCCTTATGAATATGAAATGACCACTAAGGTCAATGCCAGGGCATACAACAATGAGTGTTTATCATGCAATTAAATACCTATTGTAAAAGGTGCCTTATAAGTTATAAGAAAATATTCCATATTGTATAAATCATCATCAGTCTTATAGAGTGGTACCCAAGGGGGCACAAAAGGAAGAGAGGAAGGCCTACTCTTGGTCAGATGACTTTATAAGGATAGGCGGAGTGGACTGGCCCAGGAAAGCAAGAGACCGCGGTAACTGGAAGGACTTGGAAGAGGCCTATGTTGGAGGATAAGCTGAAGTTGTTGACGGAAACTAGAAAATAGTAATATACAGGGTGGAAAGGCACGACGATCCTTTCCGGAAATGGGAGATAGTTTAGCCTAAGCTCTATATTTTCTCCATAGAAACTATGTTCATATGGGCAACCGTTTCTAAATTATGGCCTTTTAAACATCCATGCAAAAAACTACTTTGTTCTAACCCTAACAGGTGACAGGGTCAATGAACTTACTTGTAAACAATCAGTATACGACAGGAAATTATGCTAATTTGTTGCCATCTAACCATTTTTAGTCTGCTTACAACACGGTAAGAATCGTTGCAGGATTTTCGCTTTCTTAGTGGTTCCACTTGTTCAATACTTGAATGAAGTAGTTATGTTATTCCTTAATATTAATAATACTAACCACAACATTGTTTACAACGACTGTTCAAATGGTGACATTGACAACCACTCAAAAGTACGCAATCGTCTTATAAATATCTCTGGTTTCCTTGACTGATAAAAAGGTTTTAGTTTCTTAACACGTTTCACAAAATTATTTTCGAATAATTGGAAACTATCTAAAATAATAAAAAATTACACCAAATGAACTTGCAAAAATGAAATACTAAGAATAAATACTTCTTCAATACCAAACTAACAAACCTTCTTGCGTGGTAGGAAATAGACAAGACGTCTGATGTTTGAAATTAAATTTTCATTGAACTTTACTTATTTAATGTCATATTCTTCAAATAAAAATGCCGTTGTTCCATTCTCGTGGCTATTTAAATTTGTGGGGCTGTGTAAAAGATATGGTGTACCAAACGGAATGTGAAACTGCGGACGAAATGAGACAAAGGCTAATTGGTGCTTTCTGCGGAGGACAATCTGCGGAGGAAAAATGACGAAGAGCATACACTATCGCATGTGCATCGACATACTCGGGCACGGGCTGCGGCGGCTTTGTAAGACACGGAGGTACATTTGAACACCGTATGTGAAGAGAAGATAGTGTTAAATATTGGCAAAAATTAATTATCTAAGAAAGTAATACAATTGTTTGAAATATTTTTGCATTCATTTGATTTATTTGACATTTATGCGTTATTCATACATCATTGCGATTCTGTCAACAATCGGAAAAAAGTGTAAAGTCCCGAGTTTTCCCGACAGAGATCTTTAATCTATAGCCGTGATGTGCACATGCTATAGGGTTGTCACCACAGTTAAAAAGTAGTAAATTTGCTATTTTTAATTTTTTACTCAAATAACGATTCTTACCATTACCAATCGTCTCTGTATCACTTAAACGACCTAATACTTCCGGGAAGGATCGTCGTGCCTTTCCACCCTGTATATAATTGTATAATGATAAGGTATATTTTTTTAACTAGATAGTGTATTAAATGTTACAAAACTTCAGTATTAAAGACTATTTTTATTTTTTATTTATTTATTATATAAATTATATTGTATCAGGTAATCAGGAGGCCAATTCAAAAATTGATCGCCCGTGCGTCACGCTCGCGCCAATACATGTATGAACAAGTACAAGCTAAATGTATGCGCAAATGATAAGTAATTTACATTGTTTAATATCAATGTATCATCAAATGGTATGTTCAAATGGCCTCCAGGTTTCATTATTGTGGTGCTATATTTGATATCATTCCAATGCATATAACAATGATGACTTGACAATTTGTTTGTGTTTATCAAGTATGATTACTAGTTTATCTGAGTTTCACTTGCATAACATTGTGCAATACCTTCACATTGATATCAGCCACATATCGGGATGTAGGTCCGGCGGTGCAAAGCACCTTCAGCATCATCCCGGAGGCTGTCCTGTTGATCACAGCTCCTATCACCAATTCTCCTGTCTTCACATTCTGGAATATAATATGTGATGAGTGTGTATTCCTAGGTCCACTTTTGGTTAGGTTGGAACTTTTACACCAGCCTCACCTTAAGATTTAACCAAAAATGTTTAGAGTCAGACCAAGTTAACTATGCATGCCATTTGGAATGACAAAGTGTGGCAATGTCAAGTTTAAATATCGTCGGGTGACAAGCAAAAGTCACTAAGTACCACCACAAGTTCATAGCCATAGTGAACCATATTAGTACTAAAAGAAGGTTGACTTTTGTTTAAATTTTTTTTAGTAATTAGTGAATTTTGCTTGTCACCTAACGATATGTTGTTTATAATGACACACTCTCACTTTGTTCTATTCAAAAGTTAGCTTAGATGGATTCTAAATTTAGTTTGTTTAAGTATATTGTAAATATTCTTGTGAAGTGTCCAGTTAACTCTAAAAATAGTTATTGGCATAAGTCATATAGAATGTGTCTCTTTATTACCACATTATCAGTAGAAGAATTTGCATAGAGGCCAGGTGTAATGAAAAATGTACTTACAAATGTATTTTTTTAATACTTACTTCAAAAAAATGCCTTAGTCTTGCAGATTTATCTACGTTCAAAAAAGTTTCAAATGGTGGCATCAATGCATATAGATCTGAAACAAAAACGACTTGAATATTATGATGTTCAAGTTACAGCAAAAATAGATAAGTGGAGTTATGCAGCACAGGGGCAATGAATAATTGATAATTTCAAGTAAACAACCTTGAATAGCATCATTATACTCATTTGTGGAAAGCAAAGCCAACCTGTTGCTTAGTAACCATATTGATTTTTAAAAACTTGTTCGTGCTTACTGTCTTCCGGTGCGGTAGCGTCAGTCCCAAGGCTGGATGAGGAAGGCGTTTCCTCCTGAACTGATGTATCAAACAATGCATTTGCCTCTTTTGCAATAAACTGATGAAGTTTCAATCGTTTTCCACGGTCTTGGAAGGTTAGGTGTTTATGCCTGGACTGGTACACCGCAAAGTCCAGGGCTCCAATGCCGATTTTAGACAAATCATCCTCTCCTCGTTCTGCCTCCCACGTTTTCTGGAGTTGCTGTCCATGGTAATTTATGGATTGCGTCACGAGAGACGCATCCAGTTTCCCGTCCATATCAAAACACTGAAACAAAGTATAAGGTTGTACTTTCTGTACTAAATACTAAATTACGAAATTTTATACAAATGAAAAGTGAGAGTAGGTCGCCGCCATGTTGATTTCAATGCAAAGTTAGAGGATGTGAATATCCTGCGATATCACTACACATTAAAACAAAACTAAGCTATTTTACCTCTGATAATTTGGTTATATATACAATAACACAAAGTTTTTAATAACATTTAATAATTCCACAAAATGCGAACACAAGCACACCGCACGGACATTTTTTTGGAATGGCTACCACAGACTATGAAAATTGCCTCGACAGTTGGAGCATAAACCATAGATACGGAATTATATCAACAGCGTCACCTACTGGCGATTTTTAACTTTGGTTTATTTTATAATGTTGGTGGTCCTGAAATCACTAAGGTTAGACCGAGAAAAGTCTGCAGCGATTTTGATAGCCCAAGCAGTGCATGTGTTATTTTAAACGTCAACTTCTATGAAATTATGACGTATAAATAACACTTGCACTGCGTGGGCTATCAAAATCACTGCAGACTTTTCTTGGTCTAACCTTAGTTAACTCATAAGCATAAAGGCCCCCAGTACACAATGGGCCATCGTCGGCCACTCCAAGCTCGGAGTAAATATCTCCAAGGGACGCATTTATGCATTAGAGGGAGCAAGTGATATTGCTATCTCATTCTACCGCATGGCTGCGTCCCTTGGAGTGGCCGGCGATGGCACATTGTGTACTGGGGCCTTAAGATATACAGTTTAGGCGACACACGTACCTAACTCATGAATCCCAATTCAAGAAGCTGAATTCTATTCGTGTCAAACCATAAAATAGATAAATTACTAGCAAAAAGCAGAGCTTTGTAAGGGCTCGCGGAATTTTTCTACCTAATATATAGTTATAATTACTAAGGTAGTTTTTAATAAGAGATTCATCTCAAAAAACCGGACAAGTGCGAGTCGGACTCGCCCGCCGAGGGTCCCGTACAAATTTAACGTATTTATTAATTTATTTACAAAAAAAAATAGTTTTCAAATATTTTCCCAGTACTTGTAGTGACGATATTACTTGCCAAATTTCATAGTTCTAGAAATTATAGATCAACGGGAATTACCATACTTAAGGGGGCCCACAGAATTACCAGTTCGCCGGACGATATCAACCTGTCAGTTGTTCGCGGAGCTGTCAAATTTTGCGTTTTACTGATCGGCTGATATCGTCCGGCGAAGTCCGTCAGTGGGCCCCTTTATAGGTAAGTACATTTTGATTCCTTTGAGAGTTTCGAAATATAATTTTTTTGCGGCATAAACGGCCGTATCTTTTTTTCCGATCACTTACAACTCTTAGAAGTTTAAATTTTTCACAGCTTTTAGGACCTAAGTTATGCTTTTAATTTCAACTCGATACATCCATGCGTTCCCGAGATAAAAGGTCTTAGTAGACAGACGGACGGACAACAAAAGTGATCCTATAATGGTTCCGTATTTTTCCTTTTGAGGTACGGAACTCTAAAAATGATATGATATGATATAAGGGCTTCTATAAATAATTAATACCCCAAATCATTTTGTATTATATTATATCAAGAGTGTTTGTATTATATTATATCAATAGGTACTTATATTTAATAGTTTAACTCCGAGCAAGCCTTACAAATGTCCGGAGCACCTATAGCTTCTTGACCGGTAGACATGAATATGGGCGTAGCGATGTGACAACCCCATCGCGTGCTGATGGACCAGTACAATCAGTCAACGCAGGGCAGCTTGTGGAGAGCTGTTGGGAAGAAACGTTCCCACGGCTCCTGGGAAGTGGGAAGTTCTGCCACCCGATAGAAGGGTGGATAAAAAGGGCCCTCTGCCTCTGTCTTGCTTTAGCCGGTCGTCCAGAGTGGAAAGCGACATCGATTTTGACATTTGAAACGATAAGGCAGTAATATCGCGCTGCAATACTGCTGCCGACTGCGATATTAGTGCCGACTATATTACTGCAAATGTCAATAATACTGGCAGCGACATCAATTTTGACATTTGCAACAGTAAGGTAGTAATGTCGCGCTGCAATACTGCTGCCGATTGCAATATTACTGCAGACTGCATTACTACCGCAAATGTCAAAAACCCTGGCAGCGACATCGATTTTGGCATTTGAAACAGTAAGGCAGTACTATCGCCCTGCAATACTGCTGCCAACAGCGATATTACTGCCGACTGCATTACTACCCCAAATATCAAAAATCCTGGCAGCGCCTGTCATTTGCGCGCTGCAATACTGCTACCGACTGCAATATTACTGCAGACTACATTACTGTCGCAAATGTCATAAACCCTGGCAGTGACATTGATTTTGTCTTTTGAAACAGTAAGGCAGTAATATCGCGCTGCAATACTGCTGCCGACTGCGACATTACTGCCGACTGCATTACTACCGCAAATGTCAAAAACCCTGGCAGCGACATCGATTTTGGCATTTGAAACAGTAAGGCAGTACTATCGCCCTGCAATACTGCTGTCAACAGCGATATTACTGCCGACTGCATTACTACCGCAAATATCAAAAATCCTGGCAGCGATATTGATTTCGACATTTGCGCGCTACAATACTGCTGCTGACTGCAATATTACTGCCGACTATATTATTGCCTCGAATGTCAAAAACCCTGGCAGCGAAATCGATTTTGGCATTTGAAACAGTAAGACAGTAATATCGCGCTGCAATACTGCTGCCGACTGCATTACTACCGCAAATGTCAAAAACCCTGGCAGCGACATCAATTTTGGCATTTGAAACATTATATAAGGCAGTACTATCGCGCTGCAATACTGTTGCCAACAGCAATATAACTGCCGACTGCATTACTACCGCAAATATCAAAAATCTTGGAGCAATATCGATTTCGACATCTGCGCGCTACAATACTGCTGCTGACTGCAATATTACTGCCGACTACATTATTGCCTCGAATGTCAAAAACCCTGGCAGCGAAATCGATTTTGGCATTTGAAACAGTAAGACAGTAATATCGCGCTGCAATACTGCTGCCGACTGCGATATTACTGCCAACTGCATTACTGTCGCAATTTCGAAATCAATCACGTGTGATTTTAACCGCTATAGTAGTAAAAACGATTATCGATTCAATCAAAAAATATATAGTCACGTATTAAATTTCACCCATAAGGGGTCATCCATTAATTACGTCACACGTTTAGGGGGAGGGAGGGGGTCAAGAAAATGTGACATATTGTGACATGGGGGAGGGGGGAGACACAAACTTTGTGACGTCACTTTAACTTCATCAGTAACCGAAATTTTTTTTTAATTATTTTATTCGCTGTACATTTAAATAACAAGTTTTTAAAACGATAATCGTTTTTATTCTTTTAATTTTCTTTCCTAAGCAGTTTTGGGTTATAAAATTACTAATATTTAAATTATTAATAATACTTAGGTACTTACTTAATTCGATTTGGCGATTTCGTAGAAAAAATGTGACGTCACACTAGGGGGGAGGGGTTTGCCAAATGTGACCAAATGTGACAAGGGGGGGGAGGGGTCAAAAAACCTAGAAATTCGTGTGACGTAATTAATGGATGACCTCTAATTAATTATGATTACCTACTAATAGGGTATTTGACTGTAATACTTAAGATAAATTATTTTACACCATGCAAGAAATAAAGCACCAGAAGATTAATAGAGAAAGGTAGATAGCAGTTATTTTTAGTCACAATTTCTATTTTAAAACCCGATAACAACTATAAAGAGTAGGTAATTTGCTTGTGACGTCACATGCTAGTGTTTCATGTAAATTCCATAGCAGCAAATCGTTTTGACAGTTCGAAAAAAGAAACTAATTTGACTAGTATAGGTAGTCAAATACCCAATTATATTGAGCTGCAAAAACCCAGCGCATTTTAACGGAACAACCTTTAACCTTGTCACTACTAACGCCATCTGTTAGAAAAAGAAATAACTAACATTAGTCCAACAGATGGCGTTAGTAGTAATACACATTATTTACCCTTTTATTTATTTTTTATGTTTATATAATGATATTTTTATGCTTGATAACACATCTAGACATGAATATAAATTACTATGTTAAATCTCAAACCTAACAGTGCGATGGTTTTTCCGTAAAGTGTACCACAAGAATGCATAGATTGTCGAATAGTGATAGGGCTCGCTTCGCTCGCCCTAATAATAAGGATTATGAAGGAAGGATAATGAAGAAATAAAAAATTTATAGTTTTTAATAAAAAGTTTCTATTGAGCGTCATGAAAAGAGTAGAAACCATTTGTTTTTGCTACTAGGCGAGACATAATATCAATTTTGAATATGTTCGTATATCCTATTTTGCAATACGTTCAAGGTGTACACTGATTTTATATACTGAACTACAAGATGTGGAGGTCTTGGAACTTGAAGCTTCTAAAAAAAACAGGGCCCAGCCCTGTTTTTAGGTTTCCATACCCAAAGGGTAAAAACGGAACCCTATTACTAAGACTCCACCACAGTCTGTCACCAGGCTGTATCTCATGAAAGTCATGAACCGTGGTAGCTACAGCTACACAGTTGAAAATTTCGCAGATGATGTATTTCTGTTGCCGCTGTAACAACAAATACTAAAAAGTACGGAACCCTCGGTGGGCGAGTCCGCCTCGCACTTTTCTAGTTTCTTTTTAGCAGCTCCATTGCTAGTTGTGTTGTAGTCTTAATTTATTCAGTAGCATAGTCTTGTCAGTAGCTCCTGCTTGTCGCCGATACAACAACCAGACATTATTTAGGTACTTTTATCTATAAAATCTGGATATCCAAAGAAGTTCGTAAAGCTCATTCGCCAATTCCACGATGGTATGAAAGCGCAGGTTCAACATGAAAACGAACTCTCTGAGGAGATCCAGGTTACAAGCGGAGTGAAGCAGGGATGTGTCATGGCACCCACACTATTTGCCATATACATGCTTCTCAGTGGAGACAACTAAATGTGAGGGGCCTGAGAAAGGTGTCTTAAAGGTTCAGGGCGAAGTCTAAAGTGCGACGAGTCTCCATATTAGAGATACTCTACGCTGACGACGTATGCCTTATGTCTGGCAGTATGGCGCATCTCCAAAGCTACGTTGATGCATTAAACCGCTCTTGCCAACAATTCGGGCTGGTAATAAGTATTTCTAAGACACAAATCCTCAACAACCACCCTGTGGAATTGAATCTGATTCAAAACCACTGAATCTAGATGGGACCACTAGATGAAGTCTTATTTTAAATATCTTGGGATCCCTATACGACATGACAACACCCTGGCTTCAGAAATACCATCTCGCATCGCCAAAGCCGCTCCCATGATATCAAGTTTGAGACTAAGATAAGCATCTATAAGGCCGTAATAATCCCAGTCCTGTATGGCGCAGAGACACGATACCTGTACAAGCCAGATATCAAAAGACTAGACACGCACCACCTAAGATGTCTAATGTTTAGGTACTCAGAATTAAATGGCAGGACCGTATTCCAAACTCTGAGGTTCTGCGTCGTTCCGGGATGTACGGCATGGAGGCACTATTGATGCAGCGTCAGCTCAGGTGGTGTGGGCATGTTCTTCGGATGGACGATCGCCGCCTGCCTAAAGCTATATTCTACTCAGAATTAGCAGAGGGCAAGCGGAAGCACGGCGGACATGCTCAAGCGTCACCTAAACGTGTGTGATATCGATCCTGCACGTTGGGATGGGAAGAGCTCGCTGCAAAACGGTCATCTTGGCGGTCCACCATCTTTGAATTCATCAAGTCGTGGATGTTGCATCGTCCCTTATATTAACCTTATCTTCGCACTGTTAAAATTACTTAACAGCCTAACAAGAATGTACTTTATTCATAGCGTCGCAGTGTTAAGAATGCTCAACATGCGTTACACTAAGTATATTTCTACGAATCTCGCAATGTTGAGCATTCTCAACACGCATAATGGTAACCCAGTCCTGTGTTAGTTAGGCTTCTATTGTGTTATAAAAACATAAAAACACAAAGCCCACACCCTCAAGAACACATTGTAATAGTATTTCAATCGACATTATAGGTATAAATATTTTTTAATTAACTTGCGTCCTGAGGTCAATTGCTGTCGTGGCACCATTTTGCCATTAACTGTCAAAATACGTGCGCCTGGGCAATAATCTCACTCGTCGAAGATGCGTTAGGTTTTAAACTATCATTTTATTAAAAAAAGTACTGAGTTTAAGTGAAAATTACGTTGCAATATTTTTTTGATTCTAATGTTAAGCATACTTAACATTGCGAATTAAAGGGTTAGAAAATTGAAGCGCTTGTAGATAGTCTGCAAATTGCCTTTTCATCACACTTGCTCGAAAAGAATCATATTTCATGCAGGTGTATCGTGCGGGGGCGGGATTGTAAAAAAAGCTATAACTCCCTAGGGACTAAATCATACGAACCAAGTAGGTAGGTATAAATGAGTTTTACTATTTTTACTTTTAAAATACTGACTTTTATAATTAGATATTTTTGTTTATGTTTAAAAATATTTAATTCGATTAATTTAATAGCCGTTATAATATTTTTACAAGAGTTCAATTGTGGCTGACTGCCGGATGGGTCTGTGCCTTCGCCTTCGATGCCTAGTGTGTTTAATGTACTTTTCATCACACTCAGTAAATGTGGAATTGCACGCAGGTTTAGCGGGAGTTATAGAAAAAGCGTTCTCCCTAGGGAGTTATGAAGTTTCTAGTGCCATAATTAACAGTTTTTTGTCTTTATACTTAATTTTTGTATCGCAAGTGTGATGAAAAACATTGTGTGTAACTCGGGGCGTAATAATATTGCAAACTCGAGTCTATAAATCGCTCCAGCAAGCCGTCGCGATTTAACTTACTCTCGTTTGCAATATTCAACTTACGCCCCATGTTGCACAATGTACTATTCTTCACCATTGATACTTATTTGCAGCGCTACACACCGGGTAATCAATGCTACGGGCTACGATGATGCCGCGCTCGTAGCGAATTTGCAGTAAATGCTTTACGGGCCAATTCGTTAAATTTATCTGATGTCAGTGTACGTTCAAATTGGCCTGGTTCCTACTTAAAATACGTATGGTAATTGGTATCAATTTAATTTTCATAGCCCGATTTCTAACGGTTTTGATCTTATTTTGATACAACCTTGAAGATCACTTCGCTGATTGATACATGTGAAATGAAATGAAGGTCGTGCGTGAGATGCGCGGCATCTCAAGTAGGGCTTGCAAATATTCGAAACTTTCAGGTATTCGAATATTCGACTTTTTCTGACGACATATTCGAATATTCGAACAATTATTCGAATATTATAAAAAATAAGAAAAAGAACGAGAAATCGGTTTATTATCGTTTTATTCAAAAGCTTATTTCACATATTGCTAAAACTAATGTTATTTTGCAGAAATCCACTTAATTGACTAGATTTTATCATCATACTATGAGATGCCCACATTTATAAAAACAAGTAAAACGCCAAAATAAGACGTATTCAATATTTCTAGATAAAACTTTTATAAATGCGCCGTTGAGTGAAATAATATAACTTTAATCATCTAAACCAAACCTAGGTATGTAAGAATTTTTTTTTAGTAGGTAATTATTTTCTGATTTAAATTAACTTGTAGTCACTCAGAGGCCTTAATTAATGGTCGGCTTAATTATATAATATTGGAATATTTAAGGGAAAAAGTTAGTTGACTACTGGATTATTTGTCAGCTAAAGGTGCATAGTTAGATTACCTAGTTGGGCACTTGGGCAGGTTTGGTATGATCAAATTTGAGAATTGCGATAAGTGCGGGCAAGATTTAGTCTTAATAAACAGAATGACCCTTTAACTTAAAACTTATGCACCGTAAAAATAACATACTTTTTGATTTCGTTTTCTTTCAAATTGAGTTAGGTTTCACTGTATTCACGAAGTCTATCGAGAGGAATACAGTAAAAATATTATTTCCTTCGTATTTGGGTACCTACCATTACTCATTCACTGTAAATACCCGGAAAACACACAGAAACTGTAACTGCAGCGGATTAAATAGATTTTTTATAGTAATAAAAAATATTCGAATATTCGAAACCTGAGCGGCCGAATATTCGAATATCAAAACAGGCCGAATATTCGACAAATTCGAATATTCGAATATTCGAATTGCAAGCCCTAATCTCAAGGCATCAAGACGATCGTCAAGGTCGTGTCAAAACCATATAAAAAACAAAATGTTATTTTTTTTAATTTATTTCATGACAACAAATTGTTAAATTAAATAGTGTTGCTAGAGTCGGACCAAGAAAAGTCTGCAGCGGATTTGATAGCCCACGCAATGCAAATGTTATTTATACGTCATAATTTCATAGAAGTTTGACATTTAAAATAACACTTGCACTACGTGGGCTATCAAATCCGCTGCAGACTTTTCTTGGTCTGACTCTATTGACATTTACAGTGAGCACATTTAGATTTGACTATAGATTTATTTATTGATAGCTTGTTACAAAACTCCTACTTACGACATCAAACTAGGCCCTTCACAACGTAATATTTCTAAAAGTACGATATACTTCATACGGGTATCTTGCATACTTCAAAGCCGCCATAAAGCGTCATTGGGAAGGTCTCACTTCAATAGAAGAGGCGAATACAAAAGAAAAGAGGGCTAGGTAATGGCTGACACAATGGGAATACTGTTTGGACTAGAAGCGGACCCGGCGTCTACTGCCATTGCTTGCGCGAGTACGAGCGTGTAAACCACTTTAAAGGGGCTGCTGCCCACACTGCCATAATTGAAATTTCGTTATCTGTCTCTCTTAAGCAGGCCACTGACGAGCCTTCCAAATGGATGCCGTTACAAGTTGGGACCAACCACGGTGACATGGTATTCCGTCTCTGATTTTTCAATATCGTGGGATATCGTTATTAGGTACCAATAAGTTAATCAACATAGGAAAACTCGATTCTATCGAATATGAAAAGCACTAGGGAGGCTAATAATATGTATAATAATTTAGCCTATATACATCCCACTGCTGGGCAGGGGCACAGGCGTTTTCTCAAGCACGAGAATATACGAGGCTAGTCCCCACGCTGGCCCAATGCGGGTTGGGGACTTCACATACACCTTTGAATTACTTCGCGGATGTATGCAGGTCACGAAAAGCTAGTGGAAAATTTAAAATGATATTCCGTACATAAGTTCCGATAAACTCATTGGTACGAGCTAGGATTTGAACCCGCGACCTCCGGATTGAAAGTCGGACGTCAGATACACTCGGCCACCACCGGTTCCACCGATTTTTGATGTTCGTGATAGGCTTTCTGCATCACGCGGTGGACTACCATATACCGCACCGTTAGGATTTAGCTTTTGTTCGGCAAGCTTTAGGAATGACGACTCCTTTACAATGCGGTTCGCCAGCCTTATTTTATTCCTTCGAAACTTATTTATTTCCATTTTAGCGGTCTATAGGCTACCTACTTATGATTAACAGCGATGTGCTTAAATTGTAACTTTAAGGTAAGGTAATCATGAATCATGAAGTAGGTACCTAAACTTCTATTTGACTACTTACCTACTTACTGGCACTGGCAGTCATCAACTGTGCGTTTACTGCGTTTTTCTAGAAACCTCCTGCTTCGCCCAGCTAAACTCTGGAATGAGCTGTCGCCTGCAGTATTCCCATCTTTAAGGCTGGCAACGCACTTACAAGTCTTACAACCCCTCGGGGTGTCCATGGGTGACGCTAATCGCATACCATCAGGCGATTCGCCTGCTCGTTTGTCTCGATATCATAAAAAAAACCGGCCAAGTGCGAGTCGGACTCCCGCACGGAGGGTTCCGTACCATTACGCAAATAACGGCAAAAAACACGTCTGTTGTATGGGAGCCCCACTTAAATATTTATTTTATTCTGTTTTTAGTATTTGTTGCAGTTATAGAGGCAACAGAAATACATACATCATCTGTGAAAATTTCAACTGCCTAGCTATCACGGTTCATGAGATACAGCCTGGTGACAGATAGACGGACAGACAGACAGCGGAGTCTTAGTAATAGGGTCCCGAAAAAAATAGATTCGATTTTTATCCGCTTTCTGATTACCTATAAATAAATGAAAGGCAAAACAGAGTAGGTCACGCGCCCCGTTTACCTAAGAAAGTATTTCGTGCACAAATTAGCCTTTACACAATAATTACTGAATCAAGTCGTGATACTAGTGAAGTATTTTTTTTAGTACCGGCGGAAACAAACAAAAGCCATCTGTCGAATTTAGAGTCTGGCTACTGAAATATTACACAAATGTTTGGCGGGAAATTCAAAAAATCTTGGGCTGGTCACACTTTGTGTAGTAGGAATTATAGTTTTGATACTAGAAAATATTTTTGATTTTCTATGCACACGTAAGGTACCTGAGGATATAAGTTAAATATACGTTGACGTGCATTCAAAGTCAGCTCACATAATTTCTACCACTATGTAAAGTACAGTCAACGATAAACACATATGTTAACACTATATACCATTGTAACAAGGCGAAAATTGAAATGTAGTTTAAATAAGACCTAGCTCGATAATACCGTAATATTAATCCATCACTAAAAAAATACATAAGTACTATGCCAAATATGCCAAATGCTAAGTATCAAAATATTAATAGAGCACCAACCTCCTAATTTGTTTACATTTGTTTAGGAGTTGTAAACATTGCAGTTTTTCGTTATACATCGCTACACGTCGACTTCGCACATTGTCGTAATAATTTAAGAGCTTAAATAATAGTTTGCGAACCTCACTCAGTATAGACATTATTAATCTTATTTAAAATAAACCCCTTATAAACCGCAAACAATTTGAATGAATGACATAAATTGACAACTGACTTTTAGCTTTTCTTTTAAATCATAGACAATTAGTGATACAACAACGAAATATCTGTCAACAATTTTTGGCTAGCCAGACTCTACCTACCAAGATGTCGATTCTAATTTAACAATTTGTTATGGTTTTAAATTGGTTTTGATACGACCTAGACCATTTCTCGTACCATTCTTCTTCTTCTTCTTCCTCGTGTTAGGGGCTATATAAGGCTCCAAAGCCTATGTATCACTGCGACCATCGCTGATCTATTGTGATCGCCACCTACTATAACTCTCGATCCAAACCTGCAACTTCAAACAGCTGCAGGATCTTTTTGATCTCGAGAGACTTTAACTCCTCCGGGAGCAATATGTGTCCGCCCAGGATTAAGTCACGAGTACGCATTATTAGGCAAGGGCACTCTGTGAGGATGTGCAAGGGCGTCTCCTCTGCCTCCATACAGAGTCTGCATCGCCCCTGTCGTACCATTAGTGTTCCCCCACAACCACATATGTCGACGCGGAATCGGCAAAATCCGTCAGGAAAAAGCTTTATGTTTGCGCAATAACAGCGAAAAAGTCGTCGTTCGGCTCGGCTCACATCGGCCGGCGCCTGCCTGCCTGCCTGTCGACCCGTCGACGACTTAGGGTCTCCCCAGATATATCGACGCGCATTCGGCAAAGGCCGATAGGAAAAAGCTTTATGTCCGCGCAATAAGAGCGAAAAAGCCGTCGACGCGTCGGCAGGCGCCGGCCGATGCGAGTCGAGCCGAACGACGATTTTTTCGCTCTTATGTGCAGGCAAACATAAAACTTCTTCATATCGGATTTTGCGGATTCTGCGTCGACATAATAGATGTGGGGGAAGTCTTATTCGCTCTTATTGCGCGGATATAAAGCGTTTTCCTATCTGATTTTGCCGAATGCGCGTCGATATATCTGGGGAGGCATACGCGCATCTCACGCACGAATCTCACTTCATTTCACATCCACCAATCAGCCTCGTGAGCAAACTTCCAGGTCGTATAAAAACGGGTTCAAAACCACAACAAATTGGGCAGATTATGGGCAGATTTGTATGGCCACTGGCCCTGGCACCAATACCGACATACCATTGGAAAGGTTTGTTAATCTTAAATGTGCAGATGAGCACCTTACTCAGCCATTGGGTCAATGACGTATAGATAGTAGGTAGGTACGTACATATGCAAAATTTCTTATTTATCGTACTTGGTTCAACCAAGTTGGTAGATTCTGTCAGTGAGAATAGGCGGCAAATGGGAATTAAAATCCCCAATAAATCTAATTCTAAGATGGTACTTTTTAGAAGCCTTTAATTATTTTACTTATGTATGTAAGTTGTCTGTATCCATGGGCGTCTGTAAACTCCGAGGTGTGAGGTGTGAACTAGTTGATTTGTGCATCTACCAAAATCAGTGGCGTAGCGTGAACCAATCTAGCCGTGGGAGATTTTTTTTACCTATATGATTTATAATATGAAATACCTATTGAGAGTATTGAGTGCAAAATAAGTAAGTATTTGTCTCTCTGAAGCCAAGTTAATATATAGAAAACCAACACAAAGTGTTACAAAGATATTCCAAGATTTGTTCTTTTATAAATATAACAAAGGAAAACATAAAATTTTCATCGAGGGCACAGCAACAATAAAAAGGTCGATTCATACAGAAAACTACAATTTTCGTTTATACTTAAGCACGTATCAGTTATTTTGACACACAATACACAGGGTGTTTGTCAACTGCGTTAGTTTTGCGTTTTACTTTTAAGTTGGTAAGTTTAACGACGTGGTGTTAAAGGTGATAGTCGCTTGGCTTTTATTTTCGTGGGGAGAGCGTTAAATTGGTCGGTTGCATATGCGAGGTGTATTCTGTATTGTGTGGGTTCACACAATACGCCTCGCGGCTTTGTGCCTCGTTCGCACCATTGTCATCGGACATATTACCCAACGTTTCAGCATTGTATACTCCTCCTGTCTCTGGCTTCTTCCTTTGATGAGGCACCTATCTTATTTGTAGCGTTGGTTCTTATTCGAGTCTGTTATGATTCATGTTACAAGGTAAGGCTTTTGTTATTCTTACAAGAATGTTTCTAAGTAGGCGACGTGTTTTAAAAAGAAGTCATTCTACTTACGTAGGTATCTCTGAAACATGAAGGTTCTCTACATAGGTTTGTTACAAAACAAAATCATCAACACGAGTCCGTTTTGCGTTATTGCTTAAGCAAATTTATTCAACGCCGAATATCGTAATCAAAATCATAAAGCGGTAATTACCATGTCAATAGACTAAAGGCATCCTGCAATGTCAAAAGGGAAGTGCATTGAGGGTAAAGGGTGACAAGTGTGGTGCGCGAGGGTGTTGCGCGGCATGCGAGTACGCTCTAGCCGGCCGTGGCCGGTCACAGTCGGTATTCACCTCCCTAGGAAACTGGCTGTTTGCGCGCAATCTGGGCCCAACTGAACTTTTTCGTCGCGTCGTTTTCCCGCCAATTGTTTTTCGGATTCAGTGATTGTTGTGTGCCAGTATTTATTGTCTGTGGTTTGTGTGTGGACTTTTGTGTGTTGTGTTCTGTGCCTTATTGGAAATTTTGGAATGCTCGGACTGATTTGTTTATGGCACGTTGTTGGTAAGTTTGTGTTGTTTATTTTTTTGTAAATGTTTTATTAGATTTTACCTCACCAATGTCATAAAACACAAAATAGTTTAGTTTTTAGTTGCTTTTGTCGGGTTTAGCTTAGACAAACCATAATTGCATAAAATATACCGGAATAAAAATTCCTTTTTTTACTTATTCTTATTGAAACGAGTATTGATCTTGAGTTTATTTTATTTATTTATATTATATTATAGCTTCGTCGCTAATAATTTTTGGGTAAAACTCGATAAATTGGGATAAATTCGGGGTATACCCAGATTTTATCTAAGTATCCAATTAGACTTCATGTTTAAATTAAGTTGTGTTGTTTCTCGCGGCGCCCCGTTTTCATAAGCATGTTTGTATCCCATTATGGCAAATGGAGTACTAGTTAATTTACTTTAAATAATAGTTAAATCTATTTATGTCTATAGAAAATGAAGCCTGGTATTGTAAGCTTAATTCAAAAGTTAAATGCTAATACCTGAGTACCAGGTATTACACACAAAAGCGCTGAACAGAAAGCTCGTACCGGCGCGCTGGCAATAAAACGGAAAACAAAAGCCAATCGCATCGATAGACACGTGATAAAGTTGCAAACAACAAAATTATGTAGTCGCAAAATTAACGCTCCCATTGTGTTAGCACAATAATCCGCTATCTAGGCCAGCCTCAGTGCTGCAGACGAACCTTTTGTCTTTCATGTTCGCCGTTAATAATGGCGGACGCCGAAACAGCCGCACAATACCGCGAAATGTGCGCGTTTTCATTTGCAAGACAAAACGCGCTTTGTTGTGTCCGCTCAATATGGGATTTATAGCGCGGACCGCCATTGACGGCGCTAACGAACGTAAATGCATTTTGATCGGCCGTCGATGGCGCTCGTTCGCGATTAGGAATCCTGTAAAATTTCTTGTCGACGTTGTAAGTTGTCTGCAAATATTATTATCATCATAAGTCTGACACAACAATAATGTCTCCCAGCTGCAGCTGTGACTGCCTACACTTTCTTCTTCCATGGATGCGAGGGAACTCTTTTACTGATGGTTTTACTTCAACGACAACCTAAAATAAGTGAATTTTTGACATCCTTATACACATGGGCTCATTAAAGATCCAATAAACTTATTATTGAAAGCCAGAATTGAAGGGCTTGGCCTGGTCGCAAGTATTTACACTGTTTACCATTTGACCGGTTCTTTTGGAGCCCGTTTGTTGTAGCTTTAAGTCTTATTCTAACATCATCTCTCTCTGTGCCATCTTAGCGTATATTCCGAATTTAGCTGCTGTTTCGGTGCCTATATAATAGGTTCCGACTTTTCCTATTCGATTGATTGCCATATAGAGCATGCCTCCCAAAGTCCAAGTAAAGGCGGCATATCCAGGCATTTATTGTTACCCACGTTGTCGACTTTCGCAAACAGTGGCCTTACCTGTGAAGGTAATACTCTTGCAGTTTATCTACTGAAAGATGAAGCCTGCATGCACATGAAGTCTTTATGTGATTCCCTCCCTATTTTTTTATTGTTTCTACATCACTTCCCCTAATATTACAAAATAGGACTAGATATGTAGTGAGAAGTTACCTTTTCTTAACATTTGCATTTTTAAGGAGCAACATTGAGACCGAAGGCATCGGAGTTGCTTTCAGTCCAGTTATTTCAATATAAAAGAAGGAAGCGAAAAAGCGGAAAAGTGGAACGGTAGCTGCAAAGGCTTTGCGGCCGGGCGCCTCCAGCGGGCGTTTCTTAAGATTTCAAATATCTTATACATTTTAAGTGAGTGGTCAGTACAGTACTGTGGATAAGGAGATTCGACTGGGTAGTCAAGGTTTATGTAGTGAATAGGTATGGTGTTTAAATAAATTTAGGGCGTAAGGCGGTATGATAGGACATGGTTGGAAAACTATATTTTTTCTTCAATATGGGTACTTACCTACCTACTTAAAAATCTTCCTTTTGTATAAAGAGAGAAGCCGGCAGTGGATCATAGGTAGTCATATTTTACAATGTTATGTATTTATTTGGATTTTGGGATCGTTTTTAAGGTTATTATTGAAAACTATCGCTTATGCTCGTTTATTTTTATAATCATCAGTCTATTAACATGTTTACAACGATACACTCGTACGTATAAAAACACCCCCTGCCGTATAGAGGAGTCGTGGAATGTATTGGGCTACATTCCAAGACTCTTCTCTTTCCGCACAGACTTCTATAGATCAAGGCATCTGTTTATTTTTGTAAGTTAAGCGACTCAGTTGATTTCTTATAAAAATATTCTAATCCACCACAAACATAAAAGAGGTTTTTCATATTCGGAAGCCGAACGAAATCATGATCCATGCATAAAGTTACACTCGAGACCTAAAGAGGTCGCATCGTCACAAAAGCGTCGTAATTGGCCCGTTCTTTTCTACTCCCCCGCTAAGAAGCATTCAGAACCAATGAAACGTGTGCATTTAAATGACGTTCCGAGCTTTGTGGGGGCACACTAGAGCTGTTCATGAAACCGACAGTGAAACACTTTTGTTTTGCCCCGAGTCAGGCACTAAAATGAACCTCTTGGCTTGTTAAGAACTCATTAGTCATGCTTATTTGGAAATGTAATAGTGCTGCCGCATTGTCGCAGTTGTTATGTGGAAACGTTGCATTTTTAATTTTAGAACTTGAGACTGGCTTTTGTTCTAATTTTTAAGAAACTCCAACTTAAAACGTTCCTCGCTTACTTTCATGTTTACAGAAAATAATACACCCTGCATTAAAACTTTTTTTTTCATTCATAAAATTTATAAACATCTTGGTTTGAAATAGCTCCACGAGTATTTACCAAAACTCTAAGCATTGTGCCCACTGTCCACTTTAGATTAGAACATAGATCGGGTCTAACTATGGAGCTGTCTGTCCCACCATTTTGGCGGAAATAAAAAAAAATAGCCGCAGAATACTTTATTCTTAAATTTTACGTCATCGAAAACACTTTTTAATTATTATACGCCTTTTTGGTGGCAATGTGGTGGCAATGGTAAGTCAGTTTGTAGCAAAGGTCTGTAGGCTGTGATTTTTTCTTGTTTAATCGGGTGATTCTAATATTACTCTGACAAGAATCATACAACTTTGAGCCCTTTGAGCATAATAAATGAATACTCATTCCTTGTTGCCATTTGAGGTGGTTGTGGTTATTTAATTTGATTTTTAACTTGAAAAAATCAAAACAGTAAAAACGTTAGGTACGTTCCGTCGCCACGGCATTCCCGCATTGAGCCGCCTCACTCGCCCATTCATTCCTCCACAGCCTTGCTGAAAGGCTTATTCTTTTTGTATCCGATGCTTCCATGCGGAGTAACGACCAAATTCTATTTAACCGTTTGTCTCGTGGCTTTTGATGCGTTTTCTATGTTTGAGGTCACATTTTTGAGCACTAGGTAGTGATATCGCTGTGTTGAAATATTAAATAGGTTTTTTTTACTGTAGTTTAGCGATACTTATAATATGTGTTGGACCGGACTATACAGCTGTCTGACTAAAAAAAGCTGTCCCTAAAAAAGGTGGGGCTTAGAATAATTGATATAAAAATAACGATTTAAAAAAATAATGTATGCACTCTGTAACCAAAGACAGAGTATTCAGGGTACAAAAATGTATGCACTTCTTGCAGTTGAAAAACAACTGTGGAAAATGAAGTTTTATTTAATAAATGTAATACGATATTTTGACGACCTTTCGAATGTAGTGTATTTTATCTGAAATTTTGATGCATAATTCTTCAGTATTTTATACCACGTGGTTAAGCTTCGTAACACTGAACGATGCAAATCGTGTTCTGAAATATGGCAAAGTTGCTACGATTGCTACGGCGTAGAGGCCACTACGCCGAATATTTATGGATCACCCCTTAATTTTTCATACTCGAATATTTATGATGTTAATAATACTTATGGTATTTTATGAAAAGTTTAATATTTTCGCCAATAAACAAATCTTTGAATTTTGAAACAAATCTTTTTTTTGCAATAAAATCAGATTTGAATGTACAACAGCTTTCGCATACACCACGAATAAACCAAATTTGTTTTATCTAAATATTTTGAATACCTATTTGATTTGAGCTCGAATATTTTGTCTTGGACATACCAAAACAAGACGAGATCCTAGACTTTCATGCAATATAACTCAGATAAACAAATAGTTCTCAGTGTTGCAAGCACTTAACTAACAAATTCATTAAAAACTGAACAATAAAGCAACATTTTCAGCTCAGTGACTCAATTCTGCGATAATGTGCCATCGATAATATAAAAGTACTGTATTAAAGTAAACAATGGTCGGGTAGTGAGGGGCTTCCTAACCTTGTAATATTCCCGACGATGCTTGGAAGTATTGCTCAACTTGCAATGATTGTTCGTTTTTAGCTAAAATCAAAGGATTTTTTTAGGGAATCCAGTAATTTTGCGCACATTGATTTAAATTTTCACGATTTTCCAATAGTAAAGCAATGAAGTGCGAATTCATCGAATTTGCACAATTAGAAGAGTCTGCTGCTAGCGAGAAGACTAACATGACATGACAGCGTACTCTAAACTCTACGCGGGCATCACAGTCGTTCAAATGCAATACGATTAAAGGTGACAGTCCATTTCCAACGACAGCTGCACTACTGTTGCGACGTTACTGTCATTCATTGTCTTGTCATTCATTTTACTATGGAAATTGACAATAACATCGACGTGTCGGAGCAGTAGTGCAGCTGCGATCAGAAATGGAATGTTACCTTTAAGTCAACTTTTATTGCCGACAACATTTTTCTTGAACCGGCAACATAGGCAACGTTACATCACTATCCGGGGGTTGGGCGATCGGTATTTGGTGCTCGCATTGTCGTTGAATAACTTTTGTCCCTATTGTGTCGCTGAAAGTACGGCCACAAAGACTCGAGGAACATAAACCGAAATTCATCAGGGCCCCGATTGTTCGTTTTTGATTCTGTACAGCCTTTGTAAGTGTCTGACGTGATTCGAGGTGCATTTTCTGTTCAGTGGGGAAATGGGACGTGTGTGCTTTGCAGTTATAACAGATGCCGAGAAATAATTTACAGTTTCAAGTTTTCTTAATATTCAAACTTTTGTTGTTATATTTAGTTGATGGCAGGCAAGGGGTCATTAGCGTCAGCGGTTAAAAAAACCTTGAAATTCGTGTGACGTAATTAATGGATGACCCCCAAGGGACCTATGGTTACGGTTATCGCGCGGAGTCGTTGACATTAGGTGTAGGTATAACTAAAATAAAGTTAGGCAATTCGTTTGTTTTCCTACACTTCATAACATAAACAAAGTACGTTTAATAACATAATTTAGGTTACGTATTCTATTACTTTTATTTGTATTAAATATAGTCAGTGAGTTGTGAAAGTACAATCCCTTTGTAATTATGATTACCGTAAAATGGGGTGAGTTGGGTGAAATTTGACTTTCAAACCTCGATAAAATTTTATTTTTACATTTGAAAACTGAATGGTGTATATAATAAGTGGTTCGGACGTTTGTATTTTAGTTTTTATTTTATTTTGGGTAGTTCCATTTCATAACTTTGACGATAAAGAGGAAAACCCACCTCACCCCGTAGTGCCTCGTATTTGGGTTGAGAGGGTTTTTCATAGAAAGGTGATTTTGGAAGATTGTTGGATCGTTTTTTTTAATTATGCGTATTACTATAGCTCCATTTTAAATTGGAATACATTATTTTTGTAGCAGTAGCCTTAAAATCCCTTCTCACCCCCCTCTCAAACCTTCTCTCCCCATTCATAACCCACCTCTCCCCGCGAAACCTACTCACCCCGTTTTACGGTACCTACTTTGGTCTATTAATGTAACTACCTAAGTACCTACCTAGTCACTTAACTTCTTCAGTGTTCATGATAGCCATGTACCTATCTCTCTGTACCGATGTATCAAATGTACTTCGCTAAATGTGATTAAGTATGTATAGGTAATTATATTGTACCTACTTCAGTTTCTTGATACAATTAATATTTACCTAGGATAAAGGATGACTCACGCTAGACCGGGCCGGGGCCGGGCTGGAGCTTCCGGCGCCTCTTTTTCTATGAAAAACACCACGTGATCAGCGGTCATAGAAAGTGACATGTCGGACGCCTCGGCCCGGGCACGGTCCAGTCTAGCGTAGTCATCCTTAAGAGTTATATAAAGCTTGAGCTTAAATACTTCCTCATAAAAAAATAGTATCGCTGTGCACAGAACGTTGACAATATTCTAGGAATATTATTTCTGTAGGTACCATTTCCAGCGGACTCCGCTGGATGCGGGTGGCGCAAGACCGGTCATTGTGGCACTCTTTGGGGGAGGCCTATGTCCAGCAGTGGACGTCCTCTGGCTGATATGATGATGATGATGAGGTACCATTTCAAGTGATTTCTTAAATTGTTACAGTATCTACTTGCGACTTTCATATTGATTGTCACTGTGTCAAAGTACGAAATGGTGTAGAAATCAAAAACCTTAGCTTTACACGGGGCCGTCTTAAACTATGCAGGGGCCCCTGGGCACATAAGAATTTGGGGGCCTTTTGGAAGCTAATTACACTAACATTTTTCTACTATGATCTTCTATTTATTATGGGTAATTAAATATACTGTTACTGTCCTTGCAGGGGCCCCTGGGCACATAAGAATTTGGGGGCCTTTTGGAAGCTAATTAAACTAACATTTTTCTACTATGATCTTCTATTTATTATGGGTAATTAAATATACTGTTACTGTCTGTCCCTAGGCACGGGCCCCGTGTGCCCTTATGGTAAAGACGGGACTGGCTGTAGGTACAGCCAATTGAGCTAATTCTCATCTTGAAACAGCAAAATGTCATGGGTAATGTGTTCAAGCAGGAATACAAAACAGAGCGTTTTATACATACCTACCCCTTGAAACGCATTTATTCTAATCGGCATTAAATTACAAGTGTAACCCATTTCTCTCCTTTGAGTGTCGCCCTCATTCGCTTTGTACGGCCGAGATGGTGATGCTGGGTTACGTACGACGCAACGATAAATCGCAAGAATTTTTAATACAGTATACTTTTTAGTAATACTTACTTATATTACTCCATTTTCAAATCTGAAAAATCTGAGGTAGGTACCTACATTTTAATTCATTATAATCATAAACTTCTTCTAGTTCTTCCTAGCGTCGTTTCGGCTTATTGATGCCATGGGAGCCTGGGGTTCGCTTGGCAACTGATTTCAAGAATTGGCGACATTGGCGTAGGCACCAGTATTTACGAAAGCGACTGCCATCTGACCTTGAGCTTTTGGGATGAATTGTTGTTGAATCCCGAAGAAAATACTTCCTTATGCTGTCTTTCTTCTCTCCTTCACCCATGATACCGGTTGTCAAATGTCACTGTGCGAATATTGATATTTATGCGCGTGCAATAGAGATAGCAATATGGAAAGTACATTGTTTACAATTTAAAAAAAATATTTTTTATTTATTTAGTAAGTATTTAAAATTATTTAAATACTCTGTATTGCATTAAGATACCATCGAGCTGTCTTATGATGGAGACGGAACATGGCCTTCGAAACACAAACTCATCGAGTTTGGGCTGGTTTGTAATAAAATATGTACTTACAGTGAATGGAATGCGTTTTCGACGAGTTTTTGTATCATCACTGTCCTATAGAAATTTGCATCAAAATGAATTCACGTGGACGAAAACATAAAAATACATAACTTGTTTGTATTTTCTTATGTTTTTTGGATTAAAGACAATCTTTTCTCAACCCATTAATTCCCACAAAGCCGTTGATTCCTTTCAACTTTTGCTCTGGATGGCAACAAAACAGAACTTTCGAAAGAATGATCGTCTGTTTTTTGATAAACGAAATTTTTGAGTTTATCGGACTTCGCTAGGTAGTCGCTACTTGTTTCCAATGGCCGATGAATACATATTACTGCTTTTTATTAACTTTAACAACAAGAACTTCGCAGTCTTCTCTTAAACAACTGAACTGAAAAGAACTTTTTGTTGCGTTCCTAGAATGTTTTTACAAGTATTTACCTATACCTGAACAAACAAACTTTCTAATCAAACACGTGTAAGTATTGCGCACTTAAAAATGTTGTTATCTCCTTATCTTAATAATTTACATATTAGGCAGGCGTTTGGTTTTTTATCCCATAGCCCAGTATTTAGTTCATCTCTTTCACCAAATATTATACATTTTAGCCTATAATATAATTTAGATGCATCAACTTTCACTAGTCCTTACACCCTAGCGGGTGATTTCTTTGCACTACGTGCATCCCATGACACGGATAAGGGCAGCATCCGCTCGGTATCCTTACATTTCAAAAATTATCGAAAGGCGTTTAGGCTTCCACTCCGCGCACGCCCGTAAAATTCTGGAACACCATTTTTAGGGTTCCGTACCCAAAGGGTAAAACGGGACCCTATTACTAAGACTTCGCTGTCCGTCCGTCCGTCCGTCTGTCACCAGGCTGTATCTCACGAACCGTGATAGCTAGACAGTTGAAATTTTCACAGATGATGTATTTCTGTTGCCGCTATAACAACAAATACTAAAAACAGAATAAAATAAAGATTTAAATGGGGCTCCCATACAACAAACGTGATTTTTGACCAAAGTTAAGCAACGTCGGGAGTGGTCAGTATTTGGATGGGTGACCGTTTTTTTTTTGCTTTTTTTTTGTTTTTTTTTTTGCATTATGGTACGGAACCCTTCGTGCGCGAGTCCGACTCGCACTTGCCCGGTTTTTCTATGTATCGGAAAGAAATAAATAATTTCAAATGTAGTATGCCTTGGACCTAAGTCTAAGCTATACTAAGTAAGTCAACATTCGTTTGTTCTGTAATTCTTACGCCATTAAAGTAATGATAATGTTAAGTATAACCAAATAACCATGAGGGGATGGATGGCACACGACAACCATGTCGTGTTACTTTCGTGCAACTTACCAAAGTTTCCGTCAAATGTAGAAATTTTAATGGCAATCTATTAATTTCTGCTACTCAATTAAACATTGATACATGTCAAACTTGTAATTGGTGGTTTGCTGAATTATGCTTAACTACATAATAGTAAAAAAGAGCATAGTTCAGTTATAAAACTAATAAAACATCTGCACACAATGCCACAATGCAGTGTCAACACAATCCCTACCGGGTGCCCCGCTGTATGAGAAATCACATTAACTTAATATTGCTATGAATAATAGCTGAATTAAAAGTGCCAGCGGGAACCACTACTGATTTGAATTAATCAAAGGCCTACATAATAAGGATTAGCCATTGTCATTTTAGTAGTATTAACAACATAAGTGATATCTGTAGCACAGTATTGACATATTTGTTGTTGAAGTGCTTAAAAAATATGTAATTAGATTAAGTACATATTTAATTATATTCCTCCGTCTAAAATATAGGGTTTCCACATTGTTTTACTTTCGTACTTATAGCAATTTGCGTAAAATAGTTTTAGGATTTTTTGTAGGTACACACGTAAATTTAGTACCCACTAGTAGTAATCACTTTAGGTATTGTACAGTCACCTGCAAAAATATGTTACTCTTTGAAGGTCGCAAAAATATGTGACACGCTCTTATGGCTCTACAAATAAAATCGTGTCATATATTTTTGCGGCCTTCGTTGTGTAACATATTATTGCAGGTGACTGTACACAACACATGTTTACAATTTATTAGCGATTATACAACAAAATACAAAACCATAAAATCTTAAAATTCAAAGTAAAATATTTTAGGTACCTACATACCGTAAAGAAAACGAATAGCCATGTGCCACTTCTTATGTTTTATTATTGAAACATTAATAATTGAAAAAGAAACTATAGAAATAATAATACCCTTCTAAGACCTAGAAGCAGTTAATTTCTTTTGTAAAGGAACCCTTTGGTACTCAATAAAAGATCAGAATAAATTGTGGAATGTGTATAATAAATTGTACGCAGGATCTCGGGAGGGGCATACGCATTTTCGTAATAAATAATACATAATGGTACTTAAGCAAAAGTTTTAAAATATTCAAGACTTAGAAAGTCAAACAGCAAACTTCCAAGGTCCAAGATCGACACAGTGTTTCTTTCTGGAAATGGGCCAGTGTCTTTTCCATCGATCGGGTTAGACAATAGCTCGGGCACAATAGTTCTGAATGGCACGCGATGTAGATTAGGCATGCCCGCGGGGTTCACTGTTATCGACTCACTAGATTAACATCGCTTTACTTTTGCTTTTTGATCTTTGTGCGGGGATAGTGATTATTTTACAATGTGTAAATTATTTTTTATGATAGTATCATAGTTAAGCTAGACAAATGTAAACTACATGAAAATAAAAGTAAACTTACCTATAAAAAATACATAATCATAAAAATAACACCCCATCCAGCAGGTCCGCCTAAATTAGGATGACTCACGTTAGACCGGGCCGTGTCCGGGCCGGAGCTTCCGGCGCTTACTTTTCTATGACATGACAGGCGATTACGAGATGCTTTCCATATAGGGGCCCACTGATTAACAGTCCGCCGGACGGTATCGGCCTGTCAGTTAGAACAAAATTTTGACAGTTCCGAACAACTGACAGGCCGATACCGTCCGGCGGACTGTTGATCAGTGGGCCCCTATAGAAAACGATGCGCCGGAAGCCCGGCCCGGACACGGCCCGGTCTAACGTGAGTCATCCTTTAGGAGCGTAATGAGTTGATCAGACGGTTTTCGTATCCTGAGTGATGGGTTTAGTACCTGTACCTTTTCAAATCATGTTGAGATATTCCAAGTGCCGAGTTATTATTACCTAAACGGTTTAAATTTACAGGATTTAATTCGAGAGATCAGAATTGGTTGCGGGGAAGTTGTGCTTATTATAGAAAAGCATTGATAATTTTACTAATATGTATACGCTATGGTTGTCTCCTGGTTGGCAGGATGCAATAACAGAGGAATAGTTGTACCTACAACCACATCACAATAATGTAATGTAAATTCCCTAAGACTTTAACAAGCCTGCAACAAAACATTTACAAACAAGTGCATTGTTTACATCCACTTGTAAGTCTTGTAACCGCAAGTGAGTGGCAGCGGCAATTCAGCTAAGTGTCAAAATAAGAAAAGTACCCCATTGTAATAGGGAATTACTTTACCACATCGTTATGCCGCCATTTCAGGTCTTTGGACCCGACTGATGAACCAGGGATGTTTTAATGTGTCAGGGATGTGTCATTCGTAATTTCATCAATATTAAATACTGCAGCAAGATATTTAAACTAACTTCATTACTTGCCGTCATTCCTTCATTTCAATAATTACACTATCACTACTAATGTCAATTCTTTAAAGTAATGTCATTACTCATGATAGCACATTTTTTTATCCCAACAATATTTATCAATCTTACGTTTTATAACCTGTTAAAATGGTGAGAGTCAGGATCGCGGGTGTACCTAAATAAAAATAAACAAAAAGCATACCATATTTTAGTACCTAATTTGTACTATTTGGTACCTCCTTTAAAAAAATTAGTACCTCACGGTATTAAAAGTTATTACCAAAAAACATTACACCCGCCATTCTGACAGTCAGAATGGCGGGTGTATTTTATTACGCAATGATCCCGCGATTATTGATAAATTCTATAAAAGCCAAATTTTAGTACCTTTTTAGTACTTTCATATTCATTTATAAATTGAGCCACATTATTTGTGGTTTCCGAGTTTTACTCATTTTACACTTTACATTGCTATTACAATTTTGCAGGCGCTGTAATTTTCCACCGTATCGATTTCGTTTTTAAGAAAAAACGCTACGCTACAACTATTGTTATTACGCCAGGATTTAGTACCTTTTACGTTTAATTTGTTACCTTTTCACGATTAATCTGTTAAGTTCAATTAACTATGAAAATTACGTCTTACAAATGGCCAGGCGCCATGTCATAGAATTCTTCATATGAAAAAATTCTGCTCTTCATTGTGCTTGTAATTGTGTACCTAATACCTACTTTTAAGTATATGGTGATTAATGAAATAAAACCCGCAAATTATGTCTGTTTGTCGGTATATGACTTCTCGTCCCGTTGATGTCCTTTTTAGGGTTCCGTACCAAAAAAGTACAAAAGGAACCCTCATGGTGCGACTCTGTCCGTCTGTCCGTCCGTATGTCACATCGCTAAATATATCGAGAACTACGGAAGCTATCGATTTAAAATTTGGAATGATTATTTGTTTATGAATTTTTAATAATTATGGAAAATGCCCAATATAAAGAGGGGGCAAAATTTACAAGTCTATAGTTACTAGGTCGAGTAGGATATCATTTGAAAGCTCGAATTGAACATTACAAAACATTTCTTTTTCAAACTGAAAAATAAATTTATGTTTGAAGGAAAAATGTGAAACCAAAACTATTAAGGTCAATGTGGCCAAATCCGTCAGAGGAGTAAATCCGTCCAACAACATTTGCGACTATTCTAACAACAGTATACACTTGCTGACTCGATCGCTAAAGCAGAGAGCATATTTAATACCAGTAGTCAAAAACAGATCACAACAGTAGTCAGAAACAGCGCTCAGTCGCCAGTAAATGAAAAAAAATAACGCTATTAAAGTTCAGGTGCGCTCCGAACTTGATATCGAGCTAAGTGTGCTGCTCTGTTTTGTGAAGTTGGGATGAGACGATGTAAGTTAGGCCTTAATAATGGCTTATTTAGAATTTTAGACGATGCGAGAACTCGCATGCGAGTTTCATTACACTGCGGTTTTTGATCGGTCGGTTGAATTGGACGTAACCAACAGTCCGCAATGTAACTAAAATGCATGCGAGTTCGCGCGCAGTCTAAATCAGCCCTGAGTATGTTTATTATTGTTCGATATGCATGTTTATCGGTCTTTTTATCCATTTTACATTATAATCTCTTGGTGAGAAACCATGGGTGGTTAAAATTTGTGTTTACAAAACTATCGAGCGGACAAAGTACATTTTATTTTTAAACTTTTTTTAAAGGTTTAATTTAAAAATAGGACGGATTTGCCCCAAGAATATATTTGGGAATAAAATCTAAATTTAACCTTAAATTGTGTTCACTAAGGTTTAGTTTCGATTAAGGGTATAGTGGTATTTATGTTCACTTGACGTAAGTACCTACATGTTTGTAATACGTCACGATACAAGAAAAATCGTTGGTTGACAGAAATGCCCCAAACCCTAGGGAAAATCCGTCAACTGACATGTCTTTAAAAAAAAACATATTTAAATAACCAGCAGTACTAGGAGTTTAATATGAGTACCTTTATATAAATAAATAAAATATATAAATAATTAATATTGGGGACATCTTACACAGATCAACCTAGCCCCAAACTAAGCAAAGCTTGTACTATGGGTGCTAGGCGACGATATACATACTTATATAGATAAATACATACTTATATACATAGAAAACACCCATGACTCAGGAACAAATATTAGTGTTCATCACACAAATAAATGCCCTTACTGGGATTCGAACCCAGGACCATCGGCTTCGCAGGCAGGGTCACTACCCACTAGGCCAGACTGGTCGTCTATATCTCATAGGTTAAATAAATGCTTAATCTATTACAGTGATAAGGTTTATTAAAAAGTTAATATCATTATAGTTATGACCGGCCAAAGTGAACTTAAACTATGACGGAAATGCCCTCATTGACCTTAAATCCCCCCCCCCCTAAGTATCCCCGAAAAACCAACATACATACAGTGAGTATTTTAGTTACTAAACGTGTCTGAACACCAAAAATTTAGTCGAGAAGACTAGTAAGAGTGGTGGAGTGAGGCCACGGGGAGGCTCACTCGCCAGAAAAATTAGAACAAAATGGATCCATTCGACTAATTTACTGACTAATCTACTCGACTAAATTGTTGGTGTTCAGACACGTAATACTCGCAACTCGCCACTCGACTATGTAGTCCGAACTAGGCTAGACATTGATACTCAAGGCGGTTTGTGTACAAGTGGCTTAACCGCGAAACGCAAAAATCGAAACTTCGTTATCTGCCTCTCTATCGATCGAATATGCAAGAGTGATAGAGAGGCAGAAACCGAACTTTTGATTTTCGTGTTTCGCGGTAGGCCCTGTGTTGGTGCTAGTGACGCCCTCTACGCAGAGTTTTGCGTAATATTGTGGGGTCGCTTTCCGTGCCATATTCATACTCAGACACAGCGACCTTGTCAGAAGAAAAACTGTACCAAGACGATAGAAAAACATCATGTAATAGTTAAATGAAATAATTGCTTGTATTTCTAAAAGGTATGTATTTCAATCGTATGTCTTCTTAGCAAAATCAACGGGATCCCACAAAGAAGTACAATATTCATCACACTAATATACCGACAAACAGACATCATTTGCGGGTTTTATTTGATTAATCAGTAATCACGATATACTTACTTAAGAGTAGGTATAGGTACACGGTACGCGGAATTTTTTCATAGGAAGAATTCTTTGACATCGCGCCTGGCCATTTGTAAGAAGTAATTTTCATAGTTAATTGAACTTAACAGATTAAACGTGAAAAGGTAACAAATTAATCGTAAAAGGTACTAAATCCTGGCGTAATAACAATAGTTGTAGCGTAGCGTTTTTTCTTAAAAACGAAATCGATACGGTGAAATATCGAAGCGCCTGTAAAATTGTAATAGCAATGTAAAGTGTAAAATGAGTAAAACTCGGAAACCACAAATAATGTGGCTCAATTTATAAATGAATATGAAAGTACTAAAAAGGTACTAAAATTTGGCTTTTATAGAATTTATCAATAATCGCGGGATCATTGCGTAATAAAATACACCCGCAATTCTGACTGTCAGAATGGCGGGTGTAATGTTTTTTGGTGATAACTTTTAATACCGTGAGGTACTAATTTTTTTAAAGGAGGTACCAAATAGTACAAATTAGGTACTAAAATATGGTATGCTTTTTGTTTATTTTTATCTAGGTACACCCGCCATCCTGACTCTCACTTAAAATGTAACTCTTAAATTATTTCAATCATGTAATATCAAATCGTACTATGTACATACTATCTCTATACCTAACTATACGCCTTCACCGTAATTAAACATATTGTATACATTATGTGCTTGACTAGTAACATGCCATCCTGAACTGAACAAAGCAGCTATATAGTTGGTGTAAACAACCGAATTATCGCGTCAACACCCACATCCATCTAATTACCGCGAACATCAATATAATGTAATTAATCCGGCCATTATCAAGTCGGCCATTATCATGCACTGATATGATAGAGCTACTGTTCTAATAATGACATCTACATTGTGTTGCGATGTCTTATTTGTCGACAATGCCATCCTTTATGTAGCAAACAATCGGGTTGCTGATGAATTTCGGTCTATGTCTTTGTACTAGCCCTGGGAGGGAGGCCTGGTGGACAATACAATGGAACAAAAGTTGCTCAATAGCAGCGCAAGCACCTAATACCCTAGCCCTCCCTCCATTGTTTCGGGTAATGTTCGACTTTTATGGATATTTTCAATGGATCGCTATAATCTGGAGAATGAAGTTGCGAACTTGTCTATTATCGCCGCGTACTTAACGAAGCGTCCGCGAATATGTTTCCCATTGTTCGCTTTTCATCCATTCATCCCGCGTGACTATTTATATCGTTTCTTCGTTACATAGCTCCGCTGAATATTGTTACAGCGCTTTTGTTTTCAATACGCTACAAACTCAGATTCAATCAATTCATAACGAGCGCGTCTTGCTAGACGCGCATTGAAGTTGGTCGTTCCGTTCCACGCAGGCTAGATTACGGCACGGCTACAATAGTGAATAGTACAGATACCTCATAATGCAGTTTGCCTCTGTTGAAAGCCCGCCACACTTCCCTGGATCGGATTTTCCCCGATAATCGTGACAAAAGAACTTTGCCGCGGACTCGTGTACGGTATTCTATGGAGCGACGCATGCGGTCTCTATTCATAACACCACGGATGGAAAAGTTATCGCTTGACGCTGTTTATTCGATCACAAAGGATTAAAGGATAAACATACTCGTAGTGCTGCGGATGCTGAATGCTTTTCATAAAATCATAATGTATATTAAAAAGGTATTCAAAAGTTTGAGCTATAGAGGGTAAGCTTGAGGGTTTGATCATTTTTAATTTCAAATCACAGTTAACAATTGAAAAATCTATCTTAGACCAAATACCTATGAACCAACAGATCTAAACCAGGGTCAAGACACTTGTTTTTTTTGAGATCGCAAATCGATGTAGACGGCGACACTTAGGTACCTGACTGTGTATTCAATGTAAAATCTTTAAATTTTGATATTCACAACAGTTTTGCATTTTTTACCGTCCCATTTAATTTGCTTTTCGTATTTCCGATAACAATATTAAATGTAGGTACCAATAAACAAACTGTATTAAGAAAATCTCTAACTTTTATTCTGAATCTTATAAACGTATCTTCAACTTCCGCGTCAAAGACGTCGAAATTTCCATCACCCACACGCTATTTTTAACTCCGTATCAGCGCACAAAGAGGGCACAAAGAGGGCACAAAGAGGGCACAAAGAGGGCACAAAGTTGCCCGACATAAAGGGCCCGCACGAGCCGAGGTGACCAGTGAATGCGCGCGCTCGAGCGGCAGGATTGCAGTCCTCCATTGTCATGCCGAAACCATTACACATTAGGAAACTACGGCTAGACCGCCTTTGAATAAGAATAAAGTTCTACGTTACTATTAGGAGAGGATTATTTTGAATTGAATGCTTAAAACTAACTGCGGTTGGTTGTCAAAATGTTTGGAGTTGTAAGTATGCAGTTTTTAGCCGATACATGCACATTTAAATCCGCAGATCACTTGTGTGATGTGTGTGCATATTTTAAGTAAATCAGCTATCTAAGGCAGTAGTGAATTTGCTTAGATATGCAGGTACTGAAACTGTAAAAACAAAAAAAAGAACTAAGGTATAAACGCAGACAATTTAGAAACATACCTAAATTGATTTTATTAAATTATAAAACGGAACTTAATCGCGTATAATTATGTTTTAAGATTTACCTCCGACGTTTCGAGGACGGCATTGTCCCCTTGGTGTCGGAGAAGACTGTCTTCTCCGATGTATAAGAATTGTAAAAGTTTATATCAGTATAAATAGATTTTAATTCAAAATTACCATATATACAGTTACACACAGTTATCGGGTCATTTGTAAACCTTAATGCGACAAATTAATATAAACCATAGTCAGTTTAGTGCGATGCTGACGATGCTGTTAGAACACGCTACTAGTTACACTACCCGATTAGAACTTTAAGATACGTCAATTAATAGATCTAGAAAAGATATGGATTAGATGTGTCAGTGTCAAACGTGACGTTTTCGTTTGAAGAAACGTCACATGTGCCTCGGTATATGTATAGCCCAACATCAGCTTCATTTGTCTTTTATTCCAAGACAATACCAGTAGTCAGTACCATGTAAGAGAGGCCACTGACTGCACTACCGAGGGTGAAGCTTTCAAAATGAAGTGCACAGCAAACACTCAATTTGCGTTGGACACATTTTAGGGGACAAACAAGGGACGTATCCTGTTACACATTTTTGTTACATTTTCCTTCTTGACAATAGAAAAGGTAGAGTTTCTAATACAATGCGGGGATGAAATCATAACTCTGTTACGATGTGGGTATTGTGTTACTAGGTACTTGAGCTTAATGTAGCTTTTTCTTTTCTAAGATATGGTTTTGCCTCATTATGATTTTGGGTGGTGTCACTTAAAGAATGAGGTAAGAAACCGACAGATTATACTATACCTAAGTACTGATTCGAACTGGATTCAAAAACGACAATAGTTTGTAGGCTAGAATTTATGATTCTTTTGATTTCGCATATCTAAGAGTTTCTCAATTCGTCGGAATCTTTTATAATATTGCAGGTTACATTATTAATTTTTCTTTACACTACAAAGTAAATACCAACCAATTAACGTACAATTATTCTTAAAATAGAGTCGTACCACGCTAAATTGTCATGCAAGTGCTACGGCAAGTATGGATGGAGCCTATTGGATAAGTAACATGCATTGTTACTGCCAAGTTTGCGTGGCCTGAGTCTAGGTATGTTGATTAATGAAAGTTAAATCTTACCAAAAAGTTTCAGTTTCTAGTTTTTTGTAAAAAAAATATGTTAGTCCAGTAGGTAGGTATACAAAAAGTCAATAAGTTTAAACTTGGCGTTCATTTCAATCCAATTAAAACATTACGTATCATTTACGTATCAATAAATCAGACAAATCTAAAAGGTAACAGCGCTTGAGCTATGTGGCGTGGATGATTAATGTGTTGGGGAAACAATAATGACCGTGTCGACAGGACGATTGGATGACCCAATGGCGAGATAAGGGTTCGATAGATATGTGGCATAATAATGCTACTGATACGGGTAGGCTCGACTATGTCAGATGTGTTGTGACAATTAGCACATGGGTAGTGTAAAACAATAATTGATTGGTAAGCCTTAAGGAAGGCTCACGTTAGGACGCTCCGGGCCCGGGCCGGGGTGCCCAACACTTCTGTTTCTGTCATGGTGACGGTGATTACGTGACGCTTTCAATAGAAAACTGAGGTGTCGGACGCCCCGGCCCGGGCCCGGGCCGTTATAGCGTGTGTCATCCTTTATGTTGGTAGGTAATCAAATCAATGTAATCATTATTTGCAAGATAGGTAGGTAATACCAAAATTACGAGCGGTCACGACAACGGATTCTGATACAGATGAGACATCCAAGCAAGAAGCATTTTAAATTGTATTTGGGCGTTTTTATGGTTGTAACTTAGCTCGGATTCCCAGTTTTGTTGATTTCCTAATAAAGTGCTGGGGTAACAAATATGATAGTGACGGCGACGACTTGATGGCCCAATACTGGGAGATAACAGAGTTCGAAAGATATAATAATAATAAATAATAAATAAATCTTTATTTCCAAAAATACAAATTACAGAGTGAGGCAGAGGTCTCCGCACTAGGCTTCGCCTGTATCGCGGGGTACCAGGAATACATATATATGTACCTATGTGATATTGTGTGTGTGTGGTATGTGGTGTCGGGTACCTATCTGAGATTATGTCACGGACTCATAACATAACAATTAGCACATAAGCACGTAGGCGTATATCACAAAAAAAAAACTATAGGAAGGAAGGAAGATTCACTCTCTCCAGGATTGTAACCGACCACAGGTTTGGACTCCCACGCCCTAACCACTCGTCTACCGCCGTTTCTAATTGAGTACTAATAATAGCCTAAGCGAATCTATGTAAATACATATAATATTAAATTATTACATAAGCATTGTTCGGTGGAGAATAGGAAAATCTGTCAACAAGGGAACAATGGCGTAACATGGATCGGGAATTAGTAGTCATTGTGTCGCGGTCTCATTAGACTACATTACTGTTGCATGAACTTGGCGGTAACTTGAGGGCGTTTTGGAGATGAGCAGACATAGAAGTTTTTGTCGGAAACACGAGTTTTTGAGAAAATGAAACTTCGATAAATCTGTTATCGATAAGTCTTAGGTTGATTAATATTTAAAACAGGTATGTAACTTCTACTTGCTGTAGGTAAGTTACAAAGAAATTTCAATAATGCAAATCAATTACAAATCGGAACAGTCAGCAGCAATAGTTGCTAAGCGGGTGAGGTGTTCAAAATTACCTTGACACGCTCTTATTCTCTTAACAATAAAGTCGCGTCAAGATCATTTTGAACACCTGACCCGCTTAGCAACTTCTGCTGCTGACTGTACATTATTTCTTTATTACATATATTTAGTACTTACTTAAAAATTAAAACGTAAACTGTAGTATACAGTACCAAAATAATAGAAAACTACCAATACCTATATCAAAAGAGAAGAAGATATCGAACGTGTTGTGTATTTCGCGGTAGCTATCTTCTTATAAAATGTAATAAATATCTAATTCAAAAAAATTCAAAACATATTTATTTCATAGTTTGGATGTTACATAGGTGAAGTACAGTGATCCCCACACTAGGCTTAGCCTGTGACGTGGGGATCTAAGCCAAATACGATTTATTATTAAATCTACACTCGGCGTCAAAAAAATCGCACCTCGCCAAAAATTCGTTTCAAGCAAATATAGCTCTTATCTAATGCATTGTACCCTGTCAATATTGGTATCATTTGAAAGCGCAATTAATGAACTTTAAAAAGATAAACCGTCATTGTCCATAAAAACAACAGTCGGCGAAGATCGGCGTTTTGTTTAAAAAAGGGGCGAGATCCAATTTTAATCTGTCCGTTGTTGTGCAATCCTGGACGGGTATAAAATGGAGGGTAATAAAGGTTAGTTATGGGTCATTCGCTCTCCAGAGGTCACTGAGGTCACTAACTAATGAACCGTTACAGCAAGAAAAACCCTTGGACATGGATACCAGGCCAGAAGGAGCAGCTCAAGAGGTGGCACTGCTGCAAACAAGACTATGGCAGTATGAAGTTGCTGAAAGATTTAACATAAGCGGTTTCCTAGTGCATCGAGTCTTGCTGGGGTTCCAGGCGACTGGTGGTTACATCAGGAGGCGTGGACCTGGAAGACAACACTGCTCTTCCGCTAGAGACAACCGGTACATTGTATCGAACTCTTTGCAGAACCGTTTCTCCGAGGCTGTTGAGCTGAAGCAGCAGCTTCAAGCAGCTCAAAGAATAGCAGTAAGCATCTCTACGATTGGAAGAAAGCTGAAAGAGAAGAGGATGTTGCCCCGTAGAGCTGCTACAGGCCCCCAATTAAAGCCAGAGCATCGAATAGCCAGGAGGCAATTTTGCCGACTGCACGAAGTTTGGACGTTTAAACAATAGAGGAATGTCATCTTTTCCAACGAGACGAGGGTACGTCCCTTTACACCAACGACAGGTGCAGGGGGGTGTATAGGAGGTAGGGAGAGCAATTCACGTAAGTCTGCACTGAAGAAACCGTCTGCTAAGGGGACGGAACTCGCATGTTCTGGGGCGGCATTTCGATCGACGAGTAAACTGATCTCCTGTGCATTTCCCGCACTGAAGGTGGTCACAGCCAGGGATCCCTGACTGGTCGGCGTTACATAACGGAGTACTTGGAGGAGCATGTGATCCCATATGATGGTTTTGTTGGACCCAACTTCCAGTTTATGCATGACAACGCCCGCTGTCACACTGCGTTGTTCGAGTGAGACTAACTGTGGGAGGTTGGGATCACCGTAATGGAGTGGGCAGCAAGGAGCCCTGACCTGAAACCAATCGAACATCACTAGGATCAGCTAAAACGGCGGGTGCGGTCGCATGATCCTGCTCCTGCCACTCTCGACAGGCTTCAAGACGCCACTATTGAGGAGTGGAACAACTTTACTCAAAAACGCATCTTGGCACTCATGACAGTCATGACTGATCGCATGGAAGCTACTCGGAGGGCAAGAGGAGGCAGCACTAGGTTTTAAGTTTAATTTTAAGTTTATTTTTTCTGTATCTGTTGATTTTATAGTGTTTTTATTCCTTGCAATTTTAACCTAAACACACGTTGATTCGTTTTTCCTGAAAATTTTCTTTTTTGTGTGAGATAGATCGTCCATTTTAGGACATTTTCCAATAGACGGTTTCATAACCTTTCAAATAAGGCCCCATAGTCTTATCTTGCCTTATATAAAATAAGGTTTAAAATCGCTTGAAAGAAAAAAGTTAAGATGTGCGATTTTTTTGACGCTGAGTGTAGTAAGTACATTAAAATTAAATCAAATAATTTTTATTAAATGACTGTGAAGTGAAAGTATTTATGTGAAGGCATGTATGTATCTGAGTATAACATTAAGGTAACATCGATAACAGACATGTCGATATTTTATTTTGTCAATCACTTTAATTTGCCACAAATACTTCTATGTCTGGAGATGAGTCAGTGTCTATTGAAGATACCTACTTAATTGAAGTTTTCATAATAACAGAAGTATCCACTACGAGTAGCACGAGTTGATCAATGGGGTTGGCCGGTCGAAAAGTATTATTTCGAGTTTTAAACTTTATAGAAATAACACAAAGATCCAAATTAAAAAACGCAAAAATTGCCCTTGGTCTTACGTGGGCTATAACTATAGTAGATAATAGATATAGGTAGAGTTAGACCAAGAAAAGTCTGCAGCGATTTTGATAGCCCACGCAGTGAAAGTGTTATTTATACGTCATCATTTCATAGAAGTTTGGCGTTTAAAATAACACTTGCACTGCGTGGGCTATCAAAATCGCTGCAGACTTTTCTTGGTTGTTAAACCATTTTTCTATGTATTATAATTATATGCTTTTTGTTACTCACACAATACCTGAACTTATGTTCTTACAAAGGTGAAATGAGCAGCACCCAGACTACTCTATTGTGTCAAAGACAAATAATATAGCAACTGTGTCCTCTCATGCACCATTATATGACTACATCATTTGTTTTCATACAACGTTGACTGAAATTGTGATCCATCACGAGCTGAATAGCACAGCACTGAATAGTTGGTTATACGCGACCAACCTTGAAAGAGCTTTTAGAACTCTTCTGAAAACTCCTTTAACGCCCGCGCTCTTTGAAAATAAAAGGGGGGAGGGGGTCTAAGTATAGTGGTGGTGTAGACTATTGTTGTTGCGCCGTATTTGAGTGCGAATTGTCACAGGCAGTCGGACGATTTCATCAATCGCTTATTATTCAGCTTCTAACAAATGAATGATGAGTCATTTGCATTTATAGTTTTCTACAGAGCTGGGGAATTTGCGCCTTGTTTTGTTTGACTTTAGTTTACATAATCTTTAATGCTCAATTCGGAAAATGAATTAGATTTCTACTAGACTTCAACAAGTTACGATACGGATAATTTAAAGACACCTATTTGTAAGATAGATATGTAAAATTGGACGTTTCCGCGATTCTGGAGGTCCTCTTGAACGATTTCGACAAGTTATGACTTAGATATCCAAGTCACATCTAGTCGATATCTAATGTAGATCTAGTTGATCTCTAAATCGTCTCAAGATCTTGTGATTATCTCGAAATCCGAATAGGCCTGTTAGACTCATTTACTGTATTGATAATAAACTTAAGTCGCTATGTAGGTATTGATAAAATGATTTGACGTTTACGTTGTTGAATATGACTTTTTAGGGTTCCGTACCCAAAGGGTAAAACGTCCGTCCGTCCGTCCGTCTGTCTGTCACCAGGCTGTATCTCACGAACCGTGATAGCTAGACAGTTGAAATTTTCACAGTTGATATATTTCTGTTGCCGCTATAACAACAAATACTAAAATCAGAATAAAATAAAGATTTAAATGGGGCTCCCATACAACAAACGTGATTTTTGACCAAAGTTAAGCAACGTCGGGAGTGGTCAGTACTTGGATGGGTGACCGTTTTTTTTTTTTGCTTTTTTTTTTTCGTTTTTTTTTTGCATTATGGTACGGAACCCTTCGTGCGCGAGTCCGACTCGCACTTGCCCGGTTTTTTATTTCACCAGTGGCGGAGCGCAGAGCATAATACTTATGTTCCGTTACATTCCCAGATTGCTACAGGAGCTAAGCCTCCATTGTCCTTTTATCTGTCATGCTGTAACTCATGAACCGTAAAAAGAAAGGCTGTTGAAATTTTCACAGATAGTGTGAGTATTTTCATAGCTGTATGGGCAAATATTTATTAAAAAAAAAACACAAAATGACATTGTGGTGGGCATACAAGATATTACATATTATTTCGGAGTTTTCTCTATATCAGCGGGCTATACCTATAACATAACAACGGGCATAATAAGCTTGCCTCGAGTTTTCAGTTTAAATAAGAGCGCCTTTCCATTAAATATAATACCTTTGACGGGATTCGATCTCAGGGTCGTTAGTTTTATAGGCAGGATCAAACAGGGCATGGAACGAAGGAAAACAAGTTTTACCAAGAATTAAACTCTTACACAACGCAATTTTGGCTCCCCTACTATCGAGACATATCGATGTTTTCATTAGATTCGGCAGTTTGGCTGAGCACAGTGGCTGATATCGAGCTCGCATTGTCGAGGTGACATCTGAAAGCATTGTGCCAACAGTACAATCGCGCCATTACCGGCTCCAGTCGGCGCCATTGTGACAGTGTTGCCATATCGCTATCAAGATCAAACGCCATCTATTGTCCGACTCCGGAGACTATTGTGAAAAAATCTTTTTCATTTCGGCGCGGGTTAGATAGTTTGTACGTACAAAGGTTTTGGGTAAATTTGTATGCTTAATAATTCCTTGTTATTTTCGACAGGCTAAAAATGGATATTGGATCTATTTCTGGTTGAACAGTTAGCTAACGATACGAATAAAGTGCAGAAAATATAACATATATCTAAACAATACATGACCTTAATCACTACTAATATTATTACTAGTAAAATAAATGCGAAGGTAACTGTGTCTGTCAGTCTGTTACCTCTTCAAGCTTAAACCGCTGAACCAATTTTGAGGGCTATGGAGATTTGAGATTTGAGATCCGGGGAAGAACATAGGACAGTTTTTAACAATCATCATCATCGTCCACGTAGAGGAACTTGCGGGCAGAAGTAGTGTTATGAATAAAAATTATGTTAAAAAAGTCGTTAATATAAATTCACATTAGGCATTGATGTCACTATCCTTGGGTGCAAACCTTCAAGATGCAAAGCAAACATGTCTCGACTTATTAAACTCACTCCTACACATTAAAATTAGTAGGAAAGAGAGCATGTAACCTCAGGGAGGTTAGGAGGAGGAGGAGGCAGGGAACCAAAACCTAGATCTTAACACATTCAGCGCCAAGAACCCGACTGTCGGGTACACTGTTCGTAGCGACTTCGCGCTCCATACGGCAAAGACGTGGCGCGCTACGAGCGAAACCCGTAGCACTTAGTGGCAATGAATGTGTTAATTAATAATTTAACCGTTAACACAATCGCCTCGCGTAGCATCTCGTAGCAAGGTCTACGAAGCGCTACGAACAAGGTCAGTGACCTCTTTATAATAAACGCGTAATGTGTGGCATGACACTATTATACAAAGCTAACCATTTATAATAGATAAGCATCATTCTGATTGTATTGTAAGTTGTAACCGTTTATAAATTTGATCTGGAATGTATTATGGATATGATCTATCAGTGTCACTGATGTTTCTGGTTAAAGAAATGTCACTGACAGATCGTAACTATAACAAATCCAGGTCAAATTCATAACCTGGTATTAAATTAGAATACGCCTCCAGGTCATATGTAGGTATGTCAAATTTCAGATCAATCGCACACCGAGTAGAGTCAGACCAAAAAAAGTCTGCAGCGGATTCGATAGCCCACGCAGTGAAAGTGTTATTTTAAACGTCAAACTTCTATGAAATTATGACGTATAAATAACACTCTCAAATCGTGGGCTATGAAATCCGCTGCAGACTATTCTTGGTCCGGCTCTACACCAACGAGTGGTCGACCGGGGTTGGCTATAGGAACTCTATTATAAAATAAAACCACATTTAGTTTATGTTTTTCAGAATCGTCTCGACAAGTAGTAGGTATAGTTGAATTATCGAGAAGATGGAATTGCATTTGTAGTGGTTGTATGCCGATAGTACAAGAAAATAGAAAATTCAAATATAGAATGCCTGTAAACAAACAATACTACTACATATGCAATTCCACGCTCTCGATGATTCAACTATAGGTAGATGATTGTATAAAGAAAAGAGCAGTCCGCGATGAAAGCGTGCATCAATTTTTTTTCGTCAAAAAGCTTATTTATCATAGTATCTAATCTGCAAGACAAGTGTACGCGTACGATGACCGGCGTTAACCTATTAATAAATATACATTATATTTATAAAAATGTTAATACCATGTAAGTTTCTTGTGATAAATAAATTAAATTAATAAAAATAAAACCGGGCAAGTGCGAGTCGGACTCGCGCCCGAAAGGTTCCGTACCATAATGCAAAAAAGAAAAAAAAGAAACGGTCACCCATCCAAGTACTGACCCCGCCCGACGTTGCTTAACTTCGGTCAAAAATCACGTTTGTTGTATGGGAGCCCCACTTAAATCTTTATTTTATTCTGTTTTTAGTATTTGTTGTTATAGCGGCAACAGAAATACATCATCTGTGAAAATTTCAACTGTCTAGCTATCACGGTTCGTGAGATACAGCCTGGTGACAGACGGACGGACGGACAGCGGAGTCTTAGTAATAGGGTCCCGTTTTACCCTTTGGGTACGGAACCCTAAAAACACCGCGAGAGACGGACAGTCATTATCGCGAATCGGACCATGTTTTCACGCCAAGTGCTACGTCAAGTATGGAGCTTATAGGGTCATGGATGCATTCTTACTGCCAAGTGTGTGCATAGTTAGCGTGGCCAGTCTATTGTACCGTTAATGCTGTTAACACTAATTCAAAGCTAAAGGCATGTACGGTCAATGATGACTTCGCGACATTGCCATCCCCGGTCAAGCCTTTGTTCCATCTCACAATGACTGGTTAATGAGATCTGATCCATCCACAGATTGGACAAAAGGTCTTGCCCACCCTTATTTTATTAATTAATTCGTTACAATGGAGCCGAACCTGTGCTTTGTGCAACTATCCTATTGTTTGCATCTATCTATCGTCACTAGCCCGTTATGCAAAATGGTAGACAATGGCCGGTATTAACAGGAGTTTAGTAAAAAGGAACTTTGGATGTATATCCTGATAATGTCCAACTATTAATACTTAAATAGACTAATATTGTATTGTAATTCAAATCCTAATGAACGCTATTAAATATTTGTCGGAGTGATAATAATACTTAAACCATGATTAATCGATTTGTAATCTAAGGTAGTTGCCTGGGTGGAATCAGAGATGGCGTTGCGGAGCTGTCACCTGGACAGTGACGTCAGTGACAGTTGGTTAGCTGTTATATAAAGAGGGCGGGAACATGGTATAATAATATACTCCGCCTGGTACTCTATTCCGAGATTCGCGTATGACCTAACTGACACGGGCCTACGTCATCATGCTGTTTACAGGTTCTCAAACTTTAAAATGTGGGAGAATTTTAACCAACGGTGAAAATTATTTTACAGTACATATGGTCCTATTTTCCCGCACTAGTGCGTAAAATAGCACTTTTCGTGCGTATGTCAAAAGTTTAAAGGGCCATATGTACTGTAAAACGTTGTACGATACACGTGCGAATAGGTAATTCGCAACTCGTATCGATTTAAAACACTCCCTTCGGTCGTGTTTTAATTTATCGCCACTCGTTTGGAATTTCCTCTTTTCCGCACTTGTATCGTAAATAACTATTAATGGCATTAATTTTAAGTTATTCATGTAGAAACATAGTAAATAAAACAAATCTAATGTATTAAATTAAACTGTATTTATCTATACAAGACAAACGTTTAAAAAACTAATTCACAGTTACACATTAATTACCAAGCTTACGACGTGAAAAGTTTGGAAAACACTGCGACTGCTGACACTGAGCGAGAAGGAAATAATAATTAACACGCGTTCGACAAGGATGACGGTCAGGGCATGAAGTTATCTAGTAGGGCTACCGCCAATACCGAAAATCGTCAATTGCGGGCATTTTTCTCTATCACTCTAATTACGCCTTCATTGGAGTAAAAGAGTAAGATCCCCGCAATTGACGAATTTCGGTTTTGGCGGTAGCCCCTTAGATCCGAATTGTCAAATGTGACAGCGCTATCCTGTGTTGCCAGTAATGTAAACAGAATTACCCGAACGTCTGAAATTTCTTTCGTGAATCGGAAGATATTGCTAACGAATAATTAAAAATGACGTGTTATTTTAAAATTTAAGATAAAATACATTATAAATGAAAATTATAAAATTATAAAGAAATATTTTAACTTATTAACCATAGCTATAATGTACCCATGTAACATGTTATGTTGAAATAAAGTGGCAATGTTATTGTGACGTAGGCCCGTGTCACTCTGGGAATAGAAGACCATGTTTTATTAGACCATGGGCGGGAAAGACCGGCCCGGGATTCATTATGATGGAGGCGATCGAGTAGAGCGGTGGTGACGTGACGTCATCTCTGGGATCGCCACGTTTCTTTATAACTGATGTTTATAATCCATTTAAATCGAAGTAATCTTAAGATGTGTAATCGATACTGTTAATTAAAACCAACTATCGGCTATCTCGACGTGTTCATGGCGTGTTATTATTTTATCGCCCACTTGTAAATCTACCCTCAAATAGGGATTTTCATGAAAATACGAGTGCAACGGTAGAAGATGATCCTGCCGATCTACCAACGGTTTTCCTATCCTATTCTTCTACACTCGTCGTTATATTTATCATTCAAAATCACCACATGGATGGCGATGTTTTTTAGCAACCTATTTACTCTTATTGTTAGTTCTATGTACCTACCCATTAATTAATTATGCACATCACGGAAGAATGGTGTTTCGGACACTTGGCAAGCGTGCGCGGAGCCGAAACCAATAGGGAATAGGTCGAGGCCCTTTTGACACATATAATCATCAATCAATCAATCATCATCAATTTTCATCATCATCATCAAGGGGTACCTACTACTACTACTAGTAGGTACCCCTTGATGATGATGATGAAAATTGATGAAATCCAAAATGTACTAATTAGGCTCTATTATTAGGTAAAAGCGATGGCTTAAATACAGGGTTATGTGATAGTTAACTGTTAAAAAACCGGACGCCTGCGTAATAAAACGGTGGCCGGGTAGCCTATTTCAGTTAAAAAATATGGTTGTCTTTAAAGTCGTAAATTACATTACGTAACGTTACCATGGAGATCCGTCCACAACGTTACCATGGAGATTTGTCCACAACGAGACACTTTTTCGTGCATGTTACCGGTGTTCATCGATTTAGTTATACGACGTTATCACGTCAAAACGGTATTGAACTGTATTTTCGGCACTAGCTACTTTTATTGTTAATATATTAATGAAAAAACCATTTCAAAATCTAAATTAATAACTAGCTTATATAAAATATTAGGCCCTTGAGGCATTGTACCAAGGATGCTGGCGGCATTTCTTCATTGTATTGTAATGCTGATACGTTGTGCGAGGAAGCCGCCAGCTCTTCTAATAGGTCGATATGATTGATAGTGAAAAAGTCCCAACATTAAAGACTTACGGATCTTCCTACCGGCAAAACGTTAATGGGGTCCCACAGGGAAGCGTTCTTGGTCCGCTTCTCTTTCTACTTTATATTAACGACCTGCCCAGTGCCGCATCTGACAAATACATATTGTTCGCTGACGATACGTCGGTAATAATTAGAGCCAACCTAGGTGAATCAGTTGAGGATAAGATTAACTCTACTTTGACGAAATGCATCAATGGCTGTCTAAAAATAATCTAAAGATAAATTTAACGAAGACCAAAATTGTTCAGTTTAAAACACACAAGTCTAATCATGCTCCACTCACCACTGAATTTATGCAAGAAAAGATAGAAGAAGTCGATAGCACAACGTTTCTCGGAATACGGCTAGAAAACGTGTTAACTTATAAATCACACGTAAAATACGTCTGTGACAAGCTGCACCGGTTTGTTTATGTATTAAGGCGCTTAAAACAGATTGTTTTTCGTAAATCAGCTATCACCGCATATAGTTACGTCTACTCGAGCCTTACCTATGGATTAATAATCTGGGGTAACTCGACCGAAGTTTATGATGCTTTTAAAGCTCAAAAGAAATGCATCCGTGCCATTTGTGGTGGTGGACACAGAGAAAGCTGTAGGCAGCACTTTAAAACATTACGCATTCTGCCCCTAGCTTGCATATACATTAGGGAAATCTGTATTTTCGTTAAGCAAAATATTCAACTATTTAAATTACAATCTCAAGTCTCAAATCGTTCTTACAGATATAACTATAAACTTGCAGCACCATTTTACCGCCTAGTATGTAGCCAAAAACATGTATATTATATGTGCATCAGAATTTATAACAAACTGCCATCAGAATTCAAAGAAGACTGCCTCAATATTTTTAAGAAAAAGTGACAAAATGGCTGCAACAAAATTGTTTCTACAGCCTAAATGAATATTTTAATTATAATGCCATTTAATTATTGGATGAATATTTCTATTAATTATATTTATATGTGATTTAAAATTTGACATTCTAATAAATGACTTATGTACCTAATTTTACTTTATTTTGCAATACTTACTTTATTTTTTCTTGTTTATTGGAATTCTGATCATTGACATATTTGTATCTCCTGACTTAAAATATTTGTAATTTAGTTAAGTTTAGTTTAAGCAAACCTTTGCATGCTTTGTTAAGCAGAATGTATTGGACATTTTTATATTGTTAAGAACTTGTTTTGTGTACTACATTCTTGCAAATGAATAAATGATTTAATGATTTAATGATTAGGTACTAATTAATAAATTATGCAAATGATCATATGAATGTCAGATTATCAAAATCGTTTTACAAGTTTTCCTTTAATTATAGTGGCACGGACATTTGAAAAGCCTCAACCCTATCGCGGCTAACACAATTAATGAAAGCTCGCGGTGGACAGAAGGGTCCTTTGTCCACTTTATTCATATGCTAACTCCAACCAACTCCTATTTTAGCGGAGAGCACTTCATTGTGCTCGAAAAACAATAGAAATTGCACGACATGTCTGCCGTTGGTGTACAAACGAGTTTTTATGTAAAATATTGATATTTATTATTGATATAATACATTATGTACTTAGTTATGTGAGTTTTGACGGGGGCAGAAATGCACCAGTGCTAGTGATTAATTAAATATCAACTGAAACTATGCAAATTAGTAAGAAGCGGTCATCGGACAAATAACTCACGCCACGCATCAGTTAAATTTTAATTCTTTCAAAGGGTCTAGCAGGCTAAGGAAGGAGAAGTGGCCCCTGTGACGAATATCGGATTTTTATAATGTAATTTGTTGGCTATCTTATAATATAGAAAAACCTTAACTTTCAGCCCCCTATCTTGAACCGTCACCGAGATAATGTCAAAAACGTCATTTTATGGCATTTTTATGGACACATTTTTCAAAGTCGTTTTTCTCCTGAACTATATAAGGTAGCGCAGCGCAATCAAACCAAATCATAGCTACAAAGAATGAGTAGGAGTATAACTCAGATTTTTTTAAATATTTAAATCCCTGAAAAAATTATGATTAAAATGTCAGAGAATTTTTTGACAGCTCTTTCAACAAGTAATTGTAAAGGTACACACAAAGATTTTTAAGTATGTTGCACCAATTATATTGAATTAATTTTTCGCATGGTAGTAGCTAATACTATTTGCAGTTTATGTGATTTTTTCCATAGGTGTACCTTTACAATTACTTGTTGAAAAGAGCTGTCATAAAATTCTCTGACATTTTAATCATTATTTTTTCAGGGAATTAAATATTTTAAAAAATCTGAGTTATACTCCTACTCATTCTTTGTAGCTATGATTTGGTTTGATTGCTCTACCTTATATAGTTCAGGAGAAAAACGACTTTTTAATGTGTCCATAAAATGACGTTTTTGACATTATCTCGGTGACGGTTCAAGATAGGGGGCTGTAAGTTAAGGTGTTTCTATATTATAAGATAGCCAACAAATTACATTATAAAAATCTGATATTCGTCACAGGGGCCACTTCTCCTTCCTTAGCCTGCTAGACCCTTTTTCTTACCTTTCTTCTTAAGTTTTCTTGCTTATATATATATTTTAAAATTTAAAACATATATTTTGGGAGTTTTTGACTTTTGTTGAGTTTATTTTCCAAATGTATTTTTTTTAGTTAAGTATATTTGTATTATTCCATGGATATTGGGTAAATTTAATAGTCATACTTAGTGAAGAATAGTCAATGAATGGCACTGTGGATAAAAACTATCATAAAATCGTCTTTAACCCAATAAAACTAAAAGAAACTGCATTATTGTTTGGTATTCAGTTCGATTTTTTTTAATTTTTGTCGATTTATCGAGCTTGTATCAAATTACCCCTGTTTCAATTGACCCCAGCCTATCTAAATTTTAGAGTATTTTTTTACGATGGCAGACGTGGGTTGGGGTCAACTTTCCCTAAGTATTTTATTTAATAAATTAACGACGTCATCACGGCAGTATATTCACTAATTGTGCAAAATATGCATTGCCAAGCGAATATATTCCATCTTTTGAAGTCCAGCGAATATTTCCCTAAATTATTTCTATGAATGAACTCCATACCTTACATACATACCATACCTTAAAACACCCCAATTCGCGCTTTCATTCAGCCAGGATAACGCCGCATAATCCCCAGAACCATAATCAAAACACTCGTACAAGAACTGAATTAAATCATACTCCGAGTCCGCTGCACAGCACGCCTGAAGGACTCCGAATGGCAACGGGGGCTGATTCTGGTTTGACAAGCTGTTACAGTTTTGATGTTGTGTTGATAAGGCCTTGACACAGCTCACAGTGAGGCCAATATGAACTTACACGTTGCTATAAAAATGGTCTTATTTTAAATAGACCAATCTCGCGTGTGTTAGATAAATAAATAATTTTTAAGATATTAAATATTAAAAACTCAAAATTAAATAGTCAATATTCCTTTCGAGGTAAAACTAGTCAGGAAGTTATTTATTTACTTTGATTCATAATTATGTTAAACTGCTTAATCAATAACTGGATACTATTTAAGTTTTAAGTAAGATAAATAAAATAATAAACTGATGTAATTGAAAATAAAACTGTTTTATTCAAGTAAATATTCCAATTTATTAACATTAGCACCAACAACTTATAAACACAATCACTATTAGTTTATAATTCAGTAAAATATGATTTAATTAATTATTAATTAATTAATCCATCTAATTAATCAAGTAAGTACATAATTATTACAATAATTACCAACATAGTATTTACTTAACTTTCAATATTCCTTTGGCGATGATTAACTCAGTGCTGCAGGGCAAAGCAGAATGCAGAATGATCAATAATGCATAGTCTAATAAAACATGGTCTTCTATTCCCAGAGTGACACAGGCCTACGTCACAACAACATGGCCGCTATATATAGCGCTATCGCATATTATCATATAGCGCTGTCGCATGATGACGTAGGCTTGTGTCAGTTAGGTGACCTAGAAAAGACGGGAATGGAGTACCAGGCGGAGTATATTATTATACCATGCAATAATGGATCGGTCGGTCCCTTTTATACCCATTTCTACCTGGCAACTTGTTGATCATGCCACCTGTCATTCGATAAGTGACGTCACAGAAGTAGTTTCTCATGTACCTCGTCCATTTATCGAATTATGCAAAATAAAACTATTAGAACATCTTTTCAATAAACTCGGTCATACATAATTATTAATCAGTAATATTAATTTCTAGTATATAGTAATTGCAATAATACAAATTAAGTCTTTCTCTTATATAGTTAATAGCCACGGACCTATTTATATGTTTTTCTGTTATGAAACTATAGGTCTATTCTTATTGTCTTTAAAATATGTTCATAATCCATGTATGACTGTTTGTTTCTGAATAAAAAAAAAAATAAAAAAAAATAATACGAAATATAATCACTTCAAAGTAGTTTACAAATCTTAATAGTAGGTTAACTTACTGTTTCCCTTGTCAACCGTGGTTTCGTATCGTACCCACATAAACAACAAATTCTGTAAAATTCACGTGATGTTGTGTTAAGTGTTTAAATAGTGTAATATATTATCAACATTGGACGTCAAAAAGTAGCAGGTCAGTTTCATACGTAATAGAATTTGTACATAGAATAACAATATTCTAACACGTGCAATGATAACAAAATGCCATCATTCATACCCTAGTTTTTCTTTTGTGCAATAGGGTATTTGACTGTATTTAAAATAAATTAGTTTACATAATTTATGAAATGAAGCACCAGAAGATGAATAGAGAAACGTAGACAGAAGTTATTTTTAGACACAATTTCAATTTTAAACCCTTTATTAAACTATACAGAGTAGGTAATTTGATTGTGACGTCACATGCTAGTTTTTCATATAAATTCCATAGTAGCAAAATCGTTTTGACAGTTCGAAAAAGAAACTGATTTGACTAGTAGTCAAATACCAATTAATGAGGTAAGTTCATATTTGCCTCAGTGCATCTCACGCGCAGCAATAAAAGCGAGCGCGGACCAACATCGTGAGCTATTGTCAAGATCGTGTCAAAACAAGATCCTTACCTTAAAAAAATCGTTAAAACAGAATTGGCCTCATGGAGCGCTCCGAATGGGTCCGCATGCGAACATATCAAGATTCAATCTTTTACTGCTACAATCACAATATTAAAATTGAATTCGGTCGGTTATGATATTACTTGCCGTTCCTTTGATGTTAGGATGCGGTTTACATGACCTCATTTACCGCAGTTTTCTACCTTGTATGGATCTACATAACAGAGTAGGTACTTATTATTAAAATTTGATTCTGAAGCCTTATGGATGAAATTTTTGCAATGGCATTTCATGTTTGATACTTGGCACAGACTTCGTCGGATCTAGAAGGTGATAAGTACATTTTATTCAATAAAAAACATACAAGCGAATTGATAACCTTCTTCTTTGAGATTTGGAAGTCGGTTAAAAATAAATCTTTCGTGCGTCTCGTGACGCTCGAAGCGTGGGCTCCTTTCAGAGGTATTATGAAGAATTTAGATCCAAACTGACTTTACGCTTAAAAACAATTGTTCCTCGCCTTGCGAAAAGGGGAGGTATGTTTAGCCAAGTTAATGAATGCCACGTGGCTTTACGCCCCACAACAATACTTCTCCCTCGCTATATATCCTGCAGAAATAATGTATGCAACTCCTACTTACATTGTATTGCTCTATTCCTTTGGTTATAACGTCCCATAGTCCCCATACCTCATAACCACCAAAGCAGAAGATCAAACGCTCCCTTTCGACATGAAGAATACCCTATTGCCCTATGTTTAAGGTTTAAATTTGCTTGTTTATTATGGTTGGTTGGTCCCAATCACAAATGCTTCTTATGAAGTCACTGGTCAAATGAGGATGTCATCAGACGATAAGTTTTATAAGAAAACTCCTTGAATTTTAAGGGCGGGCCCTTATTAGAATTTTTGGTTTGGCTTCATTGGTTTTGGCTAACTAAGTAGGCATCTTAATTATGACATCGTCTAGTACCCACAGTAGCTTTCTGTGGAACTAGGCTAGGTTGCTCTGTGTAAAATTGTCCTATAATATTGTCTGCTGCTGCTAATTATTGCTGTAATGGTGAATACATGTGTATATTTTCTTTTCAGGATGAGTAGCGGTTGAAGAGACAAGGTAAGTCAGATTTATCGCTTTGAAGACTGCATAATAATAGAATTCTAAAGTAGCTGTGGCGAATATAATTTTAAAATTTTGTTTTTTTCTATTAGTTAGCCGCATATCCATTATATTTAAGGCCAAGCTGCAATCCATACCGTCGTGACTGGGTGACGCTGAATTATCTACGAGATACCTAGATTGCACCTTGTCCGTAATATGTATTTGTACTCGTAAGCAACCTTCAGAGTACCCTATGTACCCTATATACATTATGTTCCACATGACTCTCATGAGATTGCTTGGTATTCAAATTGATCAGCATTTAAATTGGAAAAACCATATAGATAAGATTTCTTCAAAGTTACCCCAATTTACTTACGCCCTGAAAGAAATTAAAAAAACCTCGGACCTAACTACAGCAACTTCCGCTTATCATGCATTTGCGCAAGCGTGGTTACAATACGGCATTATTTTATGGGGCGATAGTACTAATGCCCCTGACTTATTCTTAATCCAAAAAAGATGCATTAGAATTTTGAGCAATATATACGTGGACGAATCATGTAGACCCCATTTTAGTAAACTCAAAATACTAACACTGACATCCTTGTACATTCTCGAGTCATGCAAATTCGTGCGGAAATATTTTTATCTCTATACCCAAGCTAAAGACCTTTGTAAAGGAAACTATAACTTGAGGCCAAGGAACAAACTGGTGCCGATTGGAATAGCTAAACTCAAAATGATCTCGAACGGACCACATTCCATGTCGATGAAAGTCTACAATAACTTACCTAGTCTATAGTAGCTGAAGAGAAATACACTATTTTTGTTACAAAATTAAAAGAATATTTAATATCTAAAGCTTTTTACACTCTCGAAGAATATATGAATGACGGAGCTGAAAATATGTATTAGTTTTAAGTGTAAATTTTTCATTATTTTTTCCTAGGTAAGTTATATTTTAAGATTTGTCACGCCCTAGCAGGGTCCATGCTGTACTTTATAATGTTATTATTATAGTATGTAAACACCTTGTAATATTAAATGAAATGAAATGAAATGAAATGAGTTATCGGTTCGTGAATTCTGGCGGTTGCAATATTGTCATAGGTATATCTAAGAATCTATTTTCATAAAGAAAGTTAATCCCCTGGGTTTCGGCCTCAGTATCATGCATTACGAGATTAATCTACAAGTCATTCTGTTTAGAACTTCTATAAAAAGTGAACTGTTTTTATTGATCTTGGTTGTAGATGTCAATGTAATATTTTCCTTTGCGAAGCAATCGGTAAAACGTAGTACTTTTTAGTGCGCCTGTTGCCTGGGGCAACAACATGCTTTTTAATCCAACTAAGTACAGTGTATTTACGGTACACACGCACTAACAAAAACGCATGCAACAACGGACTTAAGACAAACTGATAGCACAAGTTTCTATTCTATAGAACGGATACTTATAATTTTCTGCATGCGACGAGGAATAGTGTTCACCTGTTTGCCACGCACAATGTCCGCGCAGGCCAGTGCAGCGGCTCGCGTTGACACGCATCCATCGCCCGCGCAAGGCCATGTCAAGTTCGCAGCCACCCACATATTTCGCTAAAGCGTCGCCGCTACAGTAACAATAATGGCGCAGTCCCTATTGTTTGGGCCCCGTGGCACATTACGCTTTTGTCTCTGCCCTCTCCCGTTCCTCACAATGCGGCCAGGAAACAAGTGAGCCTTTATTTCGCCTCTTTTTGTCTCGGAGTATCGCTGCTTATTGTCTTCATTCGATTGTTCGGAGCTCTTCACAGGGCACATTGTTGTGGACTCCGTCGTTAGTGCTGAGCTTGCGTATGTGCAATGTTCTAAGTGTCTTTTGAATTTTAATACTGCTTTAGAAAGTACGAGGAGTGCCGGATAAAAATGTTAAGCTGTTTTATTAGTTGGCATTGTTAATACTCCTCGTTCCGTGTTTCTGAATAGGGAACCATAGCCACTAATTTAGTATTGCCGAACCTTATTCTTTTATTAAAAATCCGGTTTATTTTGATGTAGGTACCTACCTAATTAATTATGAAGAGAGTCGTACAATAATGAAATGTGAGAGTTATGAAGAGTGTAATAGATTTCAACTGTGTAACGGGACATTAATGATGTCCCGATCTGCATCGAACCGTGTGACGAAAAATAACAAATTACATACTGTGGTGTGATTATACCTACTTTACTATAAAAATCGCCTTAAAAGAGGAAACTCCGAATACCGTCTGAAGAAGAGGCGATTTCGATTTCGAAATTTGACTGTGTGTTTAGAATGCATGCGGGGTAAGGGTCAAACACAAAACCATATTACTACCCTTTCATGTAGATAAGGGTTAAATAAGAAAATTATCGTTCCAGCCCTTAGCTTTTGGGTATGTCAGAGTATGTCTACAGGAAAGATGTGAACATAGTTTTGTGTTTGACTCGTAAACTAAGATTAGAAAGAGAGAGAGAGAGAGGGGGGGGGGGGGGAGAGTAAGAGAGACAAACAAATGTCCACTAACAGTTAAACACGCGTATTAAAGGACCGACTCCGAAGTGGGTGCTGACAATGCAAACGAGAAACGATAAGATAAAGAGAGGGAGAGATAGAAAGACTTTACCAAACAAGTGACCAGTTGACCACTAACCAGTGAAACGCGTAAAGCACCCATTCGCCGCCGCCGCCGATACCGCGAGTGATACTCCTCTAGTTAGCATTGTTCGCGCGCCCATTGTGGAGCCGGCTTTTGTTCCGACACGCCCCGTTTTTTCTCCAAGATGTAGCTGAAAAACTGAGTACAAGGGTTGGCTTGTAATTTTGTGTTTACATAATGAGATGAGCTTGTTATATTAAGATAATGCGAAAGCTTACGTATAATTGCAAGTGTTCAGCGCTTATCACGGATTACGGCCCTTCCCACGTATCTACAGAGGATTTTTCACTTTAAATTGAAAAATATCCGCTATGGAGTACTAGATAGTTAGTTTGCCAACGGAACCACACAGTTTCTTTTTTTAGATTGTGCTTATGTTTAGAGCTCGAACAGGCGCTGTTTTACACCTATCATGATAATGACTGAATATTTATGAAATTTGCCGCTTTTATTACCTACTTATTAAATATATAGGTACGTGAGTGTGTACATAACTCTTAACTGTTACATTAACTGAAATAAAGTTATATTTTAGACCCATTAACTCTCAATAATGTGACATAATACTATAAAGATTGAATATCAAACTTACAGTAAATATACTACTTACAAGGCATGCAGAAGGAGCACATCTTTCCTGACCTCTGTTTACGTCACAAACTGTCTTTTCATCTATCTCCTACCTATAATACTATTTACACGAGGATACATCTATTTACACTCAAAAGTGCATACATTCGCCACAAACTTCCACACAGCACCGCAAACCCGCCGCCGGCTCCCAAGCTATACAAAATGGTCCCCACGGTCCCTTTCCTCGAAACTCCATTCATATTTTCCACACTTTCCATACAAAATATTGCGACTTTGTGCTCCGTTCTCAAGTCTCCGAATAGTCCATTGACGACCGAGCGAACTCGCTATAGCAAATTAACACTATTCAACGGAGTTTTGAAAGAGGACTACTCTCATACAATTTGGTCGCATTCACAAAGATTCGCTCCTTAGCTAGCTCGATGAATAGGTTTATGAATAACGCGCTGATATGTATTAGTCGGGCGTGATGTGTTCGCGTTGAAAGATGCTGTTTATCTTTCATCGTCGGGTTTTGTTTTCATTTCAGCCTTTCAAATTTCAAAAAGTATTTTAATGAAATTTCATTAATACGAAAAAGCTAGCGTGACTGGACCCCGGGCTTAAGATGATTCGGAAGAGAGCAAACAGCGCGAATTGTCCACAGCATATTAGATACCTATAATATTAGCTCTTATCCTCGTGAGGCCTAAGCCATTTTTTGCGCTTTTTGGAACTCTCTTTAAGAGTTCAAAATTCGGTTTTAATTTGTACTTGTTGGATACTTACGAGTTTATACGATTATGTAACGTGATTTTCACCGTCCTGTCCCAGACGGTTTACGTACGACGTGTTACTGGTTTTACCAACACTAACATTCCAGAGAAGGCAGTCAAGAAACTGTCTAACATATTTCCTTGCGTATGTGTTAGGTATTTACTTCAAACAACTAGATTTTTTAACTTTTAGCGGAATATACGGCGTTCTATCCCAACATATCCTCAAGCCTTGAAGAACACCCGTCTTCATTGCTCTAGAAAAGAATGTTGGTAAAATCTCTCAAGCTGGCTCCAGACTTTTATACATTGTGTATACTCTTACCTACTAGTGTTCAGTGGCGTAGCGTGAAATAATCTAGCCGTGGGCGACGCCGCATCTGCGAGGCCCTTTCCTTTCACTGTGCCCGAAGGGGCCTCGCGCGAGGCCCCACTTCGCCCACGCCTAGCCACGCCACTGCTAGTGTTGATTCACTAGCAAATCAGAACGCCCACTTCGCGTCAATAGGCCCCGTCCTAGCGCAACAATTGTATACGTATGGAAAACGTGGAAACATAAATAGAGGCAGCGAAAAGCGACTCGAAAGGAGGGTGATTTTCTAAAGGCTTCAACCGTTTCAATAGGCCACTGTTTAACATTGCTCAAACTCAAATGTTCATTGAACGATCTTTGCCTTTAGAAAATACGAGACTCCTTAGTTCCAATGGAAGTGGGTTCTTCAAAAGACGTAAAAAGCTCCCGTGAATTAAGAACTCGGTTTGATATTCGAAATTACAAATAAGTTTGATGTTACAGACGACTTTATAATATGCATATAACAAACAAGTAGGTAGTAGATAAACATATAAATTAAAACCAATATATTTATACTTAACTAGTAAAAATAGTTTCCTGAAGATGCATTTTGATTGTAATAAATTGATCTGGAATACGTCTCATGGTCAGTACGAGTACTGATAATATCGCTGATGCTCATCAATTTTGTTATCTTGGCGTTCTGCAAATCAATTTTTCCGAAATTCCAACAATTCCAACACCTAATTCGGGAACGGTTATGTTTTGTATCGTAGACAATCATCAAATGAAGAAACCTTTTTCATGGGACGTGACTTAACTTACACATTTTGACTTACACTCTCTCTTTGACTTGACATTTGACACGTTTCATAATTAAGAATTGTTTCGGCTTTACCTTACTTTATTTAATATCATTGCCCGTTATCTGATATGTGAAACAATACAAATGAAACTAAGACCGAGAAATGAAAACACAATTTTATTATGATTTATAAAAGTACGTTCAAACCACGGGGCACTTTATTTTCTGAAAATTCGAACCGGCCAAAGGTATCAATAGTTCGTCCTGGAGAGAAGCTATGGGGAATCAAATGCCTTCTCATAGTCGGGATATTCGTTGGACTTCTCATCGTACAAATTTCTTTTATCATTGCGTTCAAGTACTATAAACACAACGATGAAAACCCTGTCATTAAACTAGCCACTAAAATTGAAGATTAGTAAACGTGGGAAATATTGTATTATGTGAGTAAATGAAATTGATTCTAAGACGGAGTATTGTTATTCCCTTGAACTGGATATTCGTAATCTTTACAGCAAAACTAGTTTCGGTATCTACTTACTTTGTTTTAACAAGCTTTTAATTAACGTATATCACAAATTATTCACCAAATTCGGGGAGTGCATGACTATAAAAACTCGATTGCAGGGCCACGTACTTACAGGTTTCAAATCTTTATTTCTTTATTGCACCATGGTAATTACAAGATGTTAAAACATAAAACGTATCTCATGGACCCGGAACGGATAATTATTTACATTGTTGGTTGGTACAAAGTTCCAAACATCGGAATCATTTAAAAAATAGTCAACTTTATAATAGTTTTTATTAATAAGAAATGCCTTCTACTTTTTTGCAAACGTTTCGTCCTTCTCTTCTGGCCTAATGTAGTTTGGAAGATTATTGTAATATTTTGCAGAGGAATATAGGGGGCTGCTTCGGAATAGTTCTAGTTTTGGTGCAGGTAATCAAATGTAGCTTGTAGGTACAGTGAAGTGTAAACTATGGGTGCACAGCTGCACACATCATACCCAAAGCTCTTATGTCAGCGAATTAAGAACATATTTTTGAGTAGGTTATATTTATATGCACCCATATTTTTACATTTGAGTGTACTAAAATTTAAACCTCCCAATAAACAGAAAATCTAAACTTCTAAAAGTCGCATAGTGCATTTTCAGGACATAGGTAACTATCATCTGCTGTTATCTTCATTTTTAACCTATTTCTTTATTCTTTTAATATTCGCGTTTACTTAGCTGTGTATTTACAATGTATATTCATATGAAGTAAATTCTGGGCTCCATCGTTCGATTAAAGTAGGTACAATTTTTCTGTTTAAAAGTGGCTCTATAGGAATTTAAAATTTTTATAGACACAGTAATTTGGATGAAACGTTGATATTATTGTTAGAGTTAGAGCAAGAAAAGTCGGCAACGATTTTGATAGTACACGCAGTGCAAGTGTTATCGAATAATAAGTACCTATGTCATAATTTTATAGAAGTGCGCCGTTTAAAATAACACTTGCACTGCGTGTGCGTTGCAGACTTGTCTTGGTCTGACTCTATGACCAAACCAAAGATAATATTTTTAATGACTGCAAGAACGTGGCCTATTGACATGTGTCTAGTCATGTATGTGTCACATTTCGGGAGAATATTATATTGTTGAAATAATTTACAGTTTTCTAACGCAATGTATTTAGAAGCTGATCGCTCGAAACTATACGTTCAGTGCTATGTGATGTTTATTGTTGCAATGGTGTGGATATACATATATAGTTGCGACTTCTTCGAAATATAAGATAACATGAACGTTGAACGGCTAATACAAGAGAATAAGTACGAAGTTAATGTAAGTACATATTCTATATAGGTATAAATTACATACCTATTATGACTAAGCAATATTTGATTACAATATTTTTTTGACTCTATATTATAATATTTATAATCATCATCATTATTCTTAAAAGCCTGGCTCTTGTCGGTTGAGTAATCGCCATTCCGTTCTTCTCTCTGCCACTGTTTTGAGCTCCTGACACGTCACTACGTTGATTTTCTCTTTGGCCTGGTCCAAAGAGAATAGATAGTATAGAGGGCTCCCGTCATAGTAAATTTTGTATTCACTGTAAATTTACTGCCATCTATCGACATACGACTAAAATTCAAAATGAAAACGTATAAAACTATCGAAAAAATTTATATATATGGTTTTATTACTTTTATATAATCTTGACCCATGTTCTTTCACTGATACCTATGTGTTAAAATTGTTAAATATAAAACGGTGTCAACGCCATCTAGCCGACCATAGGCCAAAGGTGTGTGCGCCATCTATCCGAGAATGACTTTTTCTTGATGTCCGAGGCACGTTTTTTTCTTAGACTTTATTCATCTTATACGGAGGAAAAGACTTACATTTCTATTACTATTACAGCCAAAGACTACTACATATGTCTTTGGCCTGGTCCAAATACGCACGTCTCGGTCTTCATCTGCCTCTCTGTTATTCTATTCTTCCTTCAATATATAATAAGGGACAATAATCATTAAGGTGCACTGCGACAACTTTCAAAGCGGGATAAATAGCCTTAAGAACTATAACACTTTAAACTCTCGCGTTTTGTACACAAATTTAATTACATAAACGGGTCTACCGTGATATAATTTCATTGTTTTTACCTTTAATTCCGACGTTTCAGCTGAGTTGCACCAGTTACGGAAAGACCCACACGGACGGTCACAGACGGTCTTTCCGTGACCACAACTGGTGCAACTCAGCTGAAACGTCGGAATTAAAGGTAAAAACAATGAAATTATATCGCGGTAGACCCGTTTGTGTAATTAAATAGCCTTAAGAACTACATAAACTAATTTTATATGCCGCGGACTTCCTCACATTGAACTTACTCTCATACTATATTTTAATATATGTATACACTTTGGGGATTAATCCTGGAATAAATAGTACGTAACGTATGTTCTTTTGTATGTTCAAAATTATACCTATAGGTACCTACTTGTGCCAAATTTCATTAAAATCCATTCAGCCGTTTGTACGTAAAGAAGGAACAAACATTCAAATATTTATTCAAACATGACACATTTTATAATATTAGTAGGAAAATAACAAGTACCTAATATGTTCAATTTCCCTCCTTATATCGTGTATACTTTATACCTCCGCAAAATTCCACGTATTGAAACATAAAAGCATTGAAATTCAGCACAAATACAGTTTGATTGGGCTCATTACATGTATAGAATTTTTGCGAATACACTTGAATGCGACACACACACCCTGTTAAAATAAGCCACGAATGTCTCTTCCACGAATGTCAATAGAACCTACCGAATCGTACCGATTCACTGAAACCACAATATCAGAGATTATATTCCTATCTCTTACTTCCCAAATGGTTTGTTGCCTTGTGGAAGCAGGATGGCTTCATCGATTTGATGTTAAAGCCGTACTGAATAGGAGCGAAGTTTCCATCCCCTGCTACGTCCAATTTCTTCCTATTCAATGTTACTCATACAAGATACGCGAATCATATTCTATATGAATATTATATGATGATTAAACATTTGAAGATTATAGTTTGGCGTGATTGTGTAGACGAGTTGATTGTGTTTTTAATTCTGTCAATTAGATTTACATTCGCATGTAGGTATGTATACTTACCAATTACTCCGAAATGACCTCGCTGTACTTATTCATAATAGTGCATGGGCCCGATTCGGATTTTGAAATAGACATCTATTAGACATCTTTTAGACATCATCAAGATACGATAACGACATGTTTAAGATCTAACCTGACAAATTTGACATTTGCGCGATTCTGGAGATACTGTTGAACGATTTCCACAGGATATGACTTAGAGATCCAATTCACATCTAATAGATATCTTACTCTATCTAACGTAAAAGTGACATTGGTTGCCCGAATTGCGCCGCAAAAGAGAACTAGTTGATATCTAAACTATAACGTATCTAGAATGGATCTAGTACGTGTCGTCTCTTGTGAATATCTTGAAGTTCGAATACGGCAGTATCATAGCTTAAACGAAACAACCTGATAAGGAATAAGTTTTTGGTAAAAATTTCATCTTTGGTACAAGCTTTGATCGCTGACTGTACTTTATTCTAACAACGCCAAACACAATTAATTTTCGTTTTTAGGGTTCCGTACCTCAAAAGAAAAAAACGGAACCCTTATAGGATCACTCGTGCGTCTGTCTGTCTGTCCGTCTGTCACAGGCTATTTTCTCGGAAACTACTAGACCAATTAAGTTGAAATTTGGTACACATATGTAAATTAGTGACCCAAAGATGGCAATGGTTTTTTTATAATTTTTTAAATACATAGGTTCGAAGTTATTTAAGAAAATAGCCAAAAAATGACCATTTATCTCCGAAACTACTGGGTCTAAAGTTTTGAAAAAAAAAATACACAAAATAGTTCTTTACCTATAGATGACAGGAAAACCTATTACAAATGTGCAGTCAAGCGTGAGTCGGACTCATGTACGGAACCCTAGAAACGCGAGTCCGACTCGCACTTGGCCGGTTTCTTTATCACAGAGTTCCCATGGCCACCTCCTGTCCATCATCAGATCAGTTTCATCTCATCATAATGTTGCATAATTGTCATCTGATTTACATACGTAATATTATTATACGTATGCAAACTTTCAGCTCAAAGGGATATCGGGAAGTGGGTCAAATTTAGCTTCCAAGATTTGACCCACACTAACAAAATAACATGCATACATACTAACAGGGCAAGTTAAATAAAAGCTTGTAAAAAAAACGGCCAAGTGCGAGTCGGAGTCGCGCACGAAGGGTTCCGTACCATAACGCAAAAAACGGCAAAAAAATCACGTTTGTTGTATGGGAGCCCCACTTAAATATTTATTTTATTCTGTTTTTAGTAGTTGCTGTTATAGCGGCAAAAGAAATACATCATCTGTGAAAATTTCATCTGTCTAGCTATCACGGTTCATAAGATACAGCCTGGTGACAGACAGACAGGCAGACGGATAGCGGAGTCATCGTAATAGGGTCCCGTTTTTACCCTTTGGGTACGGAACCCTAATGGATACAAATAGCCAGGTGATTCTATAATGTCTCCATACTAGGGATGTAACGACTAGTCGCCGACTAGTCGGGAAAGCCGACTATCCGGCCTCATTTGTAGTCGGCGACTAGTCGGCAAAAATGGCCGATTAGTCGGCACTTTATAAGTGACAGAAAAACAGGGCAAACAGAAATAAACAACAAATATTTACCATAAGCTTTTCACCTATTTTACCCAAATTCCGATTTAGGGTGCTTGCGAAAACTTTTGTTCGAATTATTGACCGTTTGTTCGCTTTCTCGTCCGATTTTCCGGTTGTCGTATGATAATATAGCCTGCCTTTTTATTTATTTCATTTTTCAGTGTTACTATTTATAATATGACGAATAGCGCGACGCAAGGGGTAAAACGATTGTTTTTAAGTGCATCTGAACCGAACTTTGACGAAACTAATGATCCGGCCGACTAGCCGACTCGTCGGCCGACTAATCGGCCACCCGAGCGCCGATTAGTCGGCTAGTCGGCCAAATCAATAGTCGGTACATCAATACTCCATACCTACTTCTTTTGTTTAGTGTACAGCGAGAAAGAAGGATGATGGTGTCGATGCCGGCATGCCGCGTGGTAAGGGAAGTTGTGCTGTGCCCGGATCGCGTAGCACCTGCTACGGCGTAGACGGTACAGTCGCCATCAGATATATCGGAGCGGCCAAGGTGCTCACAAATATCGGAACACGCCTCTATTCTCAGGGCGTTAGAGCGCGTGTTCAGATATTGTGAACACCTTGGCCGCTCCGATATATCTGATGGCGACTGTACGTACTCGTAATCTCATATTCGTAATTAAACTACTTCGTAATAATTGTGAATAAATTCTAACGCATATAAGTTTTATAACGATTCTGTGATAATTCCATCCGTACTAGCTTGGGGTTCTAAGTATTTATCAACAGAGTTTCCAAAAAGTAGGAAAAATTCGGATTTTTTTACAGGAAGCAAAGGAAACTTTCATACCAGAAATAGAAAATTTCGATCCCTATAAGTATAAAAATATGAGAAGTTTCCAAAATTTTGGGTAACTTTCCGACGGAACATCAGTACTGTAGGTACAACAGATCAACTGATCGTTCACCGTCCGGTCCTTTAGTGCCGATGCAGATACGTCGGCGTGCAATTCTCATACAAGTTACAGCCCGTCTATACCGGCCCTAAGCTATGTTTGTTAACTGGGCGTGTAGGTAGGTACCTTCAGTCTTTAGAGCCGTTAAAAGTCTTTTGTTTGAAAATTACATTCTATGAAAAACTGGAATTCATTAAATTATAATTAAAGTGCCACTCAATACGTCCAAAGAGCACTCAATCCGCAAAAATATCAAACAAAAGGAGTCGTCTTTATTTTACATTGTAGAAACAGTGGTCGTCGGAATTAGTAATTTCTTTGATTCCCGCCCATTGTGCGACTGATAAAAGCGACACTTTCAGCTTCGTCTGAATGAATACACCCATTATACGAACACAAAAGTGGATATTCCAAACAAAAACATCATTGCCGCCATTATTGCGAGCAAAAAACAATTCCAGACTATATACAGAGTACCTATTCCATTATGATTTCGAACAATGTAGCTGAAAATACTTTGTCTAGCGAATATTGTGGTGTGAATCGAATGACGGCCTTTGTGTTCCTGATAGTTGTGGGATGAGGCATATATACTAAATAAATAATTTTCACTATGTAGTTCGCATGTAGGTAGAGTCAGCGTTACCCTTTCATATGAGTGTGGTCAAAAAACGTGGGTTCAATTCAAACGAAAAAAAAGTTTTCGAAAAAAATCGGTCAGGATCCTTATCATACAAAGACATTGTTACACAGTTTAAATTTTTAACAAGCAGAAACGTCTGCGAACGATGGTATTAAGCTTAGAATAAATTATAAGTGGAAAAAATACTGTCTTGGATGAAACTTAAATTTATTCTAAATTTACAATTTTCAGATTTTTCCCTGTATTTGTAGTGTAAGACGATATTACTTGCCAAATTTCATAGTTCTAGGTCAACGGGAAGTACCCTATCAATTTTGATTCCCTTATTGAGAGTGTCGAAATATACGTTTTTTGCGTTTTATACGTAAGTTTGTACGAGAGGACGGAAAACCGCTAAAAGATGGACGAGTGAGTTTGAGGGCCGACACGTTAGTGGAATAATACGAGTCCATCTTTAGCGTTTCCGGCCGAGGCATTACATAGTGCTTTTCACGACTACTGCGAGGAAATAAGAAAACATTTACATAACTATAAGTATTAGCCCGCGATTTCTCTGGTAGCAAAAGCCACTGCCTGTGCTGTCTCTTGAATTTCGGTTGGCGTCAGCGTAAGAATATAATTTTCTTCACTAGAAGAACTCATTTTTATAGCAAGCGTAGATACGTGTTTCTTGTATTTTTTAGTCAAACACAATTTACACTATCCAATTCAGTGAGTATTTTCCGATCCCGCCTTTTTTACTTTTTTTATCACTTTTAAGAGGCGTTTTTCTGTTGTTTGCTTCAAACCGACTCTAAACTTAGAAGCGTTTTTGCTAAAAAACCACAAACAGCTACAAAAGTAAAAAAAAACCACCTTAAGCGTGAATCGAATGAACTGACTGAATGAATGAATGGTTTTGATATTTCTTTTTTTTTTAATAAGAAATTGGTCCTATAAATAACCTAATTTTATTTTTGAAGGAAAAAGTTGCGCCAAAAAAGACCTTTTATTGATTTTTATGTTTTAAATTATACTCATTGCTGTAGCGAACCGTCACCAATGACAAATGATGATAACAATGAAACATTGTAGTAGTGGTGGTTTAGGTGCTACAGCTATTGCCTATTTTCCAGCTTGGTTTTAGACCATCTATTGCCACATTTCCGAACAGTGGAGTGAAAAGTTATTTTTCTCAAACATACTCCGACCGAAATGTATACGTTAATGTCACGAAATGAAGACATGAAGTTGCTCATTTATGGCTCCTTACATTACTTCTTGACCTTTTTTTTTTTTTTTTTTTTGTCGCAGGGGAAATGCATTTACGCATCCACCCCGGGCTGGAGGGGCCCATCATGGGGTGGTATGTGGGGCTCGCTCCTCCCGTAACTCCCTCTGCTAAACAGAGGGAGGGGGAGGAGAATACCCACTAAAACCCCTGCGGCGTTACCCTCTCTGCCGTTATAGGGGAGCACCGTGAGGTCACTAATATTCTACCACGATGCTCCCCCGGCCGCCCCGGCTGTTCACCGGGGGCACCCTCAGATTAGAGGAGGAGGGATTGTGTAACGCTACAACCCCTCCTCGAGCGTGTAGAGCCTTATTTACGGGTCCCCAGCCCGCAGCTCTACTGGGGAATCAAGGCATTGACGAATTGCCGCCGCCTGACTCCCCTCCGTCTTTGTCGTAGCAGATGCGCATCGGCTCTGTCCTCGCGCGCCCGCTCCGCTTCTTCCTTCTTTCTCATTACCTTTTCGCAAAAGTTATGGAACGCCGCCCAGGATCTCTCGCTGACTAGGATTTTTGCTACTATATTGTGCAGCGAGAGATCATCCACGTTCAGGGCCATTTCCAGCTCCCATCTCTCAGGAGCCCAGGTTGGGCATTCCACCATCGTGTGATAAGCAGTGTCATCATCGTACCCGCAATGGTGACAAACCAGCGAAGGTTCCCTCCTTATTGTGTACAGGTAATGACCGAAGCAGCCGTGTCCAGTCATTACCTGCACTTGACATTACTTCTTGACCTAGGCCAAGAAGTAATGTAGGGAGTTAGTATGAAACGTACATTATTGTCCACTGCTCTAACCTTTTTAAAATTGCATGAAAATGTATTTGTATTTTGTATTAAAAAAAAAACAAAATCTATGGATGTAATTCCATGTATCACTAAATTCATGTCTTGTAGATACATACATAGAATATAATATATAAAAATTTTCATCTAAACTCCCATGTATAATATTTTTTGTAAAAATCAAAAAGAATAGATAGTATAGAGGGGTCCTGTCGTTGTAAATTTTGTAGTCACTGTAAATTTACTGCCATCTATCGACACACGACTAAAACTCAAAATTAAAACGTATAAAGTTATCAAAAAATGTATATATATAGATAAAATGATTTTGTTATTTTTATATCATTTTGATCCATGTTCATTCACTGATATCTATGTGTTAAAATTGTTAAATATGAAACGGTGTCGTCACGCCATCTAGCCGAGGATAGGCTAAAGGTGTGTGCGCCATCTATTCGAGAATGACTTTTACTTGAATTCTGAGGCACGTTTTTTCCTTAGACTTTATTCGTCTTATACGAAGTTACATATGTCTTTGGTAAAAATTAAACTACTAGCGCCATCTCTCGTAAATTCTACAAACTTGGTCATTGCAAAGGAATCTAGTGAAACAGAGCTCAGAGTTGGAAGTATGGGTACCCTTACGTCGTAGTGTACAAGATAATGCTACAGATGGCGCTGAATTCAATCCACAATGCAGTGTATAAGTTTTAGCATAGGGGGCGCTGATCTCAAACTTGATAAATCTTATAAAACAAAGTCCCCCGTCGCGTCTGTCTGTTTATATGTTCGCGATAAACTCAAAAACTACTGAACGGATTTTCATGCGGTTTTCACCTATCAATATAGTGATTCTTGAGAAAGGCTTTTAGGTATATAATTTGTTAAGGTTTACGTCTATTTCACTACTGAACTTGCTCACCAAATTTTACACCAACATCACAGAATAAATAATAGTACTAGGTACAGAAGACTCACTCTCTAACAAAACGCGTCTGTTACGATCAGCACAGATATGGCCGCTAGGTGGCGACAGCGCCACGCGCGGCTTATGGCAAACCCCAAAATTGGGGCCGAACGGATGTACTTTTAGCTACCTGTAGCAAAGCGACGAAATCGCGGAGTGAGCCACGCCTGGTACTAGGTACAGAAGACTCACTCTCTAACAAAACGCGTCTGTTACGATCAGCACAGATATGGCCGCTAGGTGGCGACAGCGCCACGCGCGGTTATGGCAAACCCCAAAATTGGGGCCGAACGGATGTACTTTTAGCTACCTGTAGCAAAGCGACGAAATCGCGGAGTGAGCCACGCCTGGCAATATGTATTTAAACCCAATATACCTATTCCTAGCAAGAGTATTATTTTAATGATTTTAATTTTTAAGGGTTTTTAATTAAGATAACATTTCAATATCAATGTAATCCTGCATATTCTGGAAAAAAAGGGGTTAAGTACCTAATTGAAATAAGGTTTACGAATTACCTATCAATTTGTCAGTTAACATTGTGTACGATAGCAGTTGCTACTTAAAGTTAAGTACAGTCGCCAACATATATAGGACCGGCCAAGGCGCTCACAAATATCTGAACACGCCTCTATTGTCAAGGCGGTAGAGTGCATGTTCAGATATTTCTGAGCACCTCGGCCGCTCCGATATATCTGATGGCGAATGGCGACTGTACCTACTGATGTGCCGTCGGAGTTTTTTCAAATATGCGACATTTCCACATGGGAATTTTTCGGACACCGCTTATATTATTGTATGGAAATCGAGAAATATTCCATGCAAAATTAACGTTTGTCTGTGAAATTTTCCCACTTTTTACAAATTATCGTTTTTAGTGGTTATAAATGGTGGTAGGGTTATTTTTTGGTTACATCACAATCAGACAGAATTTGGCGTTCAATACTCTGACTCTCAATATGCATGTCATTAAAATGAAAATACATAAACATTTGGAATCTTTCCGCACTACTGTATACTTATACATTCACCGCTGAACTACGAAGGGTTTCCAGTATGTAGCGAAAATGCTTCGTAGAGACAAAATGAAGTGTCGCGATTAGCGCTGAATAGTGATCCGTTGGCTACGCTAATTCTGACGCCAACAACAGTAAACAGCAGTGTCATCGCGTGCCTCAGTTTGGCGTTGCGCCAAAAATAAATGTTTACGCCATGGAAACGTGATCAATTTGTTATTGTGCATGGGTGATTTCGTAATCGGAATTATTTGTGGCTCGAGTTTCAAACGTTCTTATTGGACACTTATTTTTCATAAAATTATCACCATGTAACTATGGTATGGTTACTGTTAGGGGGCTATTCATAAATTACGTCATTTCAAATTAGGGGGGGGGGGGTCTGGACATCGGATGACGGTAGCATGAAGTAGGAGGAAATGGGGTCATTTGAAGCATGATTTTTGGATGATTATAGGGGGGGGGGGTCCAAAATCGTCAAAAATCGATGACGTAATTTATGGACAGCCCCTAGGAATAAGTTTCTGTTTTTATTAAAATTCGGAATAAATCACAAGCGTAAGGAGCTGACAAGAAACAACGATGTACATATAAAAATATTTTATTAAAAACATTTTGGTAACATTTAATAAGAACACTTAGGTAAAAATAAATCGACTTCAAAATCATTAAAAAAAGAACAGCCTGGACTGGAAGTTCACGGAGAAAGCCGGAACAGCAAAAAACTAAAATAAATAAAACAATGATAACACTCTAGGCAGAGACATGTCTAATTGACAACCAGAATTAAGGCATCGCAAGAATAATTATTAAGTACGATAAAATACCTACGGCTATTATTATAATTACAACAAATAAACGCCTAGTGTCTATCGTCCAGTTGTGAATGCGCGCGGGTCAACCCGCGGTGGGTGTGGCTGGGCGGGCCTGCTAAGGTCGCATTTAGGGCAAACAGAGGCCTCTTTGTAGGTAGATCATTAGGAGGGGCTACGCTAGGCCTAAAGGCAATCGTCAACATAGCCTCTTTGGGTAATGCGGCCCCGCAGTGCCCGCGCAAGCCGTAGCGCCGCAGACAGACTGTTTCTTGGCAGGGAACTTACATAGAGTATTATTGCCACTAACATTATTTCACTTCACGCACGACAACTTGCTTGCCACTACGCTGTAATTATACGTCACTAAATACTAAAACATCCCAATTATAAGAAGCTATGTTAAAATTTACCTAACTAATAATATTAACATCTTCGGCTAATTTTGATACTAGAATGATATAACATCATCTCATATTGTACTCTTAACATTACGCTGGATTAAATTATAAGTGAGGAATTAAATATGTTATATATAATATTGCAAGCATTACTGAGATTGTGCACGTTACGTGGTTGATTAACAGTAACATCGTTGACTTATGTGATACGGAGGAAGATCGCTTACATACTGAAGTGGCAGGCCCACGGGCGCGAGGCCCGAGGCCCGCCCTACACGGCTACATAAACAGACAGTCACAAAGATTAAATTACGAGCATTGGCACTTTCAATATTACATCTTAATTACACTCTCGAAATAGCACTGCATATCAATAATTCAATAACCAACTTAAAAACTAAATTCAGATCAGTCATTTATGATATCACATCAAAATAAACAGGGAAATACATATGTGATAATAGATTGGATATACTATATAATAAATATTATATTCTTTTCAAAAGAGGTATTAATTTTCTTTAGGGTTACTAAAAATATTGAGCTCTGCGCCGCGCGCGACGCACTATATCACCACAATACGAGAACAACATTGAACCAATAAGATTTGGTACTTGGGAGTTTGCCTCCGAGTTAATCTATTTCGCTAAACCTACATAATGCTTATCAGATATACGTAATACACACTGGGCACGGACCGCGGGCTGCGGCCGGACCCCACGCAAGGGTCCGGCGCGGCGGTCGCGAGGCCTAGGCAAAAAACCCTTTCATCCTTATACAATTTTCAATACAAAAATACTGCCATTTGACTACAGTTCAATGAGAAAAAAATATTTGTCATAATATTAATGAACAATAGATAGAATACAACGCAATAATAATTATTATGTATAATATTGTGTATATGATTTGACTAAACAAAATAAAATGCATACAATTGAAATGATTAAAAGGTTGTAAAATCACTTTGAAGACACATAGAATGGAAGGTTCAATTGATATTTTAGATTGCGTTCAATAAATAGCACAACAACCAATGTTTTGGCATGTGGACTAAAAAAACATTAACAACTACCCCCGTCTGACAACTTAAAACAAAACTGGAATGCACATATTGCATCGCACCTCGGCCTCACTCGGTTTGGTAGGGCTGCGGGAATACACCACTAAAATTAACGTATGGAGATATTCACAACAAGAGCCAGTCTCACAACTGTGCGTATCGCTCCAATACTTTCCTTTGAACTACATTCGATTACAGCTTTGTCATTTCTAAACTAAAAATAATATGAATGCAACATTTGATTTAAATAATAATTTCATAACAACCATTTTGTGAGTATGTGTGACTGTATATAGCACACTAGGCGCGGAGCCTCCGAGCCTGCGCGACTCGGGAGTCCCGAACAGAGGCATACGAATATATCACTGTTAGCTGCATTCTGAGATCCATGCTATATGTTCAGTCATGACTCACTGAATCATAATACATAAATACAAATTTTGTACAACTTTTTCCTACTCTTTTAAGTTATATGTGTTCATAGCCCTGAAAATTATTACATAGTAACAGACTAATTTGCGTGATGACTAAACTACATAAATCAATCGATAAAATGCAATGAAACATATCTTTATGATTAAGGTGCCGATTTGGGAATACATTTGGCTACTGTAAAGTAATAACAATGAAATAAATATATGGATGTTGGTCCCTTCCAAAATATTAGCCAAACCCATTAAGCGATATCCATAGAAATATAAATTAAATTTTGAATACTACATACTGTATTGTCTCATATCAACATTCTTTTTATAAAAATAACTTTGTGGGAAATATGTCAACATTATTGTGTACAAATACTCCAGTTCCAAGTTAAAGCTGATCACAACATAGCAGAACTAAAGTTGCACAAAAGGACAGCATCGTAATTATCCATTATAATTAGTATGTTTTACTTACATGTAATTGAAGAGACTCGCACTATTAAATATCTTGACTAAATTAAGAGACCACGAATATTACATTTATATATGCACATACATAGAGATATTGCCAGTCTGTTAACACACTTACTATAATTTCACTAGAAGCCCAGCATCTGGGCGTATCAATGACTCAAACGTTTTAAAACGGTCTGTAACAACTACTAATACCTTAGAATATCTAATCACTGCATTAATTTGTGATGATATGCACTGATAAACCCACTTTGACTGTGATCCATGGGTGATTAGTTACATGAAATGAGTTGTTCGAGTTTTCTATTCTCGTCCAGTAGATAGGAATATATTAGGGCATGTGTCAAGATCGTATCTTCTAGATAATATGTCATCACTATTATTATGTTATGCTCGGACGGTAAATCCAACAATCGTCATATTAAACCTTAAGTTAACCTACAGCTTGGCTTTTAAATTCGTGCCTATCTTGTCAAAATCGTTACTTTAAATAACATCCGAGAAGCAGCCTTTTGGTTAGTAACGACGACGACCCTAAAAATAAATGACTGTGGAATATATCTAAATTACTTCTAGACTAAACATTATTATAAAACAATATTTAAATAATAACTATTATGTGTAATGGTGGGAAGTAGTAACTCATAATAATATAAGTATATGTCCATAATTTAAATATTGCTTTAAGAGTAATTAGTCAAAACCCAGTAGGCTGGCTATGTCCAGTCCCACAGGGTTTCATACTTATCAAAGTAAGTTGCATAACCAACAATTTATAGTTAATATTATATGCTCATTAAACAAATAGATTCTTTGGATAACATATTATTAACATTTCTAAGAGGAACTAAGTGTAGCATAATATATTATTTTGAATCTTCAACAGTCTTTAAAATTATTGTTAAGTTGATGTGATCATTACTTTTTCAATACTTATCTTTTTTTTTATAATTAGTGGGATCTAGAAATGCTAAATTGGAACAGGTGTGCAAAATCTTATGGCATTGCAAGTTCATTTCATAGTATTACTTAACCCTATCTTTAAATTTATCACACAAATAAGTTAAAAACAAAAAGTTGAGCATCGTCACGCAAAACATTCAAAGAATTCTCAAAAATTGTCTTTGTTTAAATTAAGATCACAGTATTAAGTCACGATTAAAATGTAACTCTAGGAATGCGCGAGACGATAGCCATATACATATTCCACAGTCATCCGTAGGACCGGGCCACACCAGGGCCTTACATCACACAATCAATAGGAAGATGTCACCCCGCCTTGACTTCAGTTCTTTATAAACAAATTCATATAAGCATTTTAGTACCAACAACAAAAAACATCACAAGAAAGGTACCCCAATTCCCTGCCATTTTTATAAAAAACGGAAGGTTGTCACTAGAAATAAAATAAAACATTTTCAAACTGGAGTCACAGGCTTAAAGCTAGTAGATGATAAGCACCACTAAGTGACATTGAAAAGAGAAGTTGATATGCACCCTGATGTGTCCCAGTCATACCCACTCCTCGTTTGTTCAGTTTACGCTGCACCAACGCGTCAATCTGTGGCAGCTACTACCCAAGAGAAGCCGCAGTGACGGCAAGAGTCATTTACATACTGTGTGCGAGTTCCATATGGCCCCAGGCGGTGATACTGGGAGCGGTTGGCAAAGAACAATGCTGGGTTGTTAGGGGGCAGCACTGTAGCCCGGTAGTTCCACCGCGGGTCCGTGAGGTTAGGCATCAAGTTTAGGATGTCTCGGCCTCCATAACTGATTTTGATCTCCTCAATTTCTTTCTCTTTTGGTCGAAGCTGAGGCTGCGCGACGGGCTCGAATATCTTCTGAAACCATTATAAATCAAATAAATTCTTTGAATAACACACCAAAATCTGCAAGGATTCAAACATAATTACTTGCACAGAGATTACTTGTGTTTGTTTTGCACAAATTACGGGCCGTCGTACATGGCGTTCCGCTTCGACGAAGACGTCGACAGTATACATATAACGCTATAATAGCATAGATACCCGTTATAATGTAAGTACATCTTAAACGATTCCGATAAGATTTTGTTCAATCACTAGAGTCAACATGTGACAAATATCTCCATAATCACGCGTCAATAATGGTCACAACATTGACAGCGTAATGTAGACATTCGCCATTACGGAATATTATGAAAATAGAGGGGTCAAGGCCAGGACGAACGCAAACAAAATATTGCAAATTTTTCCGATTCGCTTCGCTCACCTTTTCAGTAGTCTGAGGGCTCGAGGGCAGGGAGTCGCTGTTCACCGACTCAGACTTGAGAGAGCCCAGCGAACCGATACCACTGGATTCGCTGGAGACAGACGGACTCGGACTAGTCTGCGATTGAGACAAACCCGCTATGTCGATTATGTGCCCGAACGAGCTGAATGAATAGAAATTGTCTGTCTCCAATCCAGCTAAAGGTAGTGCCACGCTCAAAGCCATGTCTGTATCTGAAAATCACGACAGTATTGTAATTACACGTGCATAAAATACCACTACGTGCGAACTGCGAACACTTATTAGCTATGTTGACAGAATACAACGCGCCAAACTGTTCCTATGTGATCCCGGAGCTTTATACAACACTTCACTCGTTTCACACAAAACTAAGATTTGATTGTTTCAATATCACACGAAATGTAACGAATAAAACAATTACCGAATAGCGAAATCCCAAATATGCACAAAGCCTCGACGTAGTTGAAAGAAATCGAACATCTATGAAGTGAAGTTAGCTGTATATACCGGAGTTTGCGTTGCGTGCTCCGTCGAGCGCCAACCGGAAGTTGCTCGGTCGGTAAAGTAGATAACTACGCAGTAAATATTTTATTTTAATAGGTAGAGTTATACAGTCTTAAATTATAATATCCCATTTTCTTATTAAATATTTGTAATTTAATTGCATATTTTGCAACTTCACCACCAAAATTACTTCAGGGGAACCTATCATGGTTTTATAACGCCATCTATGTACCGAAGGGTAACATTACTGCAGAGGCATTACTGTTGTGGCTGTGCCGTTTTTGTAGTGCAGTTTAAATACGATAGGTGGCTCTGTATGCAGGCTACTAAGCATTATTATTTATTAGTTCCCTCAGTAGCCACAGATGACTCTGTTTACAAGATTATATCAAATAAATAGGGACTTATTCCGAAATATTTGCCTTTGCCGAAAACTAAATTTTTCATATCGTATCGTAAAGGAACAGTGCATTTGTCTTAGGCGACGCCGCTTGGCAGGATTGGTTCTTGGGTCAAATTAAGTAGGTAGTGACTTAGTGCTCTAATAACTCAATCAATCTTTCCAACTGCAGACCGGTAGTTAAGTTAAGCATTGTTATTGAAAAATTTAAGGACGAATTAGTAACCATTGATTAAAAAATATGTTTACCTTTGCATTAAAAAGTCAACACTCCACGTAATAAGTAAGTAAGTACCTAATCTATTATGGGTTTAGGATCCGAATTTTAGAGTTGTGTGGTGTATTAGATACGTCTGGAATGAATAAGTATTACTTAAGGGTACTTATGTATTTAATTTGAATATAACATTCGACAGGCGTTAGAAAAATGGGGAAAACGAGGTATATATTATGTAAGTATCGAATATTCATATTCTTCGCAGTTCACTTGCGGTTTTCTTTTCTGCAATGACATTTATTACAGTGATAATTTATAGGACCCACACTCTATACCTAAATGAGATATCTTCGGCACTTTTCTCGTACTTTGGCATTTAATTTTTCAACGGAAAATTTTTGCTGGCCTGTCACTTTGACCTTCACCGACGAACATCTGCCAGACGCCCCGATCTAGTACCTACTTAATAAGAATATCTAATATAGGAAACTGACGTACTTAGGTATACATTACATGCAATACTGACAGCAAGCAAAGGGAATCTTAATTAAAAATTTATTTATTTATTTAAAATTTAAATCAGGCAATAACGCCCATATTACAAATACCTTACAGACTAACATACATATATATAATATATATTATAAACTTAAAAATTAAACACTATTTATGCGACAAAACGGCGTGGCTCCGTTGAATCGGCTGTTCTTGTGTCGGATTCGGCAGTTTGCCCCAGTTTGTTTGGCAGTTGCGTTTGTTTGTTTGTAAATAATTGAAACAAACAGTATCTAAGCGCAAAATTAGGATGGGTTTAGTTACCGTTCGTTTAGCTATCTGGTTTAGCTTTTACCCGGCCTAGCGCCAGGGTCCGCTTTCCTGCTCAGTCTTCTCCACTTTGCCCGTTCTTCGGCATCCTCAGCTGTGAGATTGTTCTCTCCCATGTCCGCTGTCACGACGTCCAGCGCTTCTTAGGCTTACCTTATTTGTATGTTCATCACAAATATTTGTTCCTGAGTTATGGATGTTTTTATATGTACCTACCTATAGCGGTATAAGTATTTGTATTATGGGCACATAAGAATTTGGGGCTCTTTTGGAAATGAAAAAAAGCGAATTAAATTAACATTTTCCTACTATGATCTTCTATTTATTATGGGTAATCAAATATACTGTTAGTGTCTGTCCTTCGGGGCCCCCTGAGGATGGGGGCCCTGGGCACGGGCCCCGTGTGCCCTTATGGTAAAGACGGTACTGATTATGTGTAGGTATATTATATAGGTATATCGTTTGTCTAGTAGGTAGGTACCCACAACACAAGCGTTATTGAGCTTAGGTACTATGGGACTAGGTCGATCTGTATAAAATTGTCCTATAATATTTATTTATTTATTATTTATTTTCAATCTAGTATTAGTACTGATTAGTACTGTTCAGGTTTATTTCGTTAGGCATATAAAACAATTTGTAAAATGTTTCGTGTTTAATCAGTATGTAGTAGGCATAATTCTGAATGCACGGGGTACCTCTACATAATTGGTAATGTTCTCATTTCCTTCATTCCTAAATTACCCGAAGAAGTCATTTTCAACTAAAATGCGCGTCACTCACGATTGTATTTTTGGAACCACGTGGGGTTTGAAAGCAGATAAATATACAAAATAATGACGATACGTAGCGTCTTCAACCTCAATAATTCCATGCTTAGGTTCCTAAATGCGATAACAATTATAACAATGAAAATATTTTCTTCGACGGACCGGGACCTAGCTTGCCTGCTTAATACCTAACTTCCTAATTTGATAGTCACATGAGTCATCAACTCATCATGAATGAGTTACTTAAATATACATACCTACCTACTGTTACATATTCTTTTTGGCGAGTCCCAAGATACAGGCTCAGCCTAGTCTGGGGCTTACCGGACACCTTTCTGCATGATACTGCTAATGCTGTAGGTATTCTTATAATTGCACTACACAATTTGAGAATAAGAATAAATTTATTGAGAATAACTATAGTTATTCTTTTAGAATTAGAATAAGAATAAATTGTGTAGTGCAATTAGTTCTCAATCTCCCCTATCCAGTGCGTCACAACTTGGACATTTCTCTTGTAATGTAACCTATGTCCTACAGTCAGCATTAATAGTACCTTTTTTTATATACCCCATCGGTGGCAAACAAGCATACCTACGTAGGTATGTACCAAACTATAATAAAATTATATAAGTATTAGATAGAACTGTGTGCTAAAAGTGTGTGCCATGCTCTAATACTTCTCCAAATATAGATATAAGTAGGTAAGTACCTATTCCTACAGTGCGCGTTCAAAATAATTTGCCACATACAAAATTATTCTACTTACATTTAGAGACTAAGTACCTATTGTAATTCACTTAGTTAACGGAAGATAGAGTAGTAGGTACCTACTGTTTTTTCATAGCGTTAGTATCTATATCTACCGCGTTCCTCGCGTGTCTTTTTACTATTTTTCCATTTTAATTAGATATATAGCTAGTACGTATAAAATCTGTCATTATATCTTTATAAAAATATATCTAGGGTACCTTTTTGTTGTGATAGTCAGCAGACGAGCAGACGAACAGTACCTAATAATTAATAGTAAGGTAGGTAAGGTATACCTATACCTACCTAACATTAAACAATCATACAATTTACAATTGATTGAAACCGTGTTTTGCTTTAATTAGTATATTTTTATCGTTTACAAATTTAATAATCTGTTTATATTAAAACCAATGGTATTATATCAAAACCAAATTTCAGCAATGCGTTAATGATCATGTTTATTTTGAAACAAGGCGGGCAAGTACACTCACGTCCACAATAGCTTCCGCCCGGGGGCTTATCATTTGCAAATATGCTACCACTTAAGATGTCCGTTCAATAAAATAATAATAGTAAACATCCGTGCAAATGGCCGAAGGCGCGGGGGACGGGGGTACGTGCCCGGCGGGGCGGGCGGGAGGGGGTTATCGATTCGCGCCCGCGCGACACTGTATCTATCCTCTCATCGATGCCCGCTCGCCGGCCTCACAAAGAAAGAGATAGGTTTCGCCGACTGTGATCCTTTTGTTTTTGGGCAGCGTCCGGCGAGGGGGGCGGGGGCTGAAAAATGTGAAGGGGCGCTGATTGGCCGCGCGGGGCACGCCCCCCGCGCTGGAGGCTCCGGCGCTCAGTTCAAGGGCGGTTGCCGCGACGTACACTGATTTGTTTGGGTTGTCTATTTATAAACTTGAAGATGTGAGCTGTCGCTCCAATCTGTAAATGTGTCGATGTTTTCAATGTTTCAGGATGTGACTAACGATTTATTTCAGCATGCATGAAATGATAATACAATTTGCGTAAACTAAAGTAGCTAAAAGTATGTCCCCTTCCATTGATTGGCCCTCTCAACCTTATTTTATGGCAGTAGTGGTGTCTTTCCTAGAAACATAGGGGCTATAACGCCTATAAGTTACTACTTTAAGGGGCCCACTGATTAACAGTCCGCCGGACGGTATCGGCCTGTCAGTTAGAACAACATTTTGACAGTTCCGAACAACTGACAGGCCGATACCGTCCGGCGGACTGTTAATCAGTGGGCCCCTTTAAAGAGGCAATCATTGGGCGGTTTATTTACCCTGCCTAAAATCAATATCAATTGAACTTCAGCGGGAATTCATTGTTATATCTAAAGTTAACATCCTAGGTAATTTAGATTATATAATGTATAACTATTAGGTCCCTATTATATTTTATAAGAAACTATTACCCCCTTATTGATAAAACTTTACAAGCGTCTATAGGTAATTATGTTTTACCCCTTTCATACAAAAACATAAGCCAAAATGACAGATTAAGACAAACGATTACCTAATAGCTAACTCAGGCTTGTAGCGCGCCTATAAATAACGTTGTTATTAGAATTACGACTTAGAAAACTTTGTTTTACCTAATAGGTGCCTGCCTAAGTGCCTACTAAAAAAACTTTTATTTTATTTAAGAAACAACAGGTCTAGAGTTAGATTTAGTTTTACTTACAGGATTGTTTTTCCTGTTCTTATAAGACTTTTAGTACAGTCACCTGCAATAATATGCTACTCTTCGAAGGCCGCAAAAATATGTGACACGCTCTTATGGCTCTACAAATAGGTAAGATTGTGTCAGATACTTTTGCGGTCTTCGTTGTGTAACATATTATTGCAGGTGACTGTACTTAATTAGATAATTGCAATAGATACCGCAAAATATTATAGGTAGGTATATCTGTATCTATACTGTCGTTTAGTTTTGACCTCAATTGTGCCTAGATGGTAGTGGAGACGTCTAAGTAAGTATATATCTATTTCTACTACCTGGGTTGAAAAAAGTAAAAAAAAAAAACATTTATTCAGGCGAAATAAACCATATTTGTACAGATTTTTTCTTCTGCCAAACTGCAGGACCGTTTGTTGGCAGAGGGAACTCCGTTTAATCATAGATGGGTAGACTTAGCTAATTGCCTAATTAGTTGTTTTAACTTAAGTACATTTTATTGGTTATGGTTTTAATACAGATATTTAATTCTAGCACTAAGCCCGCCTTTTGTACGATTTTCCTTTGTGCAATAGGGATATAATTACTTACATATGTAGTAAATAAATTAATCAAGGATTGTTTTACGCCACGCCCCTATTAAGAGGTATGAACCTCAATTGATACCTCAAACAATATGTAAGTAGTTAGGTACCTATGTAACTAAGTACCTATATTGATCGAATGCTCGAAAATCTATGAACAGCAGCTAAAATACCACCCAATAATCACTAATTTAACTTAGTTCAGTGAAACTTAATCTAGCTGTAAAACAATCGATCCAAAATTAAATCCTAACCTCAAAACCTTCAAAACAAATGTCGATCGAACATCGATACAATGAACCCGAGCTATCCGTTACGGCCACAAAAACTGTACCTACTTACACTCGCTATTAGTTAGGTACACGATCACTTTGTACAGTTAGGCTAACCTTGAGGTCATTGGTTCAGGGGGAGAGAACGCACTCATGAGAGGAGCGGGAGCGGTAACGCATGTAAGTACAAACTGTACTTACATTAGCCATTAGTTAGGTACCTACACGATAGCTTTGAGTACAGTTAGGCTAACCTTGAGGTCATTGGTTCAGGGGGAGAGAACGCACTCACGAGAGGAGCGGGAGCGGTAACGCATGTAAGCACAAACTGTACTTACATTAGCCATTAGTTAGGTACCTGCACGATCGCTTTGAGTAGGTACAGTTAGGCTAACCTTGATGTCATTGGTACAGGGTTAGGGAGAGGACACACTCAGGGGAGGAGCGGGAGCGGTAAGCGGTTAGACAGAAGATACAACAAATACTGTACTTACACTGGCTATAGTAATCGATTGCTTTGTACAGTTAGGCTAACTTTGAGTCATTGGTTTCATGCAGGCATGAAGTAGGTACCTAAGTACCTATTAACAATAACGCTCGCCACTCGCTCTGTTAGGCTCGCGTACCCGCAGCCTTTTCCCTTTTGTTAAGGAGTAAGTAGGTTTGTGGGATTTAACAAGTTAATATTATCAACGACTGTCAGTCTGTATAGGGCATTTAAGTGAACTTTTTTCACTATAATAGTATTTTATACAATCGTGATATAATGGAGAGCTTTTCAGTCGAGTACCGTGTTAAGGCTACGAAGCTTGCTTCAGGATTGAGCAGATTACCATGGTATCGCCGAAATACCGCATCCTTCATGCTAATTCATACATGCTTAAGGTAGGTACGTATTGACAATAACACTCTCCGCTTTTCGCCCGCTCCGTAAGGCCCGCGTGTCACTGTCAGCAGCCTTTTTCCTTTTGTTAAGGACTAAGTTTGTAGGTACGGAGGTATCACATTGCAAAATGACAAACAAAACTTTGACGAACCTACCTACACTACTCTTGTCCGTTATGCTTAAAGTTTATTATTTATATATTTTAATCTTTATTGCACAATACATGAAGGTATAGCGGACTTAATGCCTTAAAGCATTCTTTACCAGTCAACCAATGGATCGAACCAGAAAGATTAAGTAGGTGCAGTGTCTTTAAAGTAAATGAATTGAAATGAAGTAAATTTGAACTTACATATGTATTAACAAGCCCGCTCGCCGCCCGCCGCCCGCTCCACCAGGCTCGTGTGTCCGCAGCCTATTTGCCTTTTGTTAAGGACTAGGTTTGTAGGTGGAGGTATCTACAAGTTCTTCGGAACTTATCTTATTTTCAATATCAATGGCCATGAGTCCGAGAAGGGTATTTACGTCAACTTTAATTGCGTTTCACTCATTACTAACTTATTATTATTTAGGGTTAAAACCCTTTAACCGCATACGCAGCCAAATATAACAGTTATACTATTCAACTCACTCTGTTGACAGCTATTAAACTTCAAATTTAAACAAATATTTTATTTATTTATTGAAGTAAGGAGTTAAAACGGGATAAGTGTAAAATAGTGCGTCAATAATTTAGGCATTTTATTAATTTGCTTTAGGTCGAACCTTCAATGGCCGATTAAGCTATAATTCAGCATCCCTATGGCTACATACCTTAGGTGACAATTAAATGTAATGGTAGGTTATTACCAGTCTTATCACTAAACTTTAAAGCTACGTAGCTGCTTTATAGGGACGTCAAGTGTAAAAATATGGGTGCATTACAACTTTGCAAAAATATGTCCCATAGTTCTTAATTCGCTGACATAAGAGCTTATAGGACATATTTTTGAGTATGATGAGTGCACCCATATTTTTACACTTGACTGTACATCTAAGCCATCCAGAAAATGAATTAAGTTCTAAAAGTCCTTGACAAACTGTCATTTTTAATCTATTTATTTATTATTTTTAATATTTGGGTTTACTTAGCTATGTATTTCCTGTACCTACCTACCTACCTAGAAACGTCACTTCTTCAAAAAGAAGTCATGACGGTGTCTCCTGTCATGTCTCAATAATCTTAGAATATTATCCAGCAACTCACAAGCCCGCCATCCGTCCGTCAAGTCTCATTGTGAGTCGTCACTGAGCGACACTCATTTACCTGTCAACTGGTAAACGTGACGACGCCATTTTGCGCGCGTCACCGTGATCGACCGTTTGAATTTGGAACATGCCTTCTATTCTTGACGGTTTGAGTTTGAGTTGTGGTAGGCGCATTGCATTCTCATAGGTAGTTTTTGTACGTATTAGCCTCTTAAGTAGGTATAGCGTAGGTATCTCATATTGTAGCGTTTTTGCAGTTTAAAAATAGGTACCTTCTTATATTTCCTTAAATTTCAAAATTCTATTTGATTTTGTCCTTTTAACAGAATATCGGGCCTTAGTAGGATATTGAACAAGTCTGAAAATGTTCAACCCGACTACGGAATTTTTCATTTTGTTTAGTCTTCTCTTAAAATCGGTTAAACATCCGTCTTACCTTCGTAAAACGAAACTATTATTGACTTGAATTCAGCTCCGTAAGGTTTGACTCTGTTGACCATACGACACAAGCATATGTAGCTAAGTACCCACATACATATTACATATTATGTCTTATTTTATTGTGAGACAAATTCAATATCTGTTCTATACAAATTTTTACAGACAATCAGTAGTCGGTACACACTTTCAGCAGCAGTCGTAAAAGAATCCTAGCTTATTACCTACCTCGAAATATACTTTCCGAGGCGTAACATGCATTAGCTTCGGCATATACTTATAATATGCTTTCTCCAAAAACGCGTTACGCAAATAGCCAAGATATTGGAAACTCCACTAAGAATTAGCCGCTTATCATAAACATTTATGCCCCTAAATACTACCGCCACCATTAGCTCGGGTACCTCTAAACGACGAAATATTTAAATGGCGATCCGCGGCTATCTTCAGATAAAACGGGCCGATTCACATGCGTGAGCCGTGATGGATGAGGCCGGCGATCAGACCCTTGTCCCCCCCTCTCAAATTTGCCTTCCCCCGGCGGACGTAAGGCCTAGAACGTGCGGCCGAGTGTTAGCGGGCGGACAGAAGAATGGGTGTAGGTACGAGTGCATTAAAAATCAAGTTTTAATGTTTTTCATTTTTAACATGGCGTATTTATTACAGTACAAACAATAAATAGCTAAATTAATAAATAAAAAACCTGCAGTGAGCGCTGAATAAAAAAAATGTAATTTGATTGGGTTGACGCTAATCGAAGCAAAAATGTTTTTTGCGTGTAGAACAAAATTAACCATGCGAAAATATAGACCGACTGCCTACGTAGTACATACTAACAACCTGTCAGCTTAGTATCTACTAGCTTTTATGCACTATCAAATTTCGTTACTCTAAAACAAAATTAGAAATTACCAAAAAAAATCAAAGCTGGTGGTAGTGGTAGTCAAATACACTGATTAGAAAATTATACACGGAAATAGAGTCGGACCAAGAAAAGTCTGCAGCAGATTTGATAGAGCACGCAGCGCAAGTGTTATTTTAAACGTCAAACTTCGTCAAACACTTGCACTGCGTGGGCTATCAAATCCGCTGCAGACTTTTCTTGGTCCGACTCTATGTCAAGTCTCATTCTTTTTACATAAAATGAGAATTTATGTACATATAATCAAGAGTGTCATTTCTAATAATATTTATTACTTATTAATTTTACAATATTTGACATCTTTTGGAGTTTTTTGGACTTCGATATCGTGCTCGTAGTTCACACTCGCACTAAATAGGTACGGTGTTGTAATTAGTACCGTTACCGTAGTGTAGTGCATAAATCAAAATTCCTGATGGCAACTCAGTTTTCCCCCTAAAATACAAGTGTGAAAAAGGGCATCGACAAGGAGGTTGATTCTAATTTAATAATTTGTTACGGTTTTGAACTGGTTTTGATACGACCTCGACAATGGTCTTGGGGTAATTTGTACTTTATTTTGCATGCGCAAATCGGCGTGAGGGATCTTAAAGGTCGTATCAAAATAAGGCCATAACCGTAATAAATTGTTAACACTCAATCGGGTTGCGTTGTGCGAAAATGGGTATCGAAAAATGTGCGTAGTTTGCCCCCCACTGGGTAATTGTGCTCCAACAATTTTTATATAAAAAAACTATATCACGACCCCATTAAAAGGTTACAAAATGATGTTAACATTTTACGGTATATACGTGATATTTCGTAAGGTTTCAAGAATAAATTATAATTGTTTTGTGTGAGTTATGTTAAACTTATGGCATTCAGTGGGTAGTGATTAAAAATGTGATTTGTGTTTACCCGAATATTTGTTAATTAATCTGTGAGTAGGCGCGAAAATGACCCTTCTCTCCTACCCGCCAATTCTAATGATGAAAAAGTATAAATGTAACTTACCATGGGATGGAAGGGGCATTCTGGCTTGGCACTGGAACCAGTAACATGTAGTACGAAGGATACGGCTTGTTAACTTAAGATTGTTAAAGAGTGTTGAAGTAAGAAGTTGGAGTAAAATAAAAGTAATTGATTGTACCAAGGATTTTGATTCATCGCATCATCACACCTAAGTACCTATATCGACAAGTTCTACCGCTACATTGCGTCCGCTGTCAGTGGCGCCGCCGCCCGCTCCTGTAGGTGATCCATTACACTGGCATTTTTGCGTAATCCTCGTGTATAAATATGAAATTGAAGGAAGACCTAGTGATGCTTAATCGACTGGAGGTCGGGGTCACGTCCCTTCCAGAATACCCTGCGCAATGTCGCCGCCCAAAAATATGAAAAGATATGCCCTGTACCTATTTAAATAAGCACATAATGTAGTTGAAAATATAATGCGCACAGATCTCTCAAACCACTAGTACTATTAGTTATTACAGTGTATGGTACTTGTACGAGTATGTATAGTAAATACCTGTGTAAGTAAGAACAATTTTTTTTTACATTTAGTGCTTTTTTTACAATTAAATAATAATTAATGACTAGTACCTTGTCGTATCATAATTGAACACAAATTTGGTAACTTTTGTCCTTTTTCTAATTATTTATTTCAATGTCTTAATTTCAATTTCGTTACTTTTTGCATGCTTAGAGCAAAGATAATTATTGTGTTCGCTTAGAGGTAATATTATATTTGCATGCTTGCTTGCAAGCAAAATACACATTGTACCTGAATAATTCTAACACCTTTTGTTCCTGAATTTTTGCAAATAAATAAATGATTGATGATTGATAAGGTTTGAATCAAAACTTCATTTCAGTTTCTTCTAAAAGTAAATCTAATTACATAAACTTAAAATTTAAATGAACTTTGATTATGTCGAGGTACATTTGATATAATCATAAATTCGATAAACTTTGGGATAGGTTGCATAGAACACGGTATAAAAAAAGTGTTTATTTAGCAAAATACATTATTTTTAGAAACCTAAAATCTAATCAGCTCGACTGCAATCCCACACAACACAATTCATAAACAAACAAACATGAACAGTGATTAGAGTGAAGCTAAAAAAACCAAAACAATCGTCAGTTGATTCAAAAACACGGATTGGCAAGCACTCGCTATGCAAATCATAATCAATAACGCTCACTGATTATAGACTATTCTCTATTCTGATTATAGATAATTATAGTTAGGGTGGGGTGATGAGCGATTTGGGTATTATTTGCGCTTTATTTGGGTATTTATTGCGCTCGGGTGACGCGGCAGATATTATGGTCCCTCGAGGGGAACCCTTCGTGTGGCGGACATTGATTTCGTAAGGTTTTCAGATGAATTATTTTAATATCTACAAAGGTGCGTAATACCTTTATTTTTAAGCGCTTTGTTGCTGTAGGAAGGGAAATGGACCCGTACAAATAAGGAAAATTGGTTTTATTATTATTATATTTTAAATGTGTCTGGTGAAATAATACAATTTATAAGTACAGTCAGGATCAAATAGTGACAGCCTAAGTATTAAATATATCTTTCGTAACACATATTTGTAACTATAGAAATAGTTAAATATATGCTCCGATATAAATATTTTTTGGTCACTTTTGCCGTCACTATCTATTTAATGCTGGTTGTATGTATAAAAGGGGGAGGCCTATGTTCAGCAGTGGACGTCTTATGGCTGAGATGATGATGATGATGTATGTATAAAGGCTGTCCAGCTGCTGCAAAACTACAGGGTTAAAACCCTGTAGTTTTGCAGCAGCTGGACAGTCGTAAACGACTTAAATGTTTGTTAATGTTAAATGCATATAATTGGCTATCAAAATTTAGTGTATACTGACCAATCTTTAATTTCATTCCAGATTCTAATTGCCCTATCCTCGAATCCGAATTTAGAATAAACTAGTCACTCGAAATTGGCAAAATCCATAAAACTGCACATACGAGTATGAAACAAAGCAATATAACGGCGTGATCTGCTCAACGAGCGTACATCGCCAATAGTCATTACCATGTTTTGCTGCGACGAATATCGAACTTCGTTACAATGAAATGTTCAATATGTTTACAATTTTACATCCTATGTTTGAACATATTTCAACTGAAATATTTTGTACTTCACACATGTTGAAATTTAATTGGCGTTTCTGTAATTCGGGTGAGAAATTAAGTCCAGAAAACCCATTATAGTTACATATATTTATTGTCTTTGTTAATTAAAACATGGTCAAAGTTTCGTAATTAAAACTTTTTTCTGTCTAAAACTGAGATTTTTTCATATACATATGTGTAGGTACTCTACCCACAAGAGAAACCCGGGTTTTTAGAGAACTACCAAAAATTACCACAAAAAAATGATTAATAGTTATTTGTACAACAAGAGATCAAAGTTTGATATTTCTTCGAGTGCTTATTTTGAGTCCCGTGCAAGCGAAAGATTCTATAATAGATTCACGAGCGTAGCGAGTGAATCTAATTTAGAATCTTGAGCGTAGTAAGGGATTCAAAAGCGCACGAGATGTAAATAACTTTGATCTCGTGTAGTACACAAAATTTTTCACCCTAAGCAGTGAGAACATACCTAGAGGGACAGAGATAATAGAACCCACAAGTATATCGAACTTGTATTAGACCCCGCATGTTGAAATGACATTTGACTATAAAGGTCACTTGAATGTCATTTTGTCTCACTCAGTGAGCAAAATCGCATTTTGCTCACTGAGTGAAACACGCTCAGTGAGCAAAATGCGATTTTGCTCACTGAGTGAGACAAAATGACTCAGTGAGCAAAATCGCATTTTGCTCACTGTTTTTAAGAAGCAAAGTACCCTTGTTCGAGCTGCTGAGGTGAAAAAAACATTGTCTCTAACAAGACCAACGTCCCACGCCCTTATTTGAATTTGGTACAGCCGAGAAAATTTTGTCCGATAATTCTATACAGACTACATCTTTCATTCCATTACTCGTAACTATGGTAAACAAACCTCATTTTAAATTTGGAACGATAACGACTGCAATGCACAAATCCGCATTGAGATAACCTGAGGCAGAGCTCAGAGGTGCGTTCATTAGCCCCCCCGCTTAGCGCAGTGATGTGTCGATAAGCGGTGTTTGGGGGCTACCTCAATTCTTTCCGTGGCTCTAATACCAATTAGAGTAGACAATATTGCGCAGCTCAAAGGATTGGGTTTATTAGTGTCGGATATTGTTATGTGCCTGTTGGCGTGGAAAGTAGGGAGCCCCGGGTACGATATGCGAGATACCAAGGTACGCCAATTAGTTGATATCAATTTACGGTTGAGGTTTTGGTTTCGTTTTTGTGTGAACGAATTGTTGTTCAATTCAACTTTTCATTAAAAACGTTGGCGCTATAGCCATTGGTACAAACAGAGCGAATTAAATTTTATGTAATTATTACCAAGGCGACCACAAGTTGTAACTTTTCGCACCAGCTCTGTAAATTTGGTAACTTGTTTCCAACTTTCCATTCGCTCATAATCGCGAGTAAAATTAGCTAAATGCTTTTTTGTTTCACTCATGCTGGCTTAATGATGTCGCTATCTCTAAGTATCTGTCATAGGAATAAAACCTCAAAATTGTAAGTAAACATTCGGCAAATTCTGTCGTAGTACTCGCAGGAATGCATTTCGCACCCTGCATTTCAAGATCCACGCTAGAACCTTCAATCACCGTCCGAAATCTAAATAATCGAACAGAATTAGAACTGCGGGACGTGTGGCATGCACGGGCGGCACTATTCGGCGAATGCGGGTCGAATATCCGAAAACGCGACTCTCGAATGCCGAAAAGCCGAATGGTCGGGGGCTCGGTGACATATTGGAATGTGACTCCATTTATCCGCATTTCCTATTGGAATCCGGAGTGACGCGGCAAATTGGAATTGCGGTGCCTATTTTCGACGTTATTGATAGATAATGCCACTTGTAACGTTCACGTGAGGATGGATATGCAAGTAATGTGGCCTTACTTTACTTACAGATTTACATGGCTGTGGATCCACTTACTCATTCCAACTAAATTTGTAGATTTACGTGACAAAAGATTTTGGTTTATATCGAGCTTTGTATTGAACGTCAAAGCTCCTTTAGGTAGGCATTCGGTTTTACCGGTATGAAAATAACTATAATATTATCTAAGAATCGTCTGATGTCATGCATCCTTACCTATAATATCCCTATTCTAAAATACTGCTGATATATGAAATTTTATTAAACTGTTGATAGAGACCTTTTGAAAATACAGCAACGTTCCAAAGGAGTCATCTTTTTTCAGATTTTTCATCATGAATAGATGTTAAGTTAGATAGGTTCACTTATACTTATAATGTTTAATACTTTTATATGTTATATGTGTATGTTTCGTAGGTTAGTAGCTCCACGTTTCAACACCAATGAACTCGCAATTTTATTTGCCATCAAACAAACCAATTTCGTATACCTAATTGAAAAGCCTAGCGACATGAGCTATTAAAACATTTGAACATATATCAGAATGTCATTCCGCAACCCTTTGGCTGCGCGGTCAGTTGCACACTGGAGCAAAGCGCAGTCCCTACATATTAAATCACATTTTGACAAGCGTACCGTGAAGAATTAATCGAGTGTCGTGGAGTGCGGACTGCAGAAAAAATGAAAACATGATGGCATTTTGCCTGGCCCCTTAGCCCGCGCGGAAAGGTCAGCGGGCAGCCGCTCGTGAAATGTCCCGGGTAATCTAAAGGGAATACTGGCAGTCGACAACTATTTTCGAATCATTTCGAAATTCGAATTTGGTTCGTATTTTTATTAAAAAGTATCTCGTTGGTGCTAGTATCTGTATGTGTGTAGAACATTTTAAACGAAAATTGCTTTCGACGAGCTAAAACAAATAGAGTCTGCTCGGAAAGAGAGAGTTAGACCAAGATAAGTTTGCAACGATTTTGATAGCACATGCAATGCAACTCTTTACTACATAACCATAGTTAGTTTACTCATAATAGTGCTTTGTCTAAATTGGTGTCTTGAATATTTACTAGGAAATGTAGAGAAGATGTTAAATAGAACCTCATATTCTTAAAGATATATGACAATACTTACCTGCATACATTACAGTACACGTAGTAATGAAAAACTAATTAATAAAACCCCAATAACCAACAATTCCTATAAACAAGAGAAACTTATTCCCCGTAACGATAACAATAATTAGTGTAATAATTCACATAGCTATTAAACGTTATGATAAACGAGATATCCATAATTAAAGAGAAGGGTGGCAACCCTAAAATTATCACTCATAGGCATAGACAGAGGGCCTATACGAACCCCGAATATCTTCCTCTCTATCACTCAAATATGCAAGAGCGATAAAGAGGTAGACAACGAAAAGTTTTCGATGTCCGCGTTAGGCCCTCAGTACACTGAAAGATCTAGCACGGCATAATGCAATTATTTCCGCGTGGGCTCTTTTAGCATGAACGTGAGAAATCGCACTTGTCTGGGGGGAGTAAAAAACAAAAAAATGGTTGGCGTTAGGATCGGCCATCCATCATAACGTCGGATTAATGTCTGATGTATGTTGCATTAACCGTGAACACATGATACAGGGCGGGACGGCGGTGAAGTTTCAATATGTCTTAATGAATACAAAGCAGTTGGTTCATATTTAAATACGAGTATAAAAACATGACATTAGGCACATTTAAAGCAGTTTTGGTCGCTGATTTCAGGAGTAAATTATAAAATAGTCAAACAAAAATGTGAGATTGATAGTACATACGAGTAAAAACCGCTAATTTCAAATTAGTTGTTATTGTAAGTAGGTATACCTTTGTACTTATAATTCGTAGTAGCAAAATTTCGGCTGTAATCCCCTTGTTAGAATATTGTTATTCTATGTACAAATTGTATTACGTATGAAACTGACCTGTTTCTCTTTGACGTCCAATGTTGATAATATATTACACTATTTAAACACTTAACGCAACATCACGTGAATTTTACAGAATTTGCTATTTATGTGGGTAGGTACGATACGAAACCACCGTTGACAAGAGAAACAGTAAGTCTGTTAACTTACTACTTAAATTTGTAAACTACTTTGAAGTAATTATATTTTGAATTAATATTACTGATTAATAATTATGTATAACGGAGTTTATTGAAAATATATTCTAATAGTTTTATTCTGCATGATTCGATAAATGGACGAGGTACATGAGAAACTACTTCTGTGACGTCACTTATCGAATGACAAGTGGCATGATCAACCAGTTGCCAGGTAGAAATGGGTATAAAAGGGACCGACCGATCCATTATTGATCATTCTGATTCTGATTCTGATTCTGCATTCTGCCTTGCCCTGCAGCACTGAGTTAATCATCGCCAAAGGAATATTGAAAGTTAAGTAAATACTATGTTGGTAATTATTGTAATAATTATGTACCTACTTGATTAATTAGATGGATTAATTAATTAATAATTAATTAAATAATCTCTTACTGAATTATAAACTAATAGTGGTTGTATATATTAGTTGTTGATGATAAGGTGAATAAATTGTATTATTCAATTTAATAAAACAGTTTTATTTGCAATTACATCTGTTTATTATTTTATTTATCTTGCTTAAAACTTAAATAGTATCCAGTTATTGATTAAGCAGTTTAACATAATTATGAATCAAAGTAAATAAATAACTTCCTGACAAGTTTTATCTTTGAAAATAATATTTACTATCAATTTTGAGTTTTAAATATATTTAATATTTTTAAAAATTTATTCATTTATCTAACATCAGAAGTGGGATTGTATCCAGCTACACTACATATATACTTATATAATTTCAGACGAATATGGAACCTGTGGCTTTCCACAGCAGCACGGATACGGATTCTTCTAAAAGCCTTCTGAAAGCTGTCTCCGGTGCTCGCGGAAGAGACAAGAACATCGCTTTTTCCGCCTTTGACCCCGCTACAAGCGACAGTGGAGCAGATTCCTGGTGTACCACGAAGCTATCGTCAAGCATAAAGATATGTATCAACTGTTATATGTTTAAAACAATGTGCAATGATTCGTCAGATTGGCCGAGCGATTTTTGGAAAGTTTATCAAACAGTAAGCTATGTACATGTTATGTAGGTAAATGTTTTATTTTTGGTATTTTATTTTGGCATTTATGATTCTTTGTTTCTGATAGACTAATTGGGTATCCGCTGGTTGGTCATATACTTGGTGTCAATTGTCTCACTAGCAGCGGGTGAATGTAATTGGCATGTCTAGGTATCTGGCAATACCCTCACAACACTTATTTGGTATCCGCTGGTCGGTCATATACTTGGTGTCAATTGTCTCACTAGCAGCGGGTGAATGTAATTGGCACGTCTAGGTATTTGGCAATACCCACACATTCACTGGTCGATTATGGGACTAACATTCAAGCAGATCATACATTGATTACACAATGTGTGTAAATTAGCATTATTTACTTATTTACATTTTATTTTTCATTTATTTGCTTACATTTATGTACATAGTTGTCTGGTCTTTAAGTAACAATATAATTGTCTCAATACATGATGCCCATATCAGGTGTGGCAATAAATAAATACATTTTTATCCTTATAAATTGATCCTATTTTGTACTTCGGGAACGAAGTACATGTCAGTATGGCCGTGTTAGAATATTGTTATTCTATGTACAAATTGTATTACGTATGAAACTGACCTGTTTCTCTTTGACGTCCAATGTTGATAATATATTACACTATTTAAACACTTAACGCAACATCACGTGAATTTTACAGAATTTGCTATTTATGTGGGTAGGTACGATACGAAACCACCGTTGACAAGAGAAACAGTAAGTCTGTTAACTTACTACTTAAATTTGTAAACTACTTTGAAGTAATTATATTTTGAATTAATATTACTGATTAATAATTATGTATAACGGAGTTTATTGAAAATATATTCTAATAGTTTTATTCTGCATGATTCGATAAATGGACGAGGTACATGAGAAACTACTTCTGTGACGTCACTTATCGAATGACAAGTGGCATGATCAACCAGTTGCCAGGTAGAAATGGGTATAAAAGGGACCGACCGATCCATTATTGATCATTCTGATTCTGATTCTGATTCTGCATTCTGCCTTGCCCTGCAGCACTGAGTTAATCATCGCCAAAGGAATATTGAAAGTTAAGTAAATACTATGTTGGTAATTATTGTAATAATTATGTACCTACTTGATTAATTAGATGGATTAATTAATTAATAATTAATTAAATAATCTCTTACTGAATTATAAACTAATAGTGGTTGTATATATTAGTTGTTGATGATAAGGTGAATAAATTGTATTATTCAATTTAATAAAACAGTTTTATTTGCAATTACATCTGTTTATTATTTTATTTATCTTGCTTAAAACTTAAATAGTATCCAGTTATTGATTAAGCAGTTTAACATAATTATGAATCAAAGTAAATAAATAACTTCCTGACAAGTTTTATCTTTGAAAATAATATTTACTATCAATTTTGAGTTTTAAATATATTTAATATTTTTAAAAATTTATTCATTTATCTAACACCCTCATAAAACTTACAAACCTCTGTTGAATTTTGCCTCTTTCTAATAAACAGAAATGTCAAAATTACGCATAGAGTTAGACCAAGAAAAGTCTGCAGCGATTTTGATAGCCCACGCTGTGCAAGTGTTATTTTAAATGTCAAACGTCTATTGTCTAAACGTCAAATTATGACGTAGAAATAACACTTGCACTGCGTGGGCTATCAAAATCGCTGCAGACTTTTCTTGGTCTAACTCTAGGAACGATTATCAACGGTTTGTTAGATTTGACAAAATTTTATGAATAACGCCACATAAGCACTTACATGTAGTACATACATAATTGAAACTTAACTGGTTTAAGTTGTAGGTATAACTTTTATTTATCCTAACAAGATTTCGCCGACTAATGTTTCTTTATGAAATCGTCGGGTGACAAGCAAAACTCACTAAGTAAGTAATATCAAAAAATTAAAGTAACAATGCACTTTATTACACTTGTAACACGGTTTATTGTCTAATAATTTCAATGATGTTAGTTAGGGACTTTTGCTTGTCATCCGACGAAATAGATAAGTAGCTTACTGGGTCGTGAACTCTAAAAATGAATTTCCGATTATACGTAGAATAATCGGAAATTTCATAGGTACAGTCATCTGTAAAAATATGGGTGTAGACAACTTACTGAAAAATATGTCCCATAGTTCTTAATTCACTGACATAAGAGTTGTGGGACATATTTTTGAGATGATTTGTACACCCATATTTTACAGTTGACTGTACTTACAATGTACAGTCGTACTACATAGTTTCGCGTAGGGCAACGTCTCATATCCCACATAACCGACGATTGTCCTCAGGCATTAGGGAGTCTGCGCGCGTGCGTTATTGCCTGTATTGCGTCAGATTTGGAATATTTCCACGGAACCACTTATTCGCACCTCGCGGGAACTGGGAATTAGATGTCTTGATACTTGGAACTTAGGGTCGGGTGTTAGGAAAAATTAAATTAAAGCTATCACTCATAAGTAACTAAGCTTCGGATAGTAATTAAGTTCCTATAACTACCAGCTAAAATAAACTGTTTTATAAATCACAACACTTCAGTAAGATTAATAACTATATGAATAATTCAGTCTGCTCAGTGCAAATGGATTACCTACTACTAGAAACATAGCATTATCTAAATAAGATAATTTTAATAACACGTAATATTTAAAATTTCAGAAAATTAAAATAAACAATTTGTAACAAACTTTTCAGTTCGATACTACATCCATTTTATCCGACTATCTGATACTGAATAGAAATCGTCAGTTCGTTCGCTTCTTTTTCCTTTTCATATATTATAATAGTAAATATACAAATCGAGTATTTGAGGAAATAAGAACTCCTGATTGTTTTTCTAATTACACAGTAGCTTGAGTTTCTGAATTTATTGTTCGATTTGCCAACCTCGACTGCAGAACTCTTGATTGTTTTTCTAATTACTGACACAGTAGTTTGAGTTTCTGAATGTAATCTATTTGCTAACCTAGAGTGCAGAATTAATTCCAAATACCAAAAGCATTCAGGTTCGACGCGCGGCCGCGGATTCCTAGCATGCGAGTTTCACTAGAGCACGGCGAGAGGGTAATCGCTGCTGCGTTTTGTACTCCATTGTACAGCCAATCGTATTCGAGCCGCGTGCCTACTCTAATGGGCTCACACCTCGAGTACGTTTATTATAATTCCGCTGAAGGTTTTTTGGTGTCGTGATTTGAGAGCATTCGCTTAAAGGATGGGAGGTTGCAAAATGCGAGCTTAACACGTGTGCACTTCTGAATTTGAAGTTGTTTTTTTTAAACCATTGCGATATTTGATGTTTTTGTATTTCGTGTAACGTGTTAAATAGTGGTAATATTAAGATACAGATAGGGTGTAACTAGTCAAGGTGGCCGGTAGGTCAGTGACTAATTGAGTTTCTTTAAGGAAATTACGCATGAGCCTGTCGTCTTGACGGACGGGCCTGGTGTATACCTAGTAACGGGGCGTCCTATTTGATGGGGTACCTATAGACTTAAAATGAATCTTTGCAAAATGAACTCTTAAATTCCATGATCCATGTAATTATGAAACTTCCTAAAACTATTTAATTTTACTTCATAGATAATGGGACAAAATATAATTTATCATCAAACGTGACACGTTTAGGCCACCGCCGCATACGTCTTAGCATTAAATCAATGCATGTTAGTTTCCAACAATGCTATCCTCGGACTCCATTGTAGCCGCCATTATCTTTGGCCACGTGGGACAGGTGGAGCACTCGCACGCGCACATCTGCGCGCATAAAAACGCTTGCGCAAGATTTTAATCGTTTTTTTTTTCGTTAAATGATGACAGTTCTCTAGGTATTTCGCGCCAATCTACAACCTCCCGCGGTTACGGCAGCTGGGTGTTTTTTTATGGTAATTCGGTCTTAAACAGCGTTGTAAATTGGCTGTTTCACTTTCGTTAAGTTAATTTATAACGCTGACGACCATATGTGGCGTTCTGGCGTTCCATGCCTAAAGGGTCCTTTTAAGCATGGAACACCACATTTCCTATCCTAAAGCGTATGTAATTTGGCGGTTAACATTAAGTTTTTAATTATGAAATGTATGTACCTACCTATACATAATGCATTATACCTATTCAATAGGTCCTATTGAATTGGGCTAAAATACTTAGCCACGAAGTGAAGTAGGTGCTGCAAGATGGGGAAGCTTTGGCAGGCAGGATGGCTGGCAGGCAGGCCTTGGCGGAGATGTGCGGAACTGACGTCTCTACAAAAATCGTTATGCCCAATAGACACCCTGCCTTAACGTATTGAATTGATATTATTGACTGTGACTTAAGTTTAAAGATGAGGCGTACCTACTGGGACAGTGATGAGCACTCGGATGTCTACGTTAATGACATATTTTATCTTCATTTCATTGTAACTAATTAGCGATTATTGGGTACGTATAGTCAGCCAAGAAAGTGGTTTACCACTTTTCGACTCTATCATCTGATTGATAGAGTCGAAAAGTGGTAAACCACTTTCTTGGCTGACCGTACACTAGAATCGCTAACAAATGTATAACTGCCGTATTCGAACTTCAAGATATTCACAAGAGACGACACGCAGGTACTAGATCCATTCTAGATACGTTATAGTTTAGATATCAACTACATAGTTCTCTTTTGCAGCGCAATTCGGGCAACCAATGTCACTTTTACGTTAGATAGCGTAAGATATCTATTAGATGTGAATTGGATCTCTAAGTCATATCCTGAGGAAATCGTTCAAGAGTATCTCCAGAATCGCGCAAATGTCATATTTGACAGGTTAGATCTTAAACATATCGTTATCGTATCTTGGTGATGTCTAAAAGATATCTAATAGATGTCTATTTCAAAATCCGAATCGGGCTCTAAGTCTGTAGCTGTCGTTGCCTTTGCCTCTAATTGCGCAAATGAACCTTGTGGCATTGTTTACTCGTTCTGATTACAGTGTAAGTATTAGCTTTTTATTTTTATTAATGTTCCCCGCAATCCATAAAAACACTGCATTGCCCAAACGTCCCCATAATTCCCGAAACTCATTCATAGATCACGACCAAACGTTTACCTGCACCTTTAGTAATACCTTTAATGATTTATACTTCTCATCGACTACATCATAATAGCTCCTTTTACGACTAGATAAGGGTGGTATTGACTTGGCAGAATTGCTACAGATAAGTTTGTCATCTCGAAAGTCCAGTACTGTGAACAATTGGCCGACAATTGCCAGGTTAGATGGGCATCGTATTTTATAGATTTTTACGACAAGTCGTATTTTATTACTGCCGTGACATTACGACAGTGTGGCTTGGGATTTAATGACAAATTAACAAAAAACCTTACCCTGGAACATGGAGGGCAAACTTTAGGATTCTTACTTTTCTATAAGGTTTATTATATTTTAGGCAATTTATACTGCCTCATTTAACTTGAATGTTAATCCTATATTACACTTTTAATTTTAATTTATTCCACCCAAAACTCGTCTAGTTTTGGACTGATGATAGCATGGACAAACTATCGTTAAATTTTATTGTCAGTGTTTTGGATTATTTTTCTTAATTAAGGTACTTTCTTTAAGTTGAAACCGTCAATATTTGTTTTAGTTTTACATAAAAATTTTAAAATCTCTTTATGCAATGTTAATAGTTGAAAGTTTGTGATTTCCTTATATCGACACAGAAAAACTTGGAAATTGAAAATTCCATTAATTGACCTTACATCACAAAACACCTCATCGAAAGAGTATATTAACCCATCTTTGAGTTTTGTATTTATTTTTCTTACTACTTAAAATAAGCTCTGGAGAGAATGCTTGTTCAAGCTCCTATGGAAGTTACCTGGCGGCGGATACTTGCAAACGCTCTCTACGCAGAACTGCACAATGGGTGTCATTTTTTTCATCCAGCTTAGAGCGCGAATTCCATAAGGACACCTGGTCGGAACCGGCCCCGGGGGTCCGCACTGATTGATAGAGGTCCTGTCACAAATGCAACACAATACCAGTAAAAATCTATCCTCGCTTCATTTGAAACGGCCGAAGTCGGCGACGCGGCGTCTGTTAAAACAATCAATGATCTGACTTTGTGAATGGGCCGTGAAACAAAAATGGTTGAAAAGGCGCAGGAAGTCAGGTGAATTATTGAGAGCACCATAGACTAGGCTTGGACAATGGAAACGGCGTTTGCGGGTGTTCCAATTTGCCTACGGAGAGTACGAAGTCAATCAAACTCAACATTTAAGAAAAAAACTTAAGTTGTTTTAAATTACGAACCTAATTTCAAACCACACGCACATTACTAACTTTTTATTTACAAACAATATGTACTTTTGCTTATAATTATGTATTACTTTATAATGGAGGCACTACGTCCAAGGGGCGAAACTATAAAGTTATAAGTAGTTATAACGTTATTTCTTTGCAGTAAGTATTGTAAATTAACTCCTAATTTCTCTATGACCTGATAGGTACTTCGCAATCAAAAAAATCATATGAAAAGGAGCTGAAGTTAGTTCTTCAGTTCTTTTAAATATTTTTGATATTTAATACTGACAGATTAGTACTAATCTCGAACCAACTCTTGTGAATCTCTACTCTCTTAATGTATAATCTCAAAATAAATGTGACTTTCCTTATAACATATTTAACGTAACGCTAAACATACGTAATAAATGTGCCAGGGTAACGTAATCTTCCCTTATGCAAATCAAGTTAACAAAACCTGCCTCTAAACAAGGATCACAAATTCATTTAGAACCCAAAATCCAGGCTAGCTCGCATCCCGAACGCTGCACGAATCCCTGCACGAAAGACAATAATTTGATTGATCTCTTAATGAATATGCAGATATGTTAAGTGGGTATAAGTCCCGCAAATAAAGGCACCCCGAGGAGTGATTGCGAGCCTACTGCCATGCTCGAGGCAGATTTTAATCTCAGATAAGTGGAGCGGAGAACAGTTTACATAAATTCTCGCGTTAGCACCTTGTTAACAAACTGCAGTATTTGATTATGATTAGATCGTTTGATAAGTGTGATGTTTTATAGATTGGTAAACAATGGGAGCCCTTTTTGCATAACTCGTGTTTGGCAAAAGTCAATAACATCAATCGTGGTAAGGTGCCTATAGACATCCAAATCAAAACCAGAACATTTAAATTAGAGCTCACTTAGATCTATTTGGCCAAATGCCCTATAATTCATTGATATTTTTAAACAAACATCAACATGTTTTAGGTAAGGTGAACGTACTGGTGCTCGACACGGTCCCAGTACATGTTATCTTGAAACTTAAGTCATTCTCAATAGAGGTGCCTGCTAGGTGTCATCTATTGGGCATTAGCATGTCGAGCACTAGTACGTTTACCTTATTTTGTTTATCTACAAATAAATAATAAACGATGTTTTAAAATACATTTATACCCCGCTCTATTATATTTTGTTGTATGAAAGTTCGTCAACTATATATCTATTACATTTTAATTTGAATATCAAAATTTAAAGTTCTCGGTAAAGTGCCACTTTTGAAAGAAAGAAACATCGGCCGCCATATCACGACCTGTGTTTAAATAAGATGAATTATTTCTCCTTAATTATACTCGTATCTGAGCCTTTTAAGTTTATTGCATGCGAGGCTTACGTAGATTAAAAAATGGCGACTAAAGATAAGGGAAACGCGACGAGCTGCAATAACGGAATCTTCAGCCAACCCTTCTAATTAATAGCCATCACTGTCTGCGCCACTCCACTGGCAACACTTTCAAGTTTTTTTTTTAATATGCTTCCTCACCTCCGCAGAACAGAAGGGATAATTCCGTTTTACCCGCCAAGTTTGACTGTAAATCTCGCTGCCTACAATTAGGAAAGTTCGTGTTTTAAATGATGAGTTGAATAATTTCAACTTTGCTCTAATTAAAAAGCGAACTTAGAGATTTATCAGGCTACTAAAACGTTAATAAATGAATAATGAAAAAAAAAAGTTGCATAAAATAAACAATTTCACGTGTGTACCTGGCACCTTTTCAATGATGTTAAGTTAATAATATTTGTTAATAGATAGGTATGCCGTACGTCAAGTGTTAGTTTTTAGTAGACCAATATCTATGTCTACGACGTATCTTACATACCTATATAAATTTGCTAGGTATCTTAATTTGTTGTTATAAAAAAACATTCCATTTGAGTTAATTTTCTACCAAGCAGATACGTCTGCGAGTATTGCGACCGATATTACAAATTTTAATTAAAAAGAAAAAAATCTGACCTCTCTGGTTGTTAGGGGTTAATACGTTAAAACCGCTTACTAAGTAGTAAACTTTAGTAATTCCATTATTTATCGAATAAGTCAAATTAGATAAATATCTCAGTCATTTCAAAAAAGATAACGTTATTTTATAAAAGTAGTTTCATTAATTCGTTTTCCTCTAACTATACCCAAAACAGAAAGAAATTGTTTTCCTCGATACGAGTACCCTGAATAAGTGAACGTAGTATATTTATCAAAACAATCTGATAGCTACTTTAAGCCTAGACCTCTTTGTGATAGAAAAACAAGGAATCTAATTAAGTCAGTAAGGTTCAATTTAGAATGAACAGTGACAGCAATAACCGCTTGTAGCGGATCAGCGGAAGAGATAAAAAACCTAAGACGCGGACAATCCTTTTGGCTGAAAATTGAATAGTTGGATTACGCGACCTAGCGAGGGCTATCGGCAGGGCTGCCACCCAAGGAAATATAAATAAATTAATTTTTATGTGACAATTTGTTTCTGTCCGCGATGCCCGTGATAAAAGTATTCTATAAATTATATCTGTAGGTATTAGGTACTAATTTTCACCTGAATCTCATTTTGACTTAATTCAGTAAAAAAAAACTTTTAACATGTTGATTTTAGCAGTCGTTATTACCTACATGACCAATTTATCTACCTCACGTCAAGTCACGACATATGTCAATAATTTTATTGCCCGTTAGAGACTCAGATTTTGACTTGCTGAATAAAAATTTGGTGGCGAAGGTTTATCATTACAATTCAAAAGTTTATTACAATACAGTTTCGACTTTCGCAACAAGAATTACATTACTCGGATCGGACAAAACTTTTTAACCTTTTCGTCGCCACACACAATGAAGTAATAAAGTGTCATCAACGCCAAGCCACATAATACAAGTAAACAACCCGTATAACATATCAAGTCGTGGCGTGTGGGGCACGAAATGTACTGACTTTATATCAAGTCAATGACTGTGAAAATGCTGTAAAAAAAGTTGGTCCTATATAGTAAAAACCAACCAACCGCAACTCTTTTATCTCTGTGTGCTTTTATTGCTGTCGCGTCGAGAAGTTGCGGGCAGAAAAGAGAGTAATAAACTGAGATCATGAGATTGAGATGAGGCAGCCCTCAAGGTAACATCGACCCGTATTGTGTCGCGGACTGATTACGTGCTACATTGTGTAGCGCACACTGGACGCAATTAAGTATTAGAGGAGATTATTGCAGATTCGTCGTGTCCCGCGTGTCCGTGAGACGTAGGACACGGAAATATTGTGTAAGACCAGAGTTTAACTTATATAAGGCCCGAGTAAGAACTAGATATATAGGGAGATGTTTGCCTTCTACGCAGGTGTAGTCGCGGAAAGTAGAGTAATATACCGAGATCATGTAGCGTCTCATAGCGAGCCAGCCCTGAACGTAACGTCCAGCACCCGTATTGTGTCGCGGACTGATTACGTGCGACATTGTGTCGCGCACACTGGACGCAATTAAGTATTAGAGGAGATTATTGCAGATTCGTCGTGTCGTGTCCATGGGACAGGGAAAACTTGTGTAAGAACCTATCAATAATAATACCTAACCTATGTAAGAACTGAAAACAAGGACGGAATTAAAACTCTTAATTACTATTTTTATAGAGTTACCTAATCGAATTTAAACTATTGTGAGATATACTAACTCCCGCCCGCCCGTCGTGACCGCTACTCACTCAGGCAGTGTTAGTGCTTGAAAATGGAGACCTAGGCTCTCTGAAACATGTCGCGCGAGTGACTAAAAATACGTGAGTGAAACCGTAAATTAGCTTAAAGTTTTATAGAGTTATACTGAAACAGCACCTCGTAAGACCCAAGCCATTTTTTGTGTTTTAGAATAAGTATAGAACTTTCTTTTATTTCTAAGAGTTAAATACTCGAACTGAATTTGTTCTTGTACAAGTACGCGGGAACTCACGAGGTTAAGCAAGTTTAATAAAATGAGCAATTAAAACAACTTTTCAGAAACGTGACAAACACATGTTACTTTTTTACATTTGTCTAGTTTGAAATTACAGTACATACGGAGAAATTCCTCACAACCAGGTGGCTAGGTTTTAAACAACACCAACTTTATATGAGAGTGCTTGACAGCCGCGCATTCTATAAGAATAAGTCCCCGGCAGACTGTAGACACAGTTAAGTGACTGCGAACTAGTTAACAACTGCGACGCCATTGCACGCCACTTAAGTGGTAAATTCGAGGAAGCTGTCATCTGAACACGACTCGTTGCGATCGGTGGAGTGGTCTGCTAACGAACACGTGTCAAAGCGAACCACTTCATTAGGTGAGCGAAGCTCCTGCGAGCCGCGCTTGTGGCGCTCGCTCAGGCGCCGCGAGCGAGCGAACCGCCGTCGCAAGATCGTCACAGTGCACTTAGATTACAGTACATTAACAGATGTGAAAGTTGCGGAAAGTTACCATAAAGTTCGTAAATTTCAGGAAAATTTCACAGGAAATCAAGGTTTTTTTTTTGAAAATGACAAATCTATTCCCATGCTACATATGAGAATTAAGTTTCCAAAATGTTACCATGTGGAAATTTCGCATTTTTTGAAAGTTTCCAACGGCACATATTTGCTGATCAGCTGCAACATGCAGTTTTAATTGCATATGTTCAATAAATACGGTAACACATTTATTGCAGTCAATGTCTATAACAGCAGTTGTTAAACTGAGGTAAAAAGCTAGTGAAGAAAACCTAATCCCGATTAGTTACAATTTTCCAGCGGAATCTGTAAATAACAAATGCTTCAGTAACGCGTGCCTGTGCCAAACTAACTCTAAAGTACCTAACGCTAAGGTGAGAGACAGTGGTGGTAGTGGTGGTGGTGAGTGGTGGTGGCTGTCTCGCATCTTAGGGGTAACGTAAGTCCCATAGCAACAAAGAAATAGAGTTGGCAAGATATTGGCAAAATATTATTTAGTTATGATCCTTTCACACGATAAGAAGAACAAGGAAATAGTCCCATGTAGGTATGTGCGTCATTATAGATGTTTGTAAATGTTTCAGTCAAAGTACTGGATAATGCAACTTATACTATAGGTACGCGCCTCTATTTAGTGGGCGTCTTACCGACTCGGAGCCGCTAATTAGACGACGCCGACTCTCTTCTCATTAGTGGCGAAATTATGCAGTTTGCTGGAATTCGGGTTAACTGTGAGGCCAAGAAAAAGTCGAGTGCTCTGAAAAATATACGAATGAGGAACTTGTGTACCTATTTAACTTTTATAACATTGTTATTTAAAAAAGTAATTAATTAAAACACACAAAAGAGATAATATTGCTAATTAGAAACCCGAAAAAATGTGTCTGAAAAAGCGAACGATAAAATTCCCTTCCTATTATGGTAAGCGGGTGAAAACCGGCATATTTGTAAGTAGGGAAGCTCTCTCGGGCAAACAACGTTTATCTACAGCACATTGGGTTAATGAATGGGGGAGGAAGAATGAGAAGTAGGCAGCATTATTTTAATTAGGAAAAATGCTGGCTCTCACCTGGGGGCTGCACTCGGTCGGGTATGGCCGAGCGGTACGAGCGGGTAATTTTATGCTCCACTACGCATTTGAAGTTCGAAAGTGTGCTCCACTTTGTTACTGAATATCTCTTTTTGAATTAAAATAATAACGCTTTTTATTAACATATGAATTAGGTATTGATAGAAGTGTTAATAGGGCGTTAATCATTATAAGACCTAGATAATTGGTAGGATCATATACTTGTATCCATTTGTCGTATAGATTTTGTTTTAAGAAAATGACTTTAAATAATAACTTGTACCTAATAAAACCTGTACAAGCGTTGATGAGGCATTAAATATCTTAAATGCCTTCCTTTTATAAAGTAGCCCGGGAAATCATTAACCTGTCCGTTAGGCAACAAATAAGTAACAAAGTACTAAAACTCACCCACCCCGCCCACCTATTCAGCGGCGCGCGTCGAAAAAACGCCACATCATAGGGAAATCATTTACGAAATATTGACAACAATAAACGATTGCCCTGCCAAGACTTTAAAAAATGCCGGTTATTAATATTTGTTTTCTTTGTCCGCACCACGTGTCCCCACACCTGAGCTCTGCGAATGACATTGCCGAAAAAAATTGCAAAAAATATCCGACGCCGCGCGAAAAAGAGCAGGCGCAAACAGACAACAGCCAGTTTGAATGATTGCTTCCCTGGAAGAGCGGCGGGTCCATTTTTCACGAGTGCCATTCACGGCTTTCATGTTGCGTACTGTGTATTTTATATATTTTTTATTTATCGACCCTCCCTCTGCCAAATTGATATTCGAATGCGAATTTACGGCGTCCAGTTCCTCTGGTTTATTCATTTAGTGATTTCGTGATGGCAAACACGCAGGTAGATGTGTTTAATTTCGCAATGAATGTTTATTGCGTTTCCGTTTCGTTTTCAATGATGTATTCGGTTGTCTGCGAGCGCTGTTTGCGCTATGCACTTTACATCGGATTAAACTCACTCCTTTTTATTGCAGTTTTAATTTCGTTATTTAATTTACACTTTATCAGTGCCATGATTGGGAAAACGTTGATTCTTTGACATGTGTTAACCTAAATTAGATGCCTAATAAATGTATGATATGAAGCAATTGTCTCAATATTAAAACCCAACAACAGATTCTTAGTACACAAGAAAATAAAGTTATTTAGATAACATTGTCAATCGCACTTACAAAATATTATCATTGCCTTAATTATGGCATAGGTAGTCAAAGAACCCACGCCACCTTATTAAAACAAGGGTGACGTTTTAAAAATTAATCGACTAATACCTCATCCGCATCAGCTCAGTAATTTAGATGTATGTAGATATTTATTATACACATGCACTAAAACGAAAACCCTTTCTTTTGGCTTTGCCGTAATAGGGCAAAAACCAAAGTCAACAATATATTATAACTGATCATACGCAATCCACCGAGCCACTCATACCATTCCAATTTAATAGAACCCACACCCCATCACCACGAGCATGCTTCATAAGAAGTCTTAAGTCTCTACCCTAGTACTTTCCTCCACGCAGAACCGACAAGTCATATGTCCGTAAGAACCCTAACTACATGTAAGTCATTTACATCCATATTATATTCACAAACCCTTGTTTATTCTATAAGGACGCAAGTCAGTATAAGTCCAAAGTGTACATACGTCGTTAAAATACTGAGGGTGTAGCGTCCCCAACGATGAGCGGGCGATAATCGATCTCGCCATAACTCCATGGCGATCCCGATGTCTAATGACATAAAAAGTATGTCCCCGATGTAATACTGGACGAGGCTAGCTACGAGAGTACAGCTTGAACAGATGGGACATGGGACATGGTTCTGTAAACCATGATTAAATCTTACACGAAAAATAAATCGACTCAGATTAGATTGGGTAAAAGAAACATTGTAGCAAGAGCACACTTGTAGGATGACTTTATTTAATTATTTATACTTATAAATAATATACAAAACATTGTTTATTATACAAAACATTGTTTATTATAATGCTGCCGTGTTATTTTATTTGGCACGACGTGACCCTAATATATTAGTTTGAACAACAGATATTCAATGTATATGCTTAAAATATGTTTTTTGTTTCAGGTAAATTATAAACCTTGTTTTCATTATTCGTACTGGAGATCGATCAGATACAATGTAAGTAAGTAGTTGTGTTTGTATGTATGTCATTTTTACTACTTACAGAAATAATATTAAATGATTTTACCCTCAATCTAATATCTCGTTGTCAAATCCCCAAGATGAGTTTTTACATGATTAGGTATGAGAATAGTAGACAGGTATGAGGAGTTTAATTTTCTTCTACCTATTATGAAATCAATTTGATATCAGGTGAAATGTTAGAAAGTAGCTATGTATATTAAATATAAAATTCTTAAACTCTCAAACTTGTAGGCACAAACGCTTCTACTATTCCTACTCTTTGCCGGGCAGTATCCAGGGGTATGAAAGCTTCGTCACGGCCCGGCAATTTGAATGCGGTCGCTTAGCTGACGGCTGATGACTGATGAGGGAAGGGTGAAGATCGCCTGATTACGGCCTGTCACCACCCCTGTCGCGTTGCCCACAGTTATGATACAGGTGTTGTGTTATGAATTTTATGTAAGAAATTATTTTGACTAAACGGACATACCGTAGACCGGGGTGACTTTGGAAAATTTGGGGTTACTTTGATAGATTTAAAACGGCCATAGAATTACCATTATTCATTATTTACTGAAAATGTTCCTGTAACTAGATAGATTACTATATATTCATATTCACCTACTGTAAAAAATCTCGCATAAATATATATTATGGCTTAAAAACTAGAATTTTAAAGTCGCCTCTGCATTTGAAAGTCACCCCGGTCAATGGAACTTATAGCTGTACACATTTCATGATGTTTCAGACTTAGACATGAGATCTACTTTATCAAAATTAGCCCTATTCGGTTAAAATAACGTGTAAAAATATTAAAAGTTTAAATGTGTTGATCTCAACTCAAAATAGTACTTACCGTATGTTTATTTTTTGTTGACAATATACAATATGGTGCGACTGCCGTAAAGATTCAATAGAAATTAACTTACTAACGACAGAAAAAGTGACACCTTTTGCTTGAAATCATCACGAATTACAATGTTGTAATCAAATCCTGACTTTAAACATTTCAAAGTGGTTTCTAGTAAAGTTGGTAAAATTTAACACGTATGATAACTCGAGAGAAAGTCGCATAATAAGTAGGATAGAGCTCACAAAATCACAATATTTATTGTCATGTGACGTGGGCCGTTATATGAAATTCTTCTGCAAAATGGTACTACTTATTTACTTTTTCATCGTGTGTATTTTCAAGCTTGACTGTCAAATGATTTCCATTTACTTTAACGCCAATTCCTAATGGACACCTTCCGTCAGCCGCGCACATTGTCTATTCGTGCGGCGAACTCAAATCGGCCGCTACAAATCGCGGCCAATCAGTGGCCGTAAATATCGACTGCGACGCGGTCGGCATTGTCATGCAAAGCGCGCGCCATGCTAATACACCGGCGTCTTGCTGGGACAGCCAGCTTGTTTCAGCGTATACTGGCGTTTGCTTGCTATACGAATAGCATCGTAGAGTTCATCTTTGCTAACATGTCATTATAAACGTCTTATTTTCGTAGTAATTTGGCATTAACGATATTTGTTTTTACACTTTATCATTGCAAATGCCATGCATAGTTAGCTTGGTCCGACTCTACAATGATGTTTATGTTACAGAATATCTGCAAAATATGAAATGAAGTGCGCGCCGTGCTAATAGCACAGCACCCCGTCATACCACTACATATTGCTGGGTCAAAGCAGCTTTCTTCCGTTTTTACGAGTAGAGTTAATCCAAGGAAAGTCTGCAACGATTTTGATAGCACACGCAGTGCAAGTGTTATTTTAAACGTCAAACTTCTATGAAATGCAGAAGTATAAATAACACTTGAACTGCGTATGCTATCAAAATCGTTGCAGACTTTTCTTGGTCTAATTCTAGTAGCGTATTCAATACGAATGTGTTTATCTATTATACTTGTGCCTTGTGCGGTGACTGCTACTGTAGCTTTGCAGATTTGTACAAAAATATGATTACCAACTTGTTAAAGCCAAAAGGTAAAAAGCAAAGCTCGCGATACGTAAACACTCATTCGGCGTCTAGGGGAGCAGTGAGGGCTTGTTTTTTTGGATAAAAATGGTTTTCTAAATATTAACCATCCATTTTCTTGCATTTTTATTTATTTAAAATTACGCATTGTGATATTGTCCCTTCATATCTAATACAAACAACCTCCACAACACAAATTAGATTTATTCTTATAAGCATTCTTTTGAACCAGAATAATATTAGCATTTTCCCGCACGGCATGTCGATTAAGCGCTGTTAAGGCATACATATACATTCTACATCTCCATCTCCACCATAAAGTGGTAACCGAACGTCGTCGCATAACGACGATGCGACAGACATTTAGCGACACGACTGTCGCCCGATGAATGCGAATTGCCGTCGCCACAAACGGCCGTTGGCCGATTGTCGCCGCAACAGTCGACAGGCTATCTGGGACAGTACGTCGCCGCCTGCCTGCAATACGGCCTCTCAAAATTTATGATTATTGGAAATATAAATTTATTTGCTAGAAATGTTACAAAATGTTTGACAAAGTGTGGCAATGTCGTCATTAATGTAAAATTTCTATTAAAATATGACTTTTATAATGACACCCTTCACTTTGTTATATTCAAGTCAGTGCAAAATTAGTTTAAACGGACTTTATGACATCATTATATACTTGCAGTAAAATTCACTCATATAGGTGCGAATATAGTGACTCTATGATCTGTATAAGTACCTCGTGTTCATTGCTTCCCCATTTTGAACATAATACAATATATATATCTATCTCTCAAAAGATATCTTTTGGGTGATATGTTGTACCACGGTTTTGACCTGAGTATTTCAAAGCTGCTGGGTATTTTGCTAATGGCCGTAAAACAATGAATGGACGTCTTTCTGGTGTGAAATATTAAGTTACTGAGCGCTACTTGCATCAGTCTACTAACCCGGGGTTAACCGGTTAAACCTGGAGTTACCATGGTTACCAGTACAATTTGACACTGGGTTAACGGTTTAACTGCTTAACCTCGGGTTAGTGGGACGGTGCAAGTGGCCCTGAGTGTTGTAAAACTAACCCGCGGACTATTTACCGGCGACTGTGTGCTATGCCATCACAGCTCATTGGCAATTCAACGCGACCCGCAAATTCAGCCGGCCCGTATATATTTGTGGCCAATCTTGCACCTTGGCGGGGACAAATGACGGCAAACTTCCACTTCGCCACTGCCGAATACGTCGACACATTTGTCTTATGCACGCGAGTGTGACCTTTGCTAGTTAGAGTATGGAGTAACGTAACTTGTCGAGCGGTTTGACAGCTGTCTCGTGTAAGTTGTGAAGTGTGCTTGAATGTTAATGCAGGCATTACATGCTTTAATGGGCCAGTAAGTGGTTTTACTTAAAAGTAACAAGGAATTTAAAAATGAAAAGCACCACTTTTTTCAACTGTTATCAAATACAAACAGGCCAATTCGAACACTGTTATCAGAATGACATCTAGCTGATGTCATTCAAATATGCTGTATTTCGCTCATACTTCTCCGTACATGTATTGGCGCGGGCGAGACACACGATAACTAAATAACATGATTCAAATATCATTCTAATGTCAGTGTTCGTTCGAATTGGCCTGCTGTGTTTGCATGGTTACAAAACATTTTAATTAAATGAACTTGTTAATTCAGTAATCAGGTGGCATATTCGTCATCAAAGTGACAGGTCGTAACGTGGCTACCATAATGTAATTTTTTTTGATAAATATTCACATAAATGATGCTGCTGATGATAAATGATAGTCTCAGCTCTTCTATTTATTAGAATTGTTTGAAATGTTTAAACTAATATTTGTAGTTAATCAACATTATATGTACATTGCATACCACGATCCATTAAATTCTACTTAACGGTGGTTAGTACCATAAGCCCCGTTATATCGTGACGAGATACACCTTAAGGAAACTGCGAAAACTTTAAATGAAAACTCGCAAAACAAATTTCCCCGCGATTCCCCATTACCGCCTCTATTATCTAACTAAATATTAACGCGCAAAATTTCACGAAGGAAATAAATTAAAAACGCAACAACAAGCTTGTAACGCGCGAACAAAAGCGTCCAATAAATCAAGGCAGGTGAGCCAGTGCTGTTTGTGCATTAAGGAAGCCTTCGCGGCCTTTCTCCGGCCATTCTTCGCTAAAAAGGAGTCGGTCGACGCCCGATATTTTGGCCAAGTCATCGGCAACACATAAATATTGGAAGTGGGGCGGCCCCTTTCTTGTCTATGGAATAATTACGGCGCGGGAATTATCGGTGCAAAGGTGCACTCAAATTGGCTGCCGTGTACGCTGAAAGGCTTGCAACTTGGTAAACAGTAGATATAACCACAAACTTCTTGCTTTTACAGCAGCGTCGTGGATATAGAAAGCCTGATAAATTTCTTTTGTTAGGTTAGTATCTAACAGGCCTATTCGGATTTCGAGATAATCACAAGATCTTGAAACGATTTAGAGATCTACCTTAGATATCGACTAGATGTGACTTGGATATCTAAGTCATAACTTGTCGAAATCGTTCAAGAGGACCTCCAGAATCGCGGAAACGTCAAATTTGACATATCTATCTTACAAATATCTTTTAATTATCCGTATCGTAACTTGTTGAAGTTTAGTAGAAATCTAATTCATTTTCCGAATCGAGCCGATTGTTATCTACAAAACATGCCTCAACAGGTCAAGTAGGTATGTGTTAGTCATAATTCCGGAGCGATTCGGGAAATGAAACGAACGAATGAATGAAATGAATGTGGGAGAGATTCACTAGATATGAAATAGTTAAGATATATGACGTTCCACGGCAAAAGGTACCATTGCCCCGGCTGAATATTGGAGGGGCGTTAATAATAGCGTAAGCGCCAGCCGCCATAAGGTACCTTTTGTCGTGGAACGTCACATATCTTTACTATTTCATATCTATTGAATCTCTAAATCATTTCCCGAATCGCGCCGTTCATCTGTGAACACGTGGCCCAATAATAAAGATGGTTAATTTTGATTTTAATATTATCGCAGTATTACAAACGTACATTCTAACCATTGAGTCGCTCAGATTCACTTTAACACAACTCGTCTCAGTATTTTGCCTATTGATAATCTTTCGGTGTCATAAACATAAATGTCAGAACAATAGGATAGGAGATGTGCATAATTTTTAAGCAATCCAATAAAGGTACAATCCCAAGATCGATACTTAAAAGCAAACTATACCATGTATTTAAAATATATGCATTAGATTAGATTAACTTTGCTTTATTATAGCAAATATGGTGGCATATTCTGATTGTTACAACTGGTTATAAATTTCATCTGGCATTGTTTTTCATAATTAGCTAATCTCAGCTGTCAACAGTGACATTTCTGGTTTGGCACCTTTTTTGTTTGTTTTTCTTTACTAAGGATAGATAAGCATCACATTTTTTTTGAAAATATAGCTAATTGGATTACGGAATAGTGATGTTACATAACGCGAAAAGATTTGTGTGTGTGAGCGTGCGTGTGTGCGTGCGTGCGTGAGTGCGTGCATGCGTGCGTGCGTGCGTGCATGTGTGTGTGTGTGTATGTGTGTGTGCATGTGTGTGTGGATCATAAAGTTGATATCAGCCTGGCTGTGAAAATAACTCGCCGTGGTAAAGTTTTAGATAGTACCGGCCCTCGTGTTGCGCTGAAATTGTCACGGCCGGCAAAAGTTTCTGTTTTGTCATGTTATTGAGGTTTGTTTCAATATTAGGCTTCGTGTGCGTACCTATTTGGGGACGTTTTGACTAAAGGAATGTGAATAAATGTAGTGTAGTGTAATACCTACTGTAAAACATGACGGAAAGTGGAAATCACGGCCCGATTCAAATGTGCCGTTTCTTCAAACAAAAACGTCACTCTTGACACTGACACATCTAATCCATATCGTTTCTAGATCTATTATTTGACGTATCTTAAAGTTCGAATCGGGCAGTCATTCGTTGTCATTATCTTATACGAATTCTTACCAAAAACAATCTAAACTCATTGTTCATTATATAATTAGATACTTACTTAGTTGGTTTGTGTTGGTGGCTGTATAATTTTAAAAAGGTTTGAGAGGTATAAGTGAAGTATTCGTATGGTTTTGAGCATTAGAATTTATTAAATAATATGTTTGTCATTTGATTTGTAGAAACGGAGTTGGATAGAGTAGCATGGTCTTTGCTGTCGGAGGCCAAAATCCACTTAGGGTCACACACACCGCACACAGCAGTAAGTGATTTGTAGACGTGTCGTTAGTGTACGAGTATCTTATACTTAGGCACGTCATGGATGTAAGTAAAAAGAGGTAGATGTGGTACCAGGCGCACGATCGTGAGCCATCAAATATAGGTTCCGGAACCTATATTTAGTTAGTCGTATGGATGACGCCAACCTGTCAAGTTGTCAAAATCGTTGGATCAAATTTTAGTTTTGTCAACTATGAACGTCACACGTCTACATAAATAAAAGGTCATTGAGGTACGTATTATTGGTGAACGTTGTACTGACTCATGAATTTCCCCCTTACGTATATTTTTCATTTCCAGAATTAGACGGCATTTTCAACCAGTTATCTCAATTACCACCCTAAGCCGAGCGAGGCTTGCAAAACAAAAAAAATCACAAATTTCCTCCTCTTGTTTCACAGAAAAATGGTCTTATCTCACACACGCAATTTGCGTTGGCAATTTTCATCGCTTCCTGTCATTACGCCGGCGTGATATATTTGCGTGTTTATTACTGCAATTACTTAGAGTAAATCTCACGTCCTTCCTCCCCCGTCCCTCCCCCTGGGAGGGTCGCGCCCTCAGCCGCCATTTTCCCTCCTTCCGGCCGTCTCTGCCCTTAAGTCTTATGTACCTCGTAAGTTTCTTCGCGGACTTGGTAACCGGATTCAAATCGGGCCGAATTTAGTAGCAATTAATTATGGGGCGAGGAAGTGTTCTCAGTATTGCGACCGGTGGGCCTGTAATTAATGTGGCGTATATCGTGGATACACATTTGAGTAAGGATCGAGAATTAATTTTTCATTATAAAAAAAAAATATTTTTGTTGTATAGTGCGAAGTGCGTGCGTCTAACATTATTTTTGTTACAAATAATATTGTAAGATCAATACAGATAAGTGTGGCATACAGATACAGACGACCGGTCTGGCCTAGTGGGTAGCGACCCTGTCTATTAAGCCGATGGTCCCGGGTTCGAATCCCGGTAAGGGCATTTATTTGTGTGATGACACAGATATTTGTTCCTGAGTCATTGTTTTTTTCTATGTAGGTATTTAAGTATTTATATATTAAATATATCGTTGTCTGAGTACCCACAACACAAGCCTTCTTGAGCTTACCGTGGGGCTTAATCAATTTGTGTAAAATGTCCTATAATATTTATTTATTATTATTTACAGATAAGTGAAGCTGGTCTTCACATTGAGGCATGTCTACACATTGATTAGTGTTTATTGCCAGTTCATACATTTGCATTGCGTTTAGTGGCTAGCCTTACTTATCTCGGAGCCACACTTACCCTTAAATTTACCTTATTTTAAAGTCTTGTTCTTTAATTGTTAATAACCCCACACTTTAGGAACAAAAAAACTGATTTTTTACTCAAACTTATTGAATAAAAACAACATGAAGTAAAAATTTAACTCAAGGCAATTATTCCCGACTTAAGAATTTTTCCAACACCCGCCATATACCGGCGTGCTCGGCGCGATCGGCACATAGCTCTATATAAGGCAGTACCCTGTACCCTCAGTCGACTTGGCTGTAATTAATTAACGAGCTTAGTTTAAAAGCAGGGCCGTAAGACTGGCCCCCGCCACCCGCACCCCCGGGGGGCAAGAAACGGGGGGACGAAGAAATTCAAGGGAAAGTTTATCATATTTAGGCGCAAAATGGCGAATCCAGGGAACCTATTCGAGAGTTTTTAGTTAATTGTCGCGTTATCACTGTAGATAAGTAACTGTATCGCTTTACTCAGAAAGTTAATGATACTTTAGTTATTAATTTATTTTGGTTGACTAGAGAGTGGTCAAAAATTTGGCTGCAAGTATGTAAGTATGTATGTGCTATCCAGTAAGTAATATCTAGTTATTTTAAACATCATTTAATCCCAAATTAAACTGGTTTTTCTACTTAATCACCGCATAATAATCCTTTGAATTAAGTCATAGGGCGGTCATTTTTAGGATATGCTACCTAACAAATATCCAGTTCTTGTATGTATTGGCTAAGTTCAGTACAGATATGATGGTCGTTCTTGTCTATGTGACAGCGTGATAAAACGGTATCCGTCACTTTCAATCGCGCTCTGTTAAAAAGAGATGGATATTTTGTCACGCGGATAGGTAAAGCCATCCATAATAGGCCTGCAGAAATGTCGAATGTCTACAGATTTATCGAATGTTTTAATTTAAATAATTTGGCTACAATTCACTTTAGCTACACGTACTCACACTGTCATTGTTTTTGGTTCCGACATGCCATGCTTTGCACATAATCAACAACGAAATGCCTCATAACATTTGACAGGTTCTTACCGACCTCGCTATTATTTACAGAATTGAGGCTTCATACCAAATTTAACAAAAATAATTCGCAAAAAACAGTAATCAATGTGTAAACAGACCCCAATAAGCAGTCTAGGCACACTTACCCGTATGCCACAACTCCCCTATTGACCTTAATACAACATTTGGAATATCTCAAATTCAATGTCACGAAGTCCCGAAAACGATCTCGAATACCGGCACCGAGCTTTGCTACCGGAGATTAATATCTGGCTTTAACTCGCTGCGATGAGTCGCCGAATAAAGCTGATGTAACTTTACAGTTTTAAGGCGATGTGGGTCACAATCGTGCAGTCGAGATGCCGTTTTATTGCCGTTTTGATGAAGTTGTGCTACTTTTACGACGTAACGCAATATTCTGTCACAAAGTGGGAAGTAAGTTGATGCTTCTTTGTTGCGAGTGAGTTGAACTGTGACATAATAAGGTTAGTTCTATGCGCGCAATAATTTAGGATGTAGTTCAGGTACATACGACATATAAATCATTAGTGTGAAAATATTACAAGTTTAAAATATAGTTAGTATGGACTGTAACGGCTTGAATTAGGAGGAAAATTTAATTTTTTGACATCAAAATGGTATCAGTCGCGCGTGCATTTCACTCGTACTTTTCCGTGCATGCATTGGCGCGAGCGTGACGGACATAATTTTGATGTCTCAATTTAAGTTTGAATTAGCCTTCAGGTTCAGACAACTTAAATGTACTATTAGGAAGTACATTTAAGTCATTATTAAGAAGTATTAGAAAGAATCAAATTATTTTCAGAAAATATTTTAATTTGTTTTTATTTCAAGTAGAAACACTACTATATAAATTATAAAACACCTGCCGCGCACAGGCACCTGCCGCGATAGCAGAGGACGCTGGTTCGATTCCAGCCTGGGGCACTGGAAGCCTTGGTCACTTTTTCTTAGTATATGACATTTATTTCAGTTTATACTTAAATATTGTTCGAAACTTTAATGTAAGTTCCAAAAAAACATTATTTTTATTAAATGTGCAAATAATCAAAAAACAATGTACATATGTAAAACAATTAAATAAAAACTACAGAATAAAATTAAACACTTGTTTTTTCTCGTATTCGACTCAGCCAGCGCAATAATGGCAAGTCTACGGCGTAGCGGTGCTACGGAGCTACGAGCGTCGTAGCAACGCCTGTGGGCGTCTACGCTTAAAATATGAAATCTAGGGAAATTACAACCCCAGCCTTCGGGCGCGACGCGCCTACGTTTTATTATTTTATTTTGCGCTCTCTTGAACGCAAATGGCGTTAGTACTTTACTTTTTTCACTGGTTTACGACTTGTTAGGTTTTGTTTTTTAGTTTAAGTGACATAAATTAAGGTTACGGTAATTAATGGGGTCGACGCTGCCTTACGGCATGCTTGAGGACTGTGTAGTATGCACTTTTTAAAAACAAAAATTATTTCTTAAAATTAGCGGTGTGCCCTAATTCGTTCCTTATTAACGTCAACAAAAAAATAGCTTTTCATTCTAACGTTATTTTATTCTGTAATGATTATTATTTACAATGATATTTATTATAATTTTCTCAAAAGATAATGTGTTTTTTTATACCACGTCGATGGCAAACAAGCATACGGTCCACTTGATGGTAAGCAGTCACCGTAGCTTATGGACGTATGCAACTCCAGGGGTGTTACATGCGCGTTGCCGACCCTAAACAAACCTAACATTGCTATATTCAAACTTTAGAAATCGGTTTTGTATTGCTATTTACATATATGTTTTTATTTCCAGCTACGAGTATGTAATTGCGGGCGAATTGATAACGAGACAAATGTGACAACATATATAACTTCAGCCTTTTGTCTTTTATACAGGGTGACCAAAAAATAAGTGCATTCCCGTTGCTAGGGATGTTTTGGGATTATACTGAGCAACTTTTACTGTGGGACCAACCCCGAAATCGCAAAAAATAATTTACCCTCTCATAGAAATTGGACCAGCCAAAATGTATGAAACAGCCAAAAGTTTTTTCGCGATTTCGGGGTTGGTCCCATAGTAAAAGCTGCTCAGTATAATCCCAAAATCTCCCAGGCAACTGGAATGCAGTTATTTTTAGGGTTCCGTACCCAAAGGGTAAAACGGGACCCTATTATTAAGACGCCCTAACGGTCAATAAGAGCACACGACAGGCTGAGCCGAGAGCAGAATGGATGCATGAGGAAACCTGGGCGGCCGTTACTGAAAGAAGAGCCCTGAGAGAACGTGGTCTTGACACTGAAAGCGAAAGACAACGGTACTTCGAGCTTAACACCCAAGCCAGAAGCCAATAAAATCCTTCACAGTATATGTAATAAGGTATGGAGGACTGGGCAGTGGCCTGATGACTGGACAGAATCCATTATTGTTCCTTTGCACAAAAAAGGCTCCACACGTAAGTGTGAGAACTATCGCACCATCTCCCTCATCTCGCACGCGGCTAAAGTTCTGCTATATATTATAAACCGAAGACTGGAATGCTATATAAGCGGACGAATAGCTAGGGAGCAGGCTGGATTCGTGAAGAATAGAGGAACTCGGGAGCAAATTTTGAATATGAGGCAACTGATACAGAAAGCACGCGAATTTAACATCCCAATGGCTCTCTGTTTTATTGACTATGCTAAAGCGTTTGAATGTATCAGTTGGGCTGTTATGTTTAAAATCATGTCGGAGATGGGAGTACCGGAACACCTGACCTTTTTAGTGCAAAACCTCTATGCTGACGGACAATCGAAAGTCAGACTTGATGATGCGTTGTCTCATTCTTTTAAAACCGAACGTGGCGTAAGACAAGGTTGCATCCTCTCCCCGCAGTTATTCAACCTCATCGGCGAGCACATAATGCGAAGAGTGTTGGAAGGTTGGAAGGGTGGTATCCGAGTCGGTGGTCACCTTATCAACAACTTGCGGTTTGCTGATGACACCACTATCATTGGCGCAAACGAAAGTGAGATAGCGGAACTGTTGGAAAAGTTGGAGTCCGTTAGTGTGGAGTACGGATTAAGGATAAACCGGAACAAAACCAAACTGATGTTTGTCGACCGAGCGGGAAAATCCCAGAGAACGTTCGAGTTGCGCGAACTAGAGTCTGTAGAACAGTTTGTTTACTTGGGATCTTTGATTCGTAATGATGGAGACTGCGAGAGAGAAGTGGTACGTCGAGCTCAGATTGCAAAGGCGGCAGTAACGCGCCTAGAGAAGATATGGAGGAATCGCAACATCTACCGCAGTACAAAAGTTAAACTAATGCGTACACTCATATTCTCTATCTTCCTATACGCCTCCGAAACATGGACGCTGAAAGCTAGGCTAAGGGATAGGATTGACGCATTCGAGATGTGGTGCTGGCGTAAAATGCTGGGAGTGTCGTGGACTGAACGCCGCACCAATGCTTCAATCCGAAGCCAACTAAAAGTCCTCACTCCTCTCTCTGTAGTCTGCTTGCGGAGAGCTCTTTCTTTCTTTGGACACGTGGCGAGACGAGAATCACACAACCTCGAGAAAATCATAATGATTGGCCGTGTCGAGGGAACAAGAAGTAGAGGCAGAGCTCCAACTCGCTGGACGGATCCTCTCCTCCAGGAGAATTGCCTCCAGGCAATTAATAGTGGCACACAGTCCGCACTTCATCAGGCTCAGAACAGAGCAGCCTGGAGACTTCTTATAGATAGAGCTACTTATGTCACGACCCTCAGCTGTGAGGATAACGACGAAGAAGAAGAATTATTAAGACTCCGCTGTCCGTCCGTCCATCCGTCTGTCACCAGGCTGTATCGCACGAACCGTGATAGCTAGACAGTTGAAATTTTCACAGATGATGTATTTCTGTTGCCGCTATAACAACAATAAAGATTTAAGTGGGGCTCCCATACAACAAACGTGATTTTTGACCGAAGTTAAGCAACGTCGGGCGGGGTCAGCACTTGGATGGGTGACCGTTTTTTTTGCCGCTTTTTACATTATGGTACGGAACCCTTCGTGCGCGAGTCCGAATCGCACTTGCCCGGTTTTATATAGCAACCGTGTATATCTCTCGTTAGAATTATTAAGCTTACAATTCCAATAACCAGCGTGTATGAGGAATGTTATGAAAATGAAGGAAGCGAAAGAGGTATGTCAGGATCGTTAGCAAGTGGAAATCCGTGGTCTCTGCCTACCCCTCCGGGAAATAGGCGTGATTATATTTATGTATGTACAATTTCAATAAGTATCAACCCTAATAGCTAGCGTGCAAAATGCCGATCGATCTAATTCAGACGATTGTGGTCGTAATAACCCCACAAGGCTTCTAATACGTTATTATGTCTATTATCAGCTTATGTACATAAGCCACCGAACTTCTTTGAGGCATTAACCGTATGCGATACAGGTAATATGCCAGCTTTCGCTCGCGATTTCGTACACGTTACACACACACACAGCCACATACTACACTTCCATTCTATTTACTATTTACTATTTATTACTATTCGGAGATCCAACAGCTGTTAACATGTTAATAGGTAACATAAATGTGATACAAAAAGCCAATTACAGGTTCTCACCAGTAAATACAGATTAACATAAACAATTGGTGGTTAGCACTATTGCACTACACATTCATTTCAACGCCAAAGGCAGAGTAGTTAATTTTGAATACGTATTACTAGAGAGGATCATGATCATCATTCTTCGACACTTCACACCTTTACTCGATGCCTTCTTAAAATCAAAATTTGTGTTAATATAACCTCCATGTTGTTTAAGTTAGTAGAAATAATCTAAAAATGTAATAGTCTGATGTAAAATTTCTTTAACAGACTGACTTCACAAAACAGTTTGAAATGTCATTAAAAATAATTAAATTATTGCACTATGGTCTTAAAATTTAAGACCATAGTGTTATAATGTAATTATTTTAATGGCATTTATTAAATGGACTTGTATTAAAATTAGAATCAGGCCGTACGTATATATGTACAGTCGCCATCAGATATATAGGAGCGGCCAAGGTGTTCACAATATCTGAACACGCGCTCTAACGCCCTGACAATAGAGGCGTGTTCCGATATTTGTGAGCACCTTGGCCGCTCCGATATATCTGATGGCGACTGTACCAAGGTCTGACTACACGAAGGTTTGGTTGAATTTATTCATAACTTAACACGTCTTTGCTTTTTCGTCTGAATTATGATTTGAATATTAATAATTAAGCGTGCCTTAATGACACGTCACGGAAGTTTTAATGAAAGTCTGTAAAGTTGAGCATTAAGGCGGGGTTCCCAATCAGGGGACGTGTGTAGTCAGTTCCTTGGGTTTATATTCGGATGAGTAGAACAGGATTGTTTTAAAGACTTTTGTGAGAGACAATTCAGAGATTATGAATTCATTAATCATGCTGCTTACCTATTTATTCGTATTTTGGTGCTTTGAGGGTAAACTTTATGTAGGAAGTAAGAAAGTTTGTTAATGACATTTTTTGGACTGAATAAATTTATAGGAATACTAATAATTATGTAAGTAGTTATGTATAGGTAAGTACTTGAACGCGTACATGTACTTATATTTATTTTTTAAAACTTTATTGTATTGATATAAAATTGTACAAATGGCGGACTTAATGCCTTAAGGGATTCTCTGCTAATCAACCTTTGGGTCAAACAGAAACTTTTATCAACCTGAAACTAGAAACCCTTTGTCAAACACTTGCAAACCATACTTTTATTATGAATAATTATGCTTTGGTTTTTTTATTGGTCCGCATTGGGCCAGCGTGGGGACTATAGCCCAAATCCTCTCGTGCTTGAGAGGAGGCCTGTGCCCAGCAGTGGGACGTATATAGGCAAAATTAATTAGTTATTTTATTTATTTAATATTGCTAAAACTTTTGCTTTTGTAAACTTGAGTCACAACTTGTCTTAGCACTACACGCATACAATTTTAGCTGTCTGTTCTATGTGTAGGTATTCTGATTGTTTGAAATGGTGTACACAGGTATCTTTTCTCTGAATAAAATTTGTAAATATCTTTTATCTGAATCTTTTTTTTTAATAGGTACCTACTATAATTACAGCGTAGCTCCGCTGCTCTTATTTTCAACCTAAGCCTCCGTCGACCCTACCAACCAGCACGTCCCCCGACAATATCCCAATCCCTAAGACGGCATCGCACGCGCTTTCCGCTGCGTGCGGGGCCGGACGCCCGGACGCCCGGACGCCCGGACGGGGACCGGACGCGGCCGCAGGAAACCTATTACGCCCAAATGAATTCTCCGTCGTTTCCGGACCACGACAAATCCGCCGCGCCCGCTCGCCCACACCTCAGGCCCTGTATTTTTCAGGGCTGAGCAAGATCTTTTGTTTTGTAAGAAATAAAATATTTACGATAAACGAGTGTTTGAGTAAACGAGACAAGCTAATGAGAAAATGAGTTTTAAATATTGGTTGGGCTAGCGATAATTATGATTGTATGGCGCTGTTTTCGTGATTATTACTGATTATCTTGTAGACGCCTCTCAAATCGAGTTATGGCTACTAATCCAAATATCTATAAATTGTATGTAAAGATTTTTAAAAACAATGAAAAAATCAACGATGATCAACTCTGGTCTGGTCTGGTCTGGGCTGGCTTGACCAGAGTTGACCATTGTTGATGTTTTCATTGTGATTGACATCTGTAAATACAATTTATAGATTGTGATGTGGTACAGTCACCTGCAATAATATGTTACTCTTCGAAGGCCGCAAAAATATCTGACATGATCTTATTTGTGGAGCCATAAGACATATTCTTGCGGCCTTCGAAGAGTAACATATTATTGCTGGTGACTACGTCCTACAATAAAAAAGGAAATATATTTAACATTTAATCCAAATACCTATCCTTGTAAAATCTTCCATGTAGTAAAAACTTATTTTTGGGTTTTATTTTTATTTTGTGTAGATAAGCTGGCAACCCTAACAAGAACGCCCTCGGACTTGACGAAGCGGAATTTTAATGAAATTTCTTGAAATCATTTTCCCATCTTTTGTCATTCACACGTAGCTAGTGGCGCTGCACAGTTACACTTTTTGTTCTACTTTAATATTCATTTGTTTCTCTACAATACTGATATGTAGTGCACTATTTGCTGTATTAGTAGTAGTTGTAGTAGTAAACACTTTATTGCACAAAACAAGTACATAACACAGAGAGAAAACAGTAAATGTGTACAAAGGCGAACTTATCCCGTTAAGGGATCTCTTCCAGCTAACCTTTAAGCTTGTATTAAGGATGACTCACGTTAGACCGGGCCGTGTCCGGGCCGGAGCTTCAGGCGCTTACTTTTCTATGACATGATAAGCGATTACGTGATGGTTTCCATAGAAAACGATGCGCCGGAAGCTCCGACCCGGACACGGCCCGGTCTAACGTGAGTCATCCTTTAAAGGTATCATTCATTCTTTTATTTGTATCTTACGAAATCGACGACATATCCACATAGTCGCTAAACTATATGTGTTGTGTGCATGTATGTAGTAGAAAGTTGAAACGCAGGCTAGGATATTGAAAGAAGTCGCTGATAATAACAAATAGTCTCTTATAAAAACGTTGAAAAACCCAAAAGTTTATTGACCTGTTTAAATTTCCCGGCGCCGTGACGTCACCATTGTAGGCCACAAATCAAAGCCGTTTCCCTTTCGCAGCATCAATCTTGTCGCATGATGTATAGCGGTGAAATATGGACGGCGCTCATTAACTGCGGAGGTGCGATTTATCGGCGGTTATTGAGTTTACTTTTAACGACAAAGGCAGTCGTTATGTAGATTTTGTTAGGTTAAGCTATATACTGAAAGATATATGAAGAGGTATGTAGATGACTTATAGTAGGTCAACAACTTTCTCACGTACGAATTTAATTGCATTTCGCATCCACTAATTTGCGTGAGGGGTCGTCAAGGTCTTCTCAAAACAAGATCAAACCTGTAACAAAGTTAAATCACATTCGGCCTAAAATAACTAATTCATCTATCTTAACACGTATGACGAAGGAATAGTAGTTTATATATGTGACTGCTACATAATGAGAGGCATTAAAATACGAGTCTGGGTTTAAGAAACGAACGTTAGTGAGTTTCTTAATAGGATCACACGAGTGTTTTAATGCCTAATTATGTACAGTTACATACACTACTTTATCTAAACACATACTTAAAACTAACTAAAAGATAAACTGTACGTCAAATGGCGGTGAATGAAAACTTTTTTCACGCATGTCACACATCCGTAGTTTTTTTTAATTCCTACAAATAACCTTACAAAAATCTATATTACGTTATGTACATTAAAGTACAAATTTTCCTACTACCACAGATAAGAAAGTTCTCATAGTAAAATTGGTTGTAATAAAGCTTGTCATTTCCTACGGTTTCTGAACGCATTATAGAGCACTAAATGACATGTGAGTAGATAAAGTAGTTTAAGCGCAGCATGTTTGCATAGTTTTGATGTATTTTTTTTCTTAATATACTGATTTAATAATCCTGAAAACAAACCTGTGCACGAAGAGAAACCTCCAAATGTTTCGGTGTATCGGTGACGACGCGGTTGTCATGGCGACGGGAGGGCCGCATTGTCCCGCCTGTCATACCTACTGAGGGTGGAAGTTACGATGTTTTCATACTTTTAACATATTTACCTACTTGTTCTAAAATGGATAGCAGTTTTTGATATCGTGTCGGTGGCAGTTGGCATGTTCTTTTGTTTATAAATATGATGTATTTGCAGTCTTCTAAAAAGTTTAAGTAATGCCTATTCTATATTCTTAGGGCCCAATTCGGATTTTGAAATAGACATCTACCTACTAGATATCTTTTAGACGTCACCAAGATACGATAACGATATGTTTAAGATCTAACCTGTCAAATTTGACATTTATGCGATTCTGGAGATACTCTTGAACGATTTCCACAAGATATGACTAAAGGGGCCCACTGATTAACAGTCCGCCGGACGGTATCGGCCTGTCAGTTAGAACAAAATTTTGACAGTTCTGAACAACTGACAGGCCGATACCGTCCGGCGGACTGTTAATCAGTGGGCCCCTTTACAGATCCAATTCACTTCTAATAGATATATATCTGACGTTAAAGTGACAGCCCGAATTGAGCTGCAAAAGAGAACTAGTTGAAATCTAAACTATAACGTATCTAGAATGGATCTAGTACGTGTCGTCTCTTGTGAATATCTTGAAGTTCGAATACGGCAGTTAGTTTGAGTTTGTGATTGTATGATTAATTAGTAGCGCTTTAAATATATCTACCTTTTTTTAAGATTACCGTCACTAACACAAATTATGGGAAAGTATTTGTTTATCATTTATGATAGCGGAGGACGGTTTTTTTCATACAAACGTTAATTCTCTTCTCCATTTTCTTCTCTGGCATATTGTATGGAGATCGGTCGCGCATCGTTGTCCACTTTTCTCTTAAAACCTACAAGTAAGGAAATATCTTTTTAATATCGGTAATCCTCTTCAGCCTATGTATCTACGTCACATTGCTGGTCACGGGCACAGTTATCTGGCATGCTCGAGAGATATGGGCTAAAATTTCCCACATAGGCCCAAAGCTGACTTTAAAATACATGTTTGAATTTTTTCGCCGTTTTCCCAAGACCAAGAAGCTGTTTAGCAGTTAAGAATCAAGTGAAATTTAGTATCATTGGTACCTACAAGTCAAGATTCGAACTAACACCGTCCGAATTGAAAATCGCGTAACTGAAATTAATAACTTTAATAAATTAGAGTGTCAAACATTTCGATCCAAAACATTAATATTAATAGATTCAAACGGCGCACAAAAAAGAAGGAAATGTAACAAGCTTATTGGCAATCATGAATTTTAACACAAAGCCCACGACAAGCCCAGCGACGGGCGTTAATAGGAAAACTTGGAGGTGAAAGCATTTCCATAAGCCCACTCAACGGCGATAGACGGCTGACAGAAAAATAATCATAATCCGCATAAACCGACAATTTGTAATTTCTTCGTCGAGTGAAAATATCAAATCAAATGAGTGGATACGGCACGGCGATATTGGATCGAAGCTTTCATGCGGGTAAATTGCTTTTCTTTTTTGGCGAGCTGGCTGGCCTGACGAGGTGGCGACTATTTTTTCCCGACCGTGTTTCCTTTTCACATCGCTCTCTCGTTTTATGGGTCATACTATGTGAGACTATTTTTAATGGACCGGAGAGGATTTTTCATTTTTCTCCAGTGATAAATTGACTCCACGTACGCGATGGATGATCGTCTTTTTGATGTCGGTCTGCTTGTTTTGTGAGTGTTCTTTTAATTTATGTTTTTGTAGTCCAAGTACGTAATTAGATTTCTTTGCTTTTTAATTATAGGTATCTAATATTAATTCTGCTTGTATTATTTAATTGATCTGAATTGCTAGTCGTGCTCGTGTTTAGTGTCAATCATAGGTATATTATAAATATTATGATAGAATCTTACCATTTATTTGGCAACCGTCGTTGAATCTAAGAGACAACTATTTATTCTTCTTATGTCTTGTACGTAAGTCGAATTAAACATATTAACTCACATTTATAGACGGGTCTAACGCGAAATTATTCAATTACCTTTATTTACTGACGTTTCGATACAGGTTTCACTGGTCGTGGTCGCGGCTAACTGATGTCCCAGCAAAATGTCAAAACCGAGATAAACACAAACAGAACAATTAAACAGTTATTCGGCCAGTAAAATTAGCATTTTGGCATTACTTATCGGTTATGACATGGCTTGCGTCATTTTTCTCTGGGTAGCTAATCAAAGAGTCTAAGACATGCAGCACATATCCAATTTTTCCCCAATTGGCATGCAGCCCAGGCTGCAATCCGTATGCGCCGGCGCTTCCTTCCGCTTTATTAGTTTAGAGCGAAGTGATTGGACGTTCGAACCACTCGCCTGGCGACGTGACCGAACTGGCAACTAAAACAACGTGTAGAACACATGCCGTCACTCCACTATGGCCCGTATTACCATAGCACAAAACACTAGTGTAGGCTGTGTGTCACTATGTAAAACGCATCCCAAAGGATATCTTTAGGATTTTATAAAGGTCTCTTTAGATTGCGTGAGTAAATTAGGCGGAATGTGTTGAGAGAATTTAAAGTGTAACCTACAATCTACTTATTTTGTAAAACTATATTTATCTGAAAGTTTGAAACTTTCAATAGAGCTATATTAGGCCAAGTTTAAAAAAATACCCTGCGATACTGAAGTGTATCGATTAACCCCCTTATTCATAAACGTTTACTAAAGTTGACAAGCCGATAATAATCGTTTGTCCCTTTCCATCATACCAATACGTCGGAAAGGGACAAACGATTATTATCGGCTTGTCAACTTTAGTAAACGTTTATGAATAAAGGGGTAAGTGTTTTTCTCTTTTGTTATATATTATCGGTGTAAGAGAACTCTACGTTGTAAATTTTCCTTGAGGTTCAAAAATAACTTATAAAATTGATTCGAATGCTGTTGTAAGTGAAATAAACTAAACCAAATGTGTGTGAGTTACCATCTTATACATATAATTTCATTAAGAAACAAAAATAATATGAATTACTTATTTCATCACGTTTCGTGAATTGCCCCTTAGTTACCTAATGCTATGAACGTCTAACTCTTACACCAAATAAAATATTCATCAACGATTAACAGCATATCGATGTAGGTAGATGGGCCCAGCTCACTGACCTATTTACGGCCTACATACGTGCCGCACGCCGTGTAGAACACGTCCCCTATACCAATTGTTCGCTATCTCAAGCACCGTGTCCTGCAAATTGATAAGATCAAGTCGGGGGAAGGAAGGGCCCCCGCTGCTTTATGCCGCCATTAGACCAGCAGCATCCGGCTTCGAGATTTGTACGTATTTGCACTGTCTTACCCACGGCAAACTCCGCGTTATGGCAAATTTATGTCAGGTATTAATTTACTGTAGTTGTCGCTTCCCAAGTTTGTTCCGAGTTCCCCGATGGATGTAGGTAAGTTTCGAGACGTGGAAAGTTCCTTTGCTGGGATTAAATATTTATTCGAGTTTCAACAGTAGCTGGAGTTGAGATGTCACTTTAACTTCTTGTTAATAATGTAAGGGGTTTTTGTGTTTCGCGGCGGCGTTGCTTTTTTTAATTAAATTTAATATTTGAAATATCGTCACGGTAAAAAAATATTTCCTTTTCTTTCGTTACTGACTTATAAAATGAAATACCTGCCACGTTTAGGTAATATGTTTCTCAGATCGTAGATCATAAAAAAGACATTCAATTATTTAATGCGTTCGTTTTTAGGTCCTCGTAATAAGTACTAAGATTTTGGGACAACGAAGGGCTAAAAAAGAAATGTGCCAAACGAAATTGCCTAATCTCAGGTCGGCTCACGTAGCAAGGGATAACCCTCAGGGGTTATTAGCTAAATAAATTTGCTCTCCCAATATGCTGGGTAACTCGATTTAATGGCGATAGAATTGATTCATTCAATTATGAGGAATTTTTAGTGCCCCACCGAGCAGGGGACTTTGTTCTAGGGGAGCGAGGGGGACAGTTCTCACGGAATAAATATATTTACTTTTTTCGTTTGGCATTGTTGTATTTATTTGAAATAGAAAGTTCGCACAGTTTTTTTCGTGTACCTATTTAGACTAGTTGGGGTAGATTTGTAAATAAGGTATGACTATATTCTAGATTTTGTTTGGATATAATTTTTATCCACATAGGTATAACACTTTTTACCTATTTATACAGTATGGTAATTTACACATCATAAGACATCTCTTTACAGAAGAATCAACTTAGTCGTTATAACATGAGCTGTCGTTAAAACAGGAAATTTCATATATACATTTCAAAAATGTTTAACTATTGATATATAAACTATTAGCCGGCTAGGAGCGTTGGAGCTTATACCAATGGTATGAACATTAATTCTTACAGAAAATAGTTGAAATATTCCCAAGATAGCCTAAAGTGTCCTAAACCTGAATGTCTAACCACACAACTGTATTCAAAATCTAACCCGCTTCACCTAAGTCAAGCCACGTCACGACCGCACCCAATTTGACGCGAATTTATGTGTAAACGTCACCGTCCAGAACCATTAGTGCTGCTAATGCCCCCATTAGGGGGGGCAGCATCTGTCGCTTGTTTTAGGTAATTTATGGCGTCAACAGAGGCAAGGTGGGAGGATAAGTTGCCTGGAAGCGGTCCGGAACTAATGGAATGTGGGAACTTTGAATTTGATTTAGTGGATGTGGATTTTAGGCAGTCTTAGTGAAATAAATTGAGGTCACCTTACAAACACCGACTAATGAAAAATGCAGCTTAGAGAAAAATGCGAATAGGTACAGGACGGCTACCGTGAAAATCGAAAATCGTCAATTGCGGGCATTTTTCTCTGTCACTCTAATTACGCCTTCATTGGAGTGAAAGAGAAAGATCCCCGCAATTTGCGAATTTCTGTTTTCGCGGTAGTCCCTCTGGTACCTACGCAACAACGGTCGAAATAAGTTTCATCTATAGAACTTAGATATTGGCTATAGATTATTTATTAATTCACATTTATAGTATATTATTTATTAATACACAGACCCGTCTGTAAATATTATTATATGGCTAGATTATTGTATCATAACTTGTAAAGCCTGTCTGATTTCTAAGATCAAGTTGGCCATACATTCACTATGGCGTACTTGATCTTAGAAAAGCGGACAGACTATACTTAAATAACATTTTCCTCTAAGAAGGAGCTAATACGTACGATAGCCCTTTACAGTGTGTTTTATTTCAACTCTTAACCGTACTACGCAACCACAAGGTGGCTGTGTGGTTCGTCCCACAGCTAAACTCATTTAGCGTGACCTGGAGGTATGCCTACCTCAAGGCATAGCTAAAGGTTTGAAATAATAACGTGTATGTATGATGCGATGGAGCCTGTGTACCAACAAGCTCATGAAATGTACCTTTTATTAGTCCACGCATTTTGTTGTACTTATTTGTTTTGTACACTTCCAAAGGTTGCGTGTTTACGTGGAATTAAATTAGGAAGCCATTTGCTACCCATTGTCAGGCGACGGTGGGTTGTCTATAGCTTTACCGAGGACTTTAATTTATCACTGGAGGAACGTGGTCACAAAAAATACTACCGCTACTTACTAACTAGTTTACCTTGAATTTTCATACACAGTTTTTACGTACAGAACCAAAGCTGTGTTTTTTGACAGGAAATGCTAATAATATAGCAGGGTTGCATAATACTTACAGCGACTACAATAAATATATACCTAAAATTAAAACGAAGGAATTTTCTATAAAATATATTTTTTAATGATAACTCATTTATGAGGCATAAATTTTTGAGCAGGTACTTTTAGTAAAGCGTCTAATGAAAGAAAACTCTTTTTGAAATCGATTTTAGCTCATGTCGTCTCGGATATGGGTGAATATGGTATCGATGCATTCAGTGTAATGCCCTGAACACAAATATATGAGATGACAAGCGCGAAAGATAGGGTCCATAGTTGACAAGGAACCGTGTGGGTCGCGTAGAGTTGTTTATTTATACGTTAATCCTTAACAAACTTTTAATCCGAGTACGGATTATAATCTTGTAACCTAAACTGAACACGCAATTGGCATACGCAAACACTATCTCGTTATCATTCAATTTCCTACTTTATTCCACCTGCTTAAGACCCATTTGTAATTGATAGAAACATCTAGTACTATACATGAAACGATTCCAAGTTTGTCCTTGAAGTTTGAGCTTTATATCAAAGGGGGTAAGGTTCAAGTGTTATGATTAATGAATCATTGATACGCACGCGAGGCGCCCAGACGCGGACTCGGGCGTGGGCGGCCATAACTTGTGCGCAACAAGACGCGCGCACGCCGGCCTAACTACCGTCGCCGGGGTATACAGGATGCGCTTTTAACAAGACAATGATTTTAGGTAATGTTTATTTTGAAAAATTACTGGAGTCACCGAAACTATTACAAAATGCAAAATATAATCCGTTTCATAACTTAATTCTGTAAGCCATTCCTGGACCTGATCAATGTTACTGATCAAACTATTATTTTAATTTTTTACTTTAAAATACTTTTATGGGCGTAGAAAGAAATTAGACTTATTTTCTCATGTCATGGTCTAGTTTAGCCCTAAGGAATACTCCTTTACTAATACGAATAATCTGAAATGTTCAGTAGAATTACTCTTAATAAAAAAGATGCTCTAAAACTGGCGAATACAAGTAATACCTACAAACAGCAACAAAAAATTTGACAATGTATTTTTAAATACCTACAGCAAGTGCAAGTCTGTAAAGGCTTATTATAATAATATTAACGCATTAGGTACTACATTACAAACTACTGTTCTGCGACAAATTATATGTAAGTATCGTAACTTCGTAACATTCCGCATCACCCTGTACTCGGCTGGGCAGTGCAAATCCATGTCATAACTATATCTGTCCACGACAGGTACCGCACGCCACCGGATCAGTCTTTATGGCCTATAAATGTGTAGGTAATTCACGCCACTTTAATCCGGCCTGTTGGTATAAATCTGGATTAGCCGGGCCCATGGGATTGTACACGATTATGCCGTTAACAATTGTAATTGAAAAATAAAATGTTCTAAGTGCGGACCTGGCCTGACGTGGTTAAGCAGAATTTAAGTAGACAGGACGTAGGTTTAATTAGATTGGACATTACTTTACTGTTTGCTTTTATTTCATAAAATAACGCCCCAAGTAGTGATGTCTAAGATCTTATAATTGATCATTCGAGTAACAATAATATAATAACCACATGTATGAGCTACTTTATGAGGTACTTTAGATAGATTAGACAACCTGAAATCTTAATATTCATGATAAGATAATTTAGGTGTTTTTTCTGCGTCCGAACCTGTACATTTCGTGCGATGTAAACATTAACTGTTTTGTTTAATTTTACTTACTTTGGTTTAAAAATGTTTACTTGGTTTTGAGAGTATTTTTAACATAATTGGTAGCATAATACCATAATTTATTGAGGACGGAATTATTTGAAAAGTTAAATGCTTTTTAAACCTAAGCCAAATAATGCTCTCCCAACATGAGTATAGTCTTTATTTGCAGAAGTATTGTAAAAAATGATCTAAGATCCAGACTGCTTACTCGTACACTTAAGTCTTAAACCACGATTTAATAACGCCCCCCCAACTATAAATAACGTAGCAGCAATCCGTTTGGCAAATAAACCACACGGTAAGTGGGGCTAGAGCACCCGGGGCCTGATTCTGATTTATACACTTGATATGGTTTTCATTTATGTTTGGAGTATCGAGACAAACCAATCTGGTTTAACGATGATCTAAAATCAAATGTGCGTGACGTGAACGTGCGCGTGCGCTAAAATTTTGGAACCACACACGCACACGTCACGCAGGCGGTGTGCCGTCTCTCATAAAGACCTGTATAAGACTACAACGCCGCACGCACACGTGCACGTCACGCACACGTAGCCGGTGTGCACAGGCCTTTATCGGGCATTTCACGTGCGAGCGAAATGCCTCATGACTTGAGACGACTTCTGATTGCATTTCGTCAGCATCAATCAGCGCTCTGATGTGCCGTCGGAAAGTTTCCAATTTAGAAAACTTCTATTATAAATCTACATTTTCCATATGCGTAATGAAAATTTCCCTTGTTTCCTGTGAAGTTTTCCTGAAATTTTATTTAAGTTTTTTTCCAACTTTTTGGAAACTCTCCGCAGCTTGCACATCTGTAAGTCAACGTGAGCCGCTAACGCTGATTAGTGTTCACGGTCAAGATTATATCAAAAGACGAAAACAATATCAAATTGTTAAGACGGAATCAGCCTCCGGATGTGAGTAAGCGCCATTTTGATTTTGCATGAGAAGAAACAAGGAAAATGGAATGTTTACGTATAGGTACGCTACCCAGCGTATGGTTTATATTAACATCTGCCAGGTATAAGGGCACTGAATTATGTGATGTCATAATTGTGAACTGCCAATGTTGCTGGTTGAAATTACTTAAGGCACAAAATTGGAGCATTTTTATGAAATGATTTGGCAATAAAAAATAGAAAAAGTTCATAAACGACCTTCAGTGAAATCTTACATTGTTTAGGTATTGGCTGTTTGGTCAAGTATTTTTAAATTCATCGGGGAAACCCTAATATCATAAAATCTTAAACAAATCAACCCCCACCTACTCACAGAAAGGCTAGTCACTGCTCGTTTCCAACATCAGTAAAGAGCTAAGTGAATCTTATTACCATACCGGCAGGGAAAATAAAGAAGTAAAAATGACAAGACGTTATTTGCATCCCGCTAATGGGCCCGTAATGCGGGGGTAGGTGAACAAATATTGCTTTATCCAAGCGGCGTATTCCTCTTGCCTACTAAGAGAAGGAAAGTCAATAGTGCTTAGAAGCATCAGGCTTACTCTGGCCTCGAGAACTGTAGCAACTACATGAACTCAGTGAGCGCACTTATTCTGGTTATTTTGAGCGTTGTACTCGGTAAGCGGTTGGAATAGTACAGCAGTCCCGCAATTTATTCGTACTCGGTTTTATTCGCTATTCGCAGCGGCGAAGTCAAAACGGTGGCATTTGGACCTTAAGTGATTCGCAAATCATTCTGCTTAATCGAATGGCCTTATTTGTTTGAGGTTTTTCCTCCTTTTTTTTTCTGTTTGTTTTTATGGATAATGTTAATGGGGGCGAAAAACAAGTGAAAAATTCGAAGTCTAACAATAAACTTAACAAATACCTAAATATTTTTAATTTTGCGAGTATTTCAATTGTATTGACAAAGATCACTGATTGTAATTTGCTTCAATCGTGACACACCAGTTTTAATACATTTTATTTTATGTATAACTGCAGATATATGTATGTATGATATCATAATTATGGAACGCTTGCTCCTGTCTTTCGAACCTTTTCGATTTGGCTGTGCAACGTTAACGGACGTCCTCCTTTTTCAACAGATCCTTGTACACTTCATTAATTGTTTTCTTTTAAATATATTAGAATCTCAAAGTAAGAATTCTCTACGTGATTATTGGAAAGATGATTAATATTTTAGATTTTAATTATGCTCCAATTTCCTCTGATCGTTCAATCCATGGCAAGTTTCTGTCAGACGCCATGATTTCTGTGGCGGGTGTCAAGCATTTTTTGCACAGTTGCTGAAGTGCCCTTATCGCGGAGGAGGCAGGGGTCGCAACACCCTTATCTAAATGGCATGACCGGCGATACCCGCTCACCTGAGCATTATTCTGGCTTCTACACAGAGTCAAACTAGTTTAAGCGCGGTCTCTGATTACTTAGTGTTGTTACGGAGCTTGATGTCTCTGTTTTAATGGGTTGTTTTAGCGTTTGACTCGCTTGTGCTTAGTAAGCAAGGAGAATGTATGGTCTGCTGACTTTATGCCTTTCCCCGGGAAGTATGGCGCCGCATACAAACGACCGACCACCGCTACGACCAAACCTCGTAAACTCCACGAGAAAGTTATTTGGTGCAAAACAGGTATAACAAAACCTTAAAATAAGTGAAAAATCTTCACGTGTGCTCTCATAGTGCGCACAGTACACTTAAGGCTGAAATGGTTCTCTTTAATAAAATGATGCCTAAATCTACAGTAAACCACAAACATAGTCTAAGAGTTGTTCATACATATTAAATAGAAATATAATTTTATTAGAGTTTAGGTAAATACTATTTTTTTATGGTCTGTGAGAGTGAGAATGAAACATAAAAGCCAGCGTAAGTGTCTTGATTAAAGTATATAAGGAAAATATGACGTTAAGTAATTGTTTGATTCGATACGATGCTCATATAGGCATGTTTTTTCAATATCGTTATTGCGTAATTAAAGGAAATGAGAGTGGAGGAGAATTGGTTGCACTTTTCCCCAAAATTATGCGAAAAATGCAAATTAAAATAACTCTCGAATCCCAGCCGTGCCGTGTCGGAGCTTAATCCGGGAAGTGACAACGGCATTCTGACGAGGCGCCGGAGTCGGAATTATTAAAACGAACGCCAACTTTTTCACTAAGCCCGGCGCAAAGCCGTTTCAATTGCGCTGCGCTGAAGATAATTCCGACTGACGTCATCTTTTTTCAAATTCACGAGTCGACTGCGTTCTCTATGCAGCAATTATAACATTTCCACGGAAACAGAAACACGTGGGTGAAAGCGCGTCGAATCGTAGCGTTAGTAATTTAAATTTAGATGGAAATTTAATGATGCGTTCACAAAGGGCGCTCGTAAAGTCGGTTGCGAGATATTTTTTACGAGGATCTCGCGAACTATTGCGCGCTTAACGACTCCGAAGCAAGATCGCCCTCGCTTTAATGAGCGCCCGATAAACGTGGTAACTGCCTCGACCTTATTTTTACGCCGATGTAATATTGCTGAAAAACGGATTCATTACTCTGATTGTAGCTCTTTGACACGGCATTAAAATGAACTTATTAAAATGAGAAGTAGATATCATAATGTAGCTCAATAGGTAAAGTGTCCTGACGCGACAATGCATCTACTCTTCATGAAACGACTAGCCGATTTGCTACTGATATAACAATCCACATCTTTTTTATGAGTTTGGATAAATTAAAATGACTAAATAAATGCCCAAAAATAAGTAAAATTTTGTTTAAAAATTTAATTTATTGCCCGAATTTTCGTAAATTTTAGTTTGATTTGTGATTGATTGTTAAAACAGTTAATTTATCTGTAGTAAACTAGCTCTTCATCTGCAATGTTCCGGTTGGTTCTAGGCACAGGTGTACATATGTCGAGGTACGTAAGGCAGGGTAGGCTAAGGCAGACTGCTATGTTTAATATATGAGGGCAGGCGACGCAGCGAGGGTAAACACGGCCCAACCTTCGCCATGTTGGCCACTGTTTGCCCACCCGTTCTAGTCTCAAGCGAAAATATGTTTGCTTTGCATACCTAACCGCAGCGCTGTGAGCCGGAGCGCTCCTGTTTTCTTGACATGTTTTCTTAGAAGTTCGGCAAATATCTTCACGTAGGCCTTACAGCTTGTATTAGGCAATATTACATTCTTTGCTGAGTACTAAAGATAGTTTATGATTTACAATTTTAGTATTTGTCGAAATGTTTGCAAACGCTTGTAATAAATATGTTTGGAAAGTTTGTAGTCGAAATCTTTATACCTTTAGCTGTACGTACCATCATTACTCATTTAAGTACTATTTAAACCATATTGATATAGTAATTTTTAATAAATACAATATTGTTTGGGTGGCATATTGTTGTTGTTGTATTGAAAAAATTAAGTCATTAGTAGATTGACATGCACAATAAATAAATGTCCCTTGATTGTTATCTCATAGTGAAGAGACATTCGAATAATACCGCGAGTTCACAGACGCGAATCTAACAAGCATTCGATCGTCGTGTCTCAAGTCGTTAAAATTAAATCGATATTCGAAATCATAACCGATGTTTGTTGAAGTGCTGAGCTCCCGGCCATAATCCTCTACAACTCCACTTAACAGACGTATAAATAATATCAAGGCGAGGGAACATATTCGAGGGTAGAGGGTAGTTTGGCGGCGTAACGAATCGAAAAACCAAATCATCGAGTGGCACCCCTGCTGTACCGCTACATGATAGTTCGTGGCCGAAGCCGTGGAGTCGCTATGATTATTTTATAGGAAAATAAAAATGACTTGTAGCGTAGAATCTGTAGGCCAAGCACATGATTGGCGCGAAAGTATCTCGCCGCGAGATAGACTACCCGTCTTTTTCAACTGTATTAATTTAATAGGGACGGGTAGTCTATCACGCGGCGAGATACTTACTATCACGCCAATCGTGTGCTAGCCCGACTGTGAGGCGGGTTTTAACAGATAGTACGTATCATACTTTTCATATTGTGTATATTTTCCATGATAGTATAAAAGTTTCGAGTACAAAAAAAGCTATCCCAACGATGTAACAATATCTATTCACTTTTAATAGTCGACCTTTGGCTTTTCTTCCTCTTAGCGTCAAAAGTACCTATAGTTGAAGGAAGCGTAGGCAGCTGTTAGTACGCCCCACGACTGACTACTAGAAAAATGTTTTTTTATTTTAAAAGCAAATAATATGAGTTCTTTATTATCTACATAAAGAACTCATATTATTTGCTTTTAAAATAAAAAATGCAGTATAATATTTTTTTTATTATCTATAATTTAATTATATTATCTATAACTATAATCAGCGCCAAAAGGCGTTGCTGTGCTACTATTAGAAAATGCAAAAAATGTCAAAAAAGAGATTCCATGGGAATCTTTGTGCCTGTTAAATCTTTAGGGCTGCCCCTTAGCGGTCTGTGGAGAGCACTCGCAGTTTTTTATATATTTTAATTTTAATTTCATATCGGCGCTAATGGCCGCAGCCCTGCAGCCCTGCGTGCCGAATCGGCAAATGTATGCACAGCGCAATAAAGTTCAATGTACCGAGTGAACTAATATTGTTTTATTCAATATTTAACTTTCAAATATTATGAAGCGATTTTTTCGATTCATAAATTTTTATTGAATTATTAGCTGACGATAAAATGTGATGATGGCGTTTTTGTGCGTTGCTATTGCTACGCGTCGAGTCGAGTGCGCGCGTTTTTGTTTAAAAGCTTCATGAATATTTTTACTAACAGAGTTGATACTGCTGATTGCAAGCTCTTTGACTTTCCAGGATTTTTGATGAAAATAAGGCTAATTCTTTTTTTTATAGGCTCACCTAACGCAAGGTTGTAAATTTATTTCACTACAAGTTAAAATCATATTTGTAATTGTTTTAATTTTGTCAGTAGGCGCATAGTATGTAAATGTAGGTACCCTACTCTGTACTTGATGTAGTCATATAGCTAATTGAAAAGGCGAAGAATTATGAAATGATCAGCAGCAGTAAAATTTTGAGGAATAAATGCAACCGATTAATGAAATGAAATAGCTGTCACTCGTACCTAAAGTAAACGATGTCAGTCAACTCGATACTGTATCAAATGACCTTAAGCCCCCTCATGTACCGTGCAAACAGAGAAGTCAAATCAGCGCCAAGTTAATCCGTTTATGTGCGCGAACCCACTTGATTAAGTTTAATTTATTTTAAAAATCAGCGCCGCCGGCGTAGGGTCGGAGTATACATTATTCAGTGTTTTAGAATAATTTTCAAATTCGATTACATAGGGCCGACCCTCGGTAAGTGGGTGGGCCGGGCGGGGTGTATTTAGCCAACACGGGGGTCTCGTGCGACTCTGATTTGAATATGCGCCGCACGCGCCCCGGGACCGCGGCGATCATATTTCAAACGTCACCGGCGATGTCTCACTCAGATACTATCGGCCGATAAACCAGATACCAGGCAAGGGTGGAATAGTTCCGAGCTGGGAGCTATTTTTTACCCCGCCATTATCGCCTGCAGTTGACACCTAAATATTACTTTTGCCAGGACTCCTGCGCCGTGATCGCTATGGAGGCATTTTGCGGTGAGAGTGCTTCAACTTTATTGGTGTGGCTTAGAAATTTTGCTGGATTCCATTAAATCCACAATTTTGTATCCCGCATTTTCAATTTACCGAACGGCAATCTTTGAACACATCCTTATTTTCAAATAGTTTATCCTTTGAAGTTGGAGCATACATGACAGTCATGAGAGAATATAATTTTGAGAGATTCTAACACGTTAACACCTCAATCATCAGTACCTACATCAGTAGTCTGCCTTAAATAAGTAATAAATAAAAAATGACTAGTCAACATTATTTATAGTTACTCGCGTATTGCGCATTTTTTTTTGGGTTCCAACAGTAGTAAGTTAAGGTTATATTTTGATACAACCTTAACCTTCAAGATATTGTGAACCCGGCGATCTGGTCCAAACTAAAATAACTAGCATACAAGTACAAGACAAAGTTTGGTTTACCTATGCATAGGTAGCATGATTAATTTACGTTTATGTTAGAAATAAAATAGGCTGGTCCTTTGATTTTGTTTGTCGCCTTTTCTCTTAGAGTTAGACCAGGAAAAGTCTGCAGAGGCAGTGCAAGTGTTATTTTAAACGTCAAACTTCTATGAAATTATGACGTATAGATAACACTTGCACTGCGTGGGCTTGTCAAAATCACTACAGACTTTTCTTGGTCTAACTCTAGTGAGCTGCGAGAATATTTCTCACGTGATGCTCTCGCACGTAATAAGGTATGTAAATATTTGGTAACTAGCAACGAAAAGCTTATTTCGGATATTTAAACTATCTTTGATATTTCTATTAAACTAGTCTCTCGCGCATGAGAGGAGGCCTGTGCCCAGCAGTGGGACGTATATAGGCTGAATTATTATTTATTATTATTTTATTAAACTAGTGTCATCTTTTTCATGTCAAGTGCTACGTCAATAGAGCTTCTTACTGCCAAGTTTGTGCAAAGTTAGCATGGTCAGAGTCTATCAGCCATATTGGAACTTTAAGATACGTACGTCAAATAATAGATATGGAAACGATATATTTACATATTCCCAACCCACTCACTTCCATATCAAATTTCAATTTTTTTTTTCTTTTCCTTTTTTTTCATGTATAAGTTTCTAATTTGTGTTAAATATTAAGTACTGAATCACATTTTGACACTGCCTTTACTGTTCTGAGCTATCTTCTTGCCCTGGGCTCCACGGAGGACCAGCGCTATAGCATATATAGGTATTATGTTAGAGCATATGCTGAGTGGTGTCCATTTGTAGCCTCTATGTATAGCAGCATCAATACTACGATTATTATTGCATGTTAGTTAAGCTAATAATAGTTTAAACTGTTTAGTGTATAATATCCTCTTTTTTAAATTTATATGTGTGGTGCTGTATGTAGATGGTTTTTGCAATAAATGTTTTTCTATTCTATTCTATTCTATTCTATCAAGATTGGATTTGTCAGTGTCAAACAAGTGTCAAAAGTGACGTTTTTGTTTGTAGACCCCTCACTTTTTACACTGACATATCGTTTCCATATCTATTATTTGACGTATCTTAAAGTTCGAATATGGCTGTAGGTATATCCCTAAACGCAGCGAGTAGAGTTCTCACGTGATGTCGGTTGTCGTATAATCGGTGGGAGTGCGCGGCCACACGCCGACGCGTGGCGCGCGCGCCGCCACCGGCACTCCATTACTGCCGACCGCCGCGCCGCCTCCCTCGCCCGATGTGGCACAACATTTGCAAAGACTATTGCGAATGTATTATGAAAAAAAAAAATGAACCTAATTGTCAGCTGTACCTACCTACCTTATTTTTGTAAGTTATTAAATATATCTTAATGGAGTTAAGCGGGCGTCATACGTTTTCAATAAAATAGCCCGTTCCCCAAATCCAAAAACGTGGTTTGTATTTTTCTTTGAGAAATTATAATCTTATCCTTAGGTACCTATAGGTTAACTGGAAGAGATCCCTCTTAGGGATAAGTTCGCCTTTGTACTACATATTTATAAACGTTCTATCTGATGTACCTTTATTCCTCTCTTTCGTACAATAAATCGTTTACTTCCTTACTTATGGACACCTTTTTAACGAGTCTTAATTTGATGTTTCTTCTTATAATATTTTGTGCCACTTATATCAATCAAATAATGTATCTAAGAAGCATCTAATCAGTATACTTCTGATATTATTTTTCAGCCTTCAGATCAAATTAAACAGCATTGGTAGCTTTAACAATTAAATATCACATTAAGTCGAGAAAGTGCTCAATTTGTCATTCCAGTAACTTATTTGGTTTAAGGCTCACCGTGTCCTGAATTAACATATTACATTATTAAATAATATTAAGTTATAAGTTATTTTTATTTTTAGCGTTGTACCTGGTATGAAAGAGCGAATACCTCCTAACACAAGTTGTTAACTTAAAAGTAGGATTCGGCACCTATGTATGTAATCATTTGTTAAAAATAAATAATTTTAATTTTTGAAAAAAAAGAAAAAGTTTGTTTTCACTGTCCAGTCTGCAGGATTATTCTTTGCCTCGTGCAGCATCGACGCGATTGCAGTAGCAAATCGCCGCGTAATCCAACTCTTATCGCCAATCAAGACGACGGAATTAATTTCGGTCGCATGCCGTCGTAATTGAAAACGAAGACTTGTGTGACAGATGTCAGGGTTGCCGATGATTGCTTTAGGGACTTAAGTTGCTGATAAAAATGTTTCGTTTTTTGTGCACAGTAGTTTTTTTATATATTACTATTGTATGTAGTAATCATTTTCTTTTATTTTCATATTTTTTGAGCCCATATTCATAAGTCAGAAGGGGCTTTTTTACATACTTAACTAACTAACTAACTAACAATATGGCTCAGCGATCCAAAGAGGTTCTTGGCCTCCGAAACGAGAGCACGCCACTTTTCCCGATCCTGCGCCGTTTCCTGCCAATTATAGGCTTGAAGCTGACGCAGATCCGCTTCCACACTGTCTCCCCAGCGTTATCTGGGCCGAACTACATACTTGCCCATACTTCTTTTTACATACTTCTTCTTCTTCTTATAGTCGGTACACTCTTGCCAGAGTGGTCGTGGTCATCATTGTGAATCTCGATGAGTGATGATCTTCCTAATACGGCGCCATTCGTCGCGGACTGCAGCTTTGCGGGTACATTCGCAAACCGAGCACTTAGTTGCGGCCTTGATCTGGTCTGTCCATCTCATTGGTGATCTACCACGTGGCCTGGTGCCTTCGACCTTTCCCTGCATGCACTACGAGACGCTCTATGGAGTCATTACCACGACGAGAAACATGGCCGAAGAAGGTCAGAATGCGTGACTCCACTGTGGTTGATAGGCGCTGTCTGATGCCGAGTTCTTTTAATATGGAGTCATTTGTACGAAACTCTGTCCACGATATTTCTAGCATCCGTCTCCAGCACCACATCTCCAACGCGTCAACTCTCTTCTTCTCGATTTCACGAAGGGTCCATGTCTCCGACGCATAAAGGAAAATGGGGAATATTAAGCAGTAAACGAGTCTGGTTTTCGTGGTCTTGGTAATGTTCCTATTACCCCAAATCTTTTTCATTTTGTCCATAGCAAACCTAGTAATCGCCATGCGCCGCTTGATTTCGTCTATGCACCCGCCTTCGTTGGATATTAACGCCCCAAGGTAAATATATGATTGGACAACCTCACAATTTCCTATGTGTGTGATCCCTGGTAAGTTGTTATTGACGCGGTCGACAATCATCATTTTGGTTTTCTTGCGATTTATTTTTAATCCAAATTCACGGCTTGTAGCTTCACATACTTGCCCATGCGAAACCGCAGCTTTCAAGCACTAACGGTCAGTGAGCTAAGCCACGAACGGAGAGCCGGAGACACAGAAAGACACACAGACAGACAGGCAGACGGACATAACGAAACAATAAGGGTTCATATTTGACTGCGGAATCCTAAAAAATAACGCTCCCGGTGTGTCAGTTAAATGCATTAAAAAATGCGAGCGCATTCGCAAATCTACTTACACAGAAATAAATGTAAACGAATTGTGCACTGTTGCATTAAACCGGCTAAAAAGTTGAAACAAGGTTCCGATTGTGCATGAGCGCATGCGTCCCCTGCGGATGTGCGAGTGAGCAGAGCCACATAATGGTGTAAGTCGCGGTTTATGCCGTCACTTCACTCTATTCGCCGAATTCGTGTTGCATCTCTTTCCTCAATATAGTGAACGTAAGTGACGCGGCCATTTATGAAAAAATACTGCAGAGAAAGTATATTTTACGGTTTTTTTATCGAATACACTATACCTAATATACTCGTACATATGTTACCCTAAAAACCCGTTTTCACTGGGTAAAACTAGTTTTAACTGGGAATTTTCAATCAAAACTAGTTTTCGCAAAGTTATATACACATCTACATTATACTTAATAAATTAGATGTAAACATAACATTTTTATATTGAAACAACTAAAACCTTGAGAAAATACTGGTTATGTATCGGTGTTCGTATTGGTAAATGTAGGTATTTAAAATTTGAACAGTGTGGTATTTACAAATCATTTATATACAAAACAACACTCAAAAACAAAATGTCATTCGGCAAAAACACAATAAACTGAAGAAAGACAAATCAAAAATGCAAAGAAATTCAATAACCGTCCGTTTCTATGGATTGTCACCCCAATATTGAAAATCCATCGAACACTCCTTATTTCCCATCTTATCTCGGTTACATAATCCTTATTGTTATAGGGTCAAGGTTTAGTTTAGAACAGGTGATATTTTACCGACGGTAAATTCTTTTGTCAACAAATCGTAGAGTGAGATTGAGTGCGGGACACCGGGCGAATGCTCACTGAGCGCACGCGAGTCGAACATTTCAAGAAACCAGTCTAATTGTGATCCATAATAACTACGTGTAACCAAAGTGTCCGCTTATACTTGTTTGCCGGAGCTTTCGACTCTTTCGCTAGTTGAGCGATTGGAACTGCAGCGAGGGGCACCGCGGGTTCTCGATGATTACTCGTCTCCGACTCGATAGTAGTCGATACTCCACTCGATGCGTGGCGGGGCGCCTGCATTACACCGAGAACTAGCGCTCACTGCCTCTATTCGATTCGATGTTGATCGAGTGCACTTAAGGACTAGGTTTTGATTTAATTTGGAGCGTGATCGTGGATTGTTATTTTGCGGGCCGATGCCGCGTTTTCGGCGGTTTGTTATTTGATGTTTAGTGCGAATAAATTTTATTTTGGACGCCTTTCATTTATAAATAAATAATCTAGTTAATATATATGGCCAGATTCGAATTTTAAGATATGTACGTCAAATATTACGTCTAGATACGATATGGATTAGATATATGTCAGTGTCAAAAGTAACGTTTTTGTTTGAAGAAACGTTCATATCGTATCTTGTCGTAATATTTGAGTATCTTGAAGTTCGAATCGGGCCGCTATTATATTGTACGTAGGCGCATTTCGCTACATACGGTTTTTCGCGTGTAATCTGCTACGCTCGTAGCGCGTAGCTCGCGCTGGCAGTCAATGTGTTAAGTCTATTTTTATCATTATAACATAAAAGTAGATGTCAGTCACAAACATTTGTGACGTTCCACGGGAAAAGGTACCTTATGAGGGTTTCTAGTTTCGGAGATATTAAATGTTTTGTAAAGAGGTGAAAAAATGCTCAATTTTTTTTTATTGTGTGATCTGAAACCTTAATGCCTAACGTTTGTTTACCTGTTTTTATTTTTGTTATAAGTTAGTTATAAGCCTAGTAATGTCGTCTCAGAGTTTAGTAGAAAAGGTACCTTATGGAAAAAAGATTGAAAATTCCCAAAAAAACTAGTCAATACGGGAAAAGAAGTTTGGTAGAGAACTGTATTAGCATTCTGCAAAACTAATTTGATAATTTCAGTTCTGGTTGGGGCGCCTCGCAAATATTATAACCGTACATAGACCGACATCACAAATCCAAGTAGACTGCTATTATACCAAAGTTACTCTCGTCAAGTCTTTCTTAACTAGAATAATCTTCATTTGGTTTGGTCGCATGCAGTAAATCAGCCATTGGTTTGCTGAAAAATGCCAATACCCGACGCATTACCTTATGGAATATCTGAGGTCATTGAACCTCAATGCCGCTTATCTTCAATAGCAACCGAAATATATTATTGATAAGAAATAGACGATTTATACCATCTTAACCCCAAAATATTATTAGTTTATCCTAACTGTTCCATCATCATCATGCCTCATCATGTAACTTGACCACAAGGTACCTTTTCATTACATACAAATTATTGGTCTTTTTTAAGATTATTATGACGAAGAACTAATTAAATTGGGGGCAGTTTAATGTAAATAAATATTTTCTATTCATAAAAGATAAACTATAATATGATTGATATTTTGTAGTGATGTATTATTAGATTTATTTCCATAAGGTACCTTTTCGTAAATGTATGGAGCAAATACTGTTATTGTTATGTAAGTTTAAAGTGGCATAAGGGGTTAAATATAGTATTTAGTAGGGGTTTTAGGATTTATTTCATTTGAATGACAGAATTTCTTTCATATGTGCTCAGAAAAATTGATTGTGTGTCACATTAAAAGTAAAAATATTCAATTTTGTGATTTTATATGAAAAAGTCAGAAAATACATTTTCACCTCTAAATCGGTATTGTTTTTTGCTTAAACTGTCTGTCAGTGTCGTTTTCTAATAGATAAAATTTAAATCTTGAGAGCTCATTGCAATCAATCGTGAAAATGAAATAAAACTTTATTTTCAAGAGATTGGTTAGTATACACATAAATCAGTCGATATCAAAAGTTTCTATTTGCATTACAGAACAAGTCGCAATATTTTTTTAATCTCAGATATATAAGGCATTATTATTTGTAGTCAACTATGTAACTTACTTCAGGAACATAGTTTTTTAGGCGGCTAAACTTAAAACTTCTCTATCGTAAAGTTGCTCATTTCACAACATTATTTTCAAAAAATCATATCTCTGTAACTACGCAACCTAGAAGGTTGATCTTTTGTGTTATCGATAGCTTATTTATTGTAGATTACTGGGGTATGCATAACTCCATACCCGCCATAAGGTACCTTTGACCGTGGGACGTCACATTTGTTCTGATTAGTCGAAAAGGTTCCTTTTTAAATATTTACTTACTAAAATCTACACGAAAACGGGGCTACAACATCAAGTACTTGAAGTAAAAAAAAAAAGTACCAACAACTAAATTATCGAAATGTATCAAATTGCACCCATAGCACAACTGCGACGCTTCAGATATACTCGTAATTGCGCAAACAATAAGAAACTCCCAACACTAACCATCATCGGAGTCCCGGGGGTAGTAGATTTGATTTCTGTCTCCAGCCATATGTTACGCGGATTTATTATTTTATTACGTTTTATTTAGTAAATATCGGAGTGTTTAAGCTGACGTCGTGGTTTGGGGTGCTTGATGCGCTATTGTTTCTCCCCCGTTGCTTCGGAACAGGGTTTATTAAATCATAGAAATGACTGACGTACCTGATAGGGGCTGAGATACATTGAACAATAAATGCGCTGTTTTATTTATTTTATTTTATTTATTAGGAAAACTTACAGCTTGAGTAACAAGTTAGGTAATAACATAGAAACAGTAAGCCAATTACAAGATTCCACAGTTTAAATGCCACAATTTTATGTTTTTCAGTAATTTCTTTCTATAATGCGCTGTTTATAGAAAGAAATTACTGAAAAACATAAAATTATGGCATTTAAAACTCTTTTGGATATATTTTTTTTGTTAATGATTATTTTCTTAGATCTGTAGGTATTACACTATTACAGTTTAGATGCAATGAATAGTGCGACTTCACAAAGATTGTGAAATACCAAACATTGTATGTGGCTTGCTACAGTTTGTATCACTTGGAATAATTTTACACAACATTTGACGGTTCTTAACTGTTTTACTAAAACTTTACATTAAGCCTCTATTTTTAAATGGCGATCTGTACCTACAGCTTAGGCATATACTGCTGCCATTTACATCATCGTGTAATATTTTGAAGGGTAAATATTTTTAAATGTCCCTAAACTCATTAGCAGATTTGCTTTTAATATCACCGGGCTGTCATAAACAAGACAAATGAATATATTCACGGCGTGATTGACACGGCGAGCCAGCGGGACGCCAAGGGGTTGAGAATAGAAAAACTACCGCCACCGAACCGGCCTGTTTCACTGAAGCTCTTTATACTTGACGACATGAAGAACTATAGTCCTAAATCTTCGAACTATGGTCCAAAACTAACTCGAATATCTTTGTTTAGGTATAACTTTTACTTGATTGACGTAGTAGGTACTAAGTCAAAAATGGTAGAAAAAACTGAGACAAAACTAAAAAGATCATTGTTAAATGATACGTAATAACGACCATACCCTAGATTTTTGAACCATAGCAATGAAATACAGTAATGTATTTGACCATAGTTGGGTTGTATACGGTAGCGTTTTCTTCTGCCAATCAACGTACCTACAATACGTTACCTGATAACGACACCAAACTTGACTCAAAGGTCCAAACCAAACTAATCCGCCAGATTTTTTTTTCTGAGCGCCGGGAGTGCTGTACTTTGATGCCCCTCCCCTCACCTGTCGCGGAGTTCAACTGGCTACCGGGCGTTTTGGGCTCAGGTGGACGTGTATAATACCCGTACCTACCAAATGGCATTGCTGTACATTGTATACCTCTCCATACAAACATTCCCAATAGAAAATCGACTATTAGCACACCGTAACGGCTCGGCCACGACATTACGCGACTGGCGACGGCGGCAGCGACAACCATAGGTGGGAACGAAAGGTCTGATCGCTGTGTCTCGCTCCAACCTATGGTTATCGCTGCCGCCGTCGCAAGTAGCCGAGCCGTTACGTCTACGACACGTATAGTCGCCAGCTATAAAGAGCTCCAAGTTCGGGTAGCGATCGGGAGGGTCTACAGATGGAAGTGAAAGATAATGGAACATGTCGTGGGGTCTGAACGAAGCCTTATTTGAATATTGTCCCCGATTGGCGGGGGGCATTCCAAATTAAATCGCGGCCTACTGTGTGCAGGTACGTATACGAGAATTAGTGGAGGGAATGGTGATGTTGGTAATTTAATTAATATACTTGAATATAAAACAACAATGGTAATTTAAATAATAGTCTTGAAAATGTACTTAAACCTATTTCGGAAAAAGTGTTTCCGTTTTGAAAATACAAGGGATGATTTTGTTAAATATAATGAAATACTCGTAGGTATTTAACCACAATAAAATTAGGACAATTTATTATATGACCTCTGTTGCTTGCCACCGGTTTATACTAAACTAACTAATTACATAGTAACAAAATTTCAAATAATACCTACTCAAAATCGTTGTTTGTTTTGTGTCTGAAAATACTGGGACAAATATTTTCTAATGAAGGTAAAAGCTACTTATCTATCTTTGTTTTCCACGAAACAAATCCATTGAAATACTACTGTTTACAATGAATGTTAACTGTTGGACTAATACGTATTTAAATCGCATGGAAGATGCTAATAAAAACAACCTTTTCATAATTTAACTATAACGATAGGTGGTGTTTTTGTCAGAGGAACATACGTAGAGAAAATCATACTTACTGTCTTATTCGTATGCTAGTATTTAAACCCCAAAAAGGGGGATGAGCAAGTATAATTTCTTTCCAATGTTACTGAAAAAAAACTTAAAGTTATTGACAGACTATAATAAAGTATTTTTGCGTACCAAAAAAGTATAGGCTTTATTGTAACTAAAAGTTATTTACATGACTTCACGGTGCCAAGCTGTGTTGCAAAACAATTCACATTTTAGCCATAGAAATACAATATGAAAAATGAGCCGGCCGCGGCGATAGCGCCGTGCGCGCGCGGCCTAATGAAGCAGAAGGCGATAGCGTGACCCGTGTGCGCGCGGCTTTACGCTGCGAATTAGTTCCGACAAGGGATGAATTTAAAATAAGGGAACTGTTAGGGTCCAAATTGAGAGGTCTTGAGAGGCTGTGGTTTTTAGCTGTGCTTACTGTCGGTATTAACATAAGGGGGCGCTAGAGGAGCAGCCCGTTTATTGTTTTTTTTGTCAGTTTGTATCATAAATTCGGCCTTTTCTCTTAGCTATTTCGTGGTTGCATCCTAAAGAAGTCCGGGCTTCCTTATCTCCAAGGATTTATTTATTTTGTGAGGGCAACTACCATTTTAACTTTCATCTCTGAAGTTAAACTAGGACCGGTTTTCTTCCAATGTTCTATTTTGACGAAAACTACTGTTTGTATAGTATGTACATATTTATATATAAGATACGAAAACGACATCAGTATACAGGTCTTGTGTGCCGTTAAATCAAATGGAATCTGTTACACACAGTTACACATTAGCGCAAGACACCACGAGTTAACCTAAAGATTTCTAACAAACACTAATCATTAATTTATTCATTCATTGAATACCCAAAATTTAATAATTTATCCTATATAAACTTTTAACCTGTGTAAACTTTACCTATCGATAATTTGTCTAGCGTAGAACGCTCGGGATTTTCCTCCGTGTCATTTGAATAGAAGTGGCTTACATCAAACTAGGGGCTCTATGGAACAGGGCGAGGTATTCATTGGCTAAGTGAAGTTGCAAGAGGTCCGGAATCGTATTACGGAGAAGCAAATGGTTATATGAAAAGATAGTTTAAGTAGTACGAACATATGTAGTTAGTGTAGTGCGTCATTGTGTGTTTACCTGCATACGTTAGGTTTACGATAAGAGCTCTTTCAAACAAGCGTTGTTCTGAGTAAAAGTTCCTTTATGTTTATTATCTAAATGCGCTTGTAAACTTGCTATATTTTGTATACACGTGCTACCTAATTACTTTTTCATTAGAACAAACGTTAATATAGTTGGACCAAGAAAAGTCTGCAACGATTTTGATAGCACAGGCAGTGCAAGTGTTATTTTAAACGTCAAACTTCTATGAAATTATGACGTATTAAGTAAAACTTGCACTGCGTTTCTTGGTCTAACTCTAAAATTTGTTTTCAAAATGCTGAAATCCTATTAGGATCTGCTTTGACTCCATGATAGACATATATACGAATTCTCCCAATTCCAGCGTTTCCTTTTTATACGAAACTGCATTAGCATTATCAATATGATATATATTTTCAATAGGACACGTAGCGAGGGTGTGCAATGGTGCATTGGCGCGGCCATCGGCCCACTGATGTGTTGAGTGACGCTCCATCACGTTTCGGTGAACATTAGCCTTCGGGCGGCAATTATATGACTATTCGTTTATTAAAAGTGTACATTGTTGTGACGATTACTTTAATATTTTCATAGGTATAGCAATCCGTGGTATTATAATCAGAGATCGGACAAATTTGCGTCATTACTCGCAATAATCCAAAATTGATTAAATAATTAATCATTTAATTAATTTCTTACCTGAGGCTTAATTTTGATTCCTAATCAATAAATAACATAAAGATTTCTTATAATGTAAATTTATTAAAGAAAATAATCAGTACGTTTTCCAAATTTTCTGTAGGTACTCATTTTTTTATATCAAAAATATATTTAAGTCCTATTTATTGACTAGGGAACAAAATTAAATCTCAGGAAAAAAAAATTAAAATAATTAAATGATTAATTATTTAATCAAATTTGGAGTCATGTCCACATTATTGCGAGCAATGACGCCAATCTGTCCGATCTCTGATTATAATACTCTCCGTCTCTGTAGTACTTACTCGTTATAGGGCCCTAACTGCCGTATTCGAACTTCAAGATATTCACAAGAGACGACACGTACTAGATCCGTTCTAGATACGTTATAGTTTAGATATCATCAACTAGTTCTCTTTTGCAGCGCAATTCGGGCAACCAATTACACTTTTACGTTAGATAGAGTAAGATATCTAATAGATGTGAATTGGATCTCTAAGTCATATCCTGTGGAAATCGTTCAAGAGTACCTCCAGAATCGCGCAAATGTCAAATTTGACAGGTTAGATCTTAAACATATCGTTATCGTATCTTGGTGATGTCTGAAAGATATCTAATAGATGTCTATTTCAAAATCCGAATCGGGCCCTAAGTGCGTGCGTAAGTTAAATCGTTCAACGCGAAGCTATATATAACACATAAACATATACTCGTAGATCTCTTGGTTATCTTGGTTATGTATGTATGTTTGGGTCAAATCTTGTAAGCTAAATACTACTTTCAATTATTCAATTGAGCTGAAACTTCACATAGGTAACTTGGGTGACAATGCAATTTTATCGTACCATCGAGTTGAACTGATAATGGACACAGGAGGTGGTCATATCATAGGAACTCTGTGTTAAAACAACGCACCCTAATTGTGTTTGGGTTTGTTAAAATTATTATATTAAAATACTTACAATCGACCAAGTAATAAGAAAAATATGTTTCACTACCTTAAATTTTATAATCAATATACTTAAGAGTGTTTAATAATCGAATTATAAAATAAAAATAGAAACCAAGTACTTATATAATCAACTCTATTTAGAAACTCTCCAAGCAATCGACTTGATTAAGTCGTGCTCATAATTATTTCTACACTGGGGAGCATAATCCTGATTGGGAGCGTATTCCGACCCGATGGAGTGTGTCCGCGCACGTGGCGACATAGCATTATCTCCGGATAGCAAGATCGACACCCGAACTTTGAGCATGGAATTGAAAGTCGATTATTGTTATCGGAGTTTTGATGTAATTTAATTTAGATAATAGAGAATTAAAGTGTTTAATCTTAAGGCGCTCTTATACTCGAGTTTTACGTTTTCAAGGGGGTGAAGCAGACGAGTGGTAGAACGGGCAGGCGGGCGCCCCGCGCGGCGCACCGCACCATTCCCGCGCAGCACGTCTACGTCCTTATTCTGACGACATCGGTATTCTGAATTGTCAGTTCCGGGATTTTTAGTTCGGCAATTAATATTGAATGAGATTTATTAGTAAATTCGAATTTTGATGAGTACTTAATGAAATTAAAAACCGGACAAGCGCGAGTCGGACTCGCCCACCGAGCCCACCGAGGGTTCCGTACTTTTTAGTATTTGTTGTTATAGTAGTCCCTTTTTAGTTTTTTGTAAATAACTCGTAAACGATGTCCCATAGCAAAATAGGTTTTTATGAATAAATAATCTCCATAAAATTTTCTGAAAAAAAAATCTGTACACTTTTCTCTAGGATCAATATTTAAAACGATATTAAAGGAAGAAAGTTAATCACAATCAGTGTACAGGTCGCTTTTTTTTTCGTAAATAACTCGTAAACGGTGCCCCCGTTGCAAAAAAATATTATACATGAATATTGAACATAAAATTGTCCACAAAAAAGGTTTTGTACACTTTTTCGCTACGATCAATATTTAATGAGGTATTAAAGGGGGTAAGTTAATTATAATCAATTTCCAGGTCCCTATTTTAAGTTTTTCGTAAATGACTCGTAAACGGTGGCCCATAGCAAAATAGGTTCTTAATGTTAACTAGCCCCCCTTGGCTAAAAAGTGGCCTCCATGTTTAAAATTCATTTGTTTACGTAAGATGTCCGTCTTTGGGTCACGAATTTACATGTGTGTACCAAATTTCAACTTAATTGGTCCAGTACTTTTGAAGAAAATGGGCTGTGACAGACGGACAGACAGACAGACAGTCGCACGAGTGATCCTATAAGGACCCTAAAAACTAAAAAAAGTGACATGTGAATTGATTGTAATGAACTTTCTTCCTTTAATATCGTTTTAAATATTGATCCTAGAGAAAAGTGTTCAGATGTTTTTTGCAGGAAATTTTATGTAGATTATTTATTCATAAAAACCTATTTTGCTATGGGACACCGTTTACGAGTTATTTACAAAAAACTAAATAGGGACTTTAAAATTGATTGTAATTAACTTACCGGCTGCTTTGTCTTTTTAAATATTGATCCTAGCGAAAAGTGTTCTACATGTTTCTTGTAGGAAATTTTATGTTTATTATTTATGTGTAAGATTTATTTTTGCTATGAGTCATACTTTTCAAATTATTAACAAAAAATAAAAACAAGGAACCTTAGAATTTATTATAATTAACTTTCCCCCTTTATTATCTTTTTAAATATTGATCCCTGCTAAAAATGTACTGAATCTTTTTTATTGAAAATTTTGTGTAGATTATTAGTTATTTTTTTTTATATTGGCCACCGTTTACGAGTTATTTACGAAAAACTAAAAAAGGGACCTTTAATATCAAATATCTCACTTCCAGTCAAGAATTCAATCAAGCAACCGGCAAATTCGGATTCAGCGGGGTCTAATTAGGTTAAAAACCCCGGTTGCCAAAAAGTAATATGTTTTGCCAGTAGAAATCGATTTTTACAAAAATGTGACCAGTCTAAATTATTCAATTTGATTAATTTTATAGCCTTTTAAAATATGTTTACACAATTTATCAATCGTGACTGAATTCTGGATTGGTTAGATGGGTGTGTGCCTTTGCTGCCCAACTTGTTATAAAATGACAATATGACGGACGAATGTCTGAAATGTCGCCGTATTTAAGAATTATTTTGCTTTACTTCGTAAGTATGTTGAAAAACATTGTGTGTATAACATATTTGCATATTTATACTGTGATTACCCATTTTATGAAACGTCCGCTAAACTAGCACAAGTCCAACGCTGACAGTGGTCACGGGCGTACTGGCGTGAGGAATAGGCGCAAGGTATTGCCGCGTAGGGTGTAATTTAGTAGGCAAAATGTTGAATTCATCAAATGATGAATGAAAAAATTAACGTATCGATAAAAGGACAAGCAATAATGAAGATTTACTTAAAAGCTATCGACTGAAGTAAGTTTCATATACATTTTCGTCCTAGTACTTCTAACATAAGGAAATAAAGACAGTGTTAGGCATGTTTTCAACTTAAGATTCTATCGAGAAAATAATGAGCCGTCGTGTTTCTGACAAGCAATAACGTAGTTCAAGGACTGAAGTTATACATACTAGAAAATAATGCATGAAATCCTTGTAAAAGTCTGTAAATATGGTGACAAAAAAGTGCATTTTACTACACACCGCGCCTTAATAGTTAGAGTTATTTACACAGCATGCTACTCTAAACATATATAAGTGCGAGAGGGAAGAATGGTTTCGTCAAATTTAAAATTGTTTATTTCAGCCTGTTTAGTGTTCATCCAATTTATCCATTATAGTATGTATTATTAATTTATTACATAAAAAACTTTATTAAAATACTTGTTTCCTACACACTCACGAAACGTAATTTTATGTATTTTCAGGCAAATAAATAATATTATTAGTATAAATGTTTTTAAGTACTTACTTGGGTAACAACAACATTTTGTGTCCTTATTAATATTAACTCTTATTAATAACATAACTTATTAACTTCCCCTGACTCTTTATCACTGCTATTGTTATAACTGACTTTTTATCACTGCTATTGCTATAATGATTAAATTAGAAACCATATTTATTAACCACCAACAAATTGCCTCCTCCGCCTGAAAACACGAAATTAATTTTCATAACGTTTCCGCATCCTCTCCACATCCTCCGGTGAATCTAATTACCCCAAACACCTAATAGAAAATCTAGAGCAAATTAAAAATTGGCCAAGTAAAAGGGAATTAAAGTTGTCTGCCGTCCCGTTTAATGCCGAGTGGCGCCGGGCGATAACGCGACAATGCCCGGCTACTGCCCGTTGAACTGCCAGAGCAATTACAACCTTCAGTCGAAGGAGTAAGGTCCATAATTAATAAACAGGGAGATAAATACTGATTCTTGGTGTAGGAATAAAGTAATTGTAGTAATAGGTGTTGAAGGTGATTTTGAAAATAGCACAGGACATATAAAAATAAGCTACTTATTTATGTTTTCATAAATAATTTACCGTTAATAACAAAAAATATGTAATTTGAGTTAAAACTAACGTTTTCCTTTTCTCGCATAATATGATACAAATAAAACAAATGAAATGAAACTACGTTGATAGTTTAGCGTGAAGCTCATCCGACTTTTCCGATTTGATCCTTTATCAATGTGAAAATATGTTTCTATATCAGTCATTTGCATACCTCGGGGTTTTGGGTGCTTCACAATAGGTAAAAACTGTAAAAACAGAAACTATTTAAATATCCTATCCTTTAGATTCGATATGTAGGTAGTAGTTTATTACAAGTATAGTTACCTCTATATTTTTCAGATATACCTACGTGTATTGAATCACATTAAAACATGGGTATGTACATATATAATATTATTTAACTATATTTTATAATAAGACTGCGTTTGTCTAATAACATACGTAGGCATATCCTTTGTTTACTTAGAGAAGCTACTAGTACCTACCTATTTAACTGAGCTCAGAGCTCGCCAAACTCAATGATAATGCGTATCTTTTAATTTAAACTTTTTAAAACCCTCCAGCGACTGGTTACAGGATTAAGCAGGTATTTACTTAACTTTCTAATTGAACTGGCTGTACCAGAGAATGGCTACGGTTCCATGCCCTGAGCCATTATTGAACAACATTGTTGACCTTTGTTGTACCTTTAACTCGCCCATTTTCTTGGTTTCGATATTGTTTCCAACTTTCGGCAACTCGGCTTCTGAAATGTGAACTCAAACTTTAACTCCTTAGGCATTGTCTTAAAATGCTTAGGTAAGAATTTTATCATTCGATTAAAATTTGCGGGACAATTTTGTTAAATTGACAAAATTATTTAGGATTTATAACTTGATCTCTTCATAGGTTGAGTATGATTACAAACACTACATTTTTATATGAATGTAGTGTCAGTTTTCTTTCGTTATTACTTTTCAATAGGATTCTTGTTATTAATCTTATACCTTTAAACGAGCAATTCTTGTATATTTATATATATATTTACCTATCTATTTCGGGGATCTCGGAAACGGCTCTAACGATTTCGATAAAATTTGCTATATGGGGGTTTTCGGGGGCAAAAAATCGATATAGCTAGGTCTTATTTCTGGGAAAACGCGCATTTTTGATTTTTATATGTCTCCCAGATATTTAAGACTTATACAAGTTGTGACCTATGATATCTTGAAGGATGTTAGATGAAAAAATTGAAACTACCTACGTTGTTATGCGAGACATCAATACGGGGAACTGCAGATATTTCGACAAGTTGTTTTAGATTCACTTTGAACCAAACTTCGATAAGTCGATTATACAAGGTGGCACTTGTAACACCTTCAAAGTTACGATCCACGAAGGACGGCAATCATACAAGCTTGTCAGTAGCTTGGAGCTAATGTCAAGCTACGTTAGCATAACAAGGACGCCCCAAGATATACCTAATTTAAAATATCTACTAAACTTGGTACTCACTTACTTATTTATGACGTAGTACATTCTACCTGCGACTTCGTCTACGTAGAATTATAATTTCGGAGATAAAAAGTATTTTCTAACTATGGTCCAAAATTAACTTCAGGTGTGACTATTATTGGGTTTTGGGCGTTTGGACTATAGTTGGATTTTTGCGGTAGGCATTTTGAAACGCGTGAATCCGCGCGAGACAGGTAGCTTCTTCGTATTAAGCTATATAATAATGTGTATCAATAGCAGCGGTGGGGTGGGTCTCTCAGGGAACACAACCCTTCCGTGCTCACTCGGGTAAAACGAAATCGATTTATAAACCATCAATAACGATAAGATGTCTTGTTTTCTTTGTGTTGTCGCAAACCATTATTTTATAAGATAAATAATTTAAGTTAGACAAACCTTAGCCACACACCGTGTTGATATGATAATTGATAACGTAAAAATATGCGCCATTTTAAACTTAAGTAAGAAGTACCTACTAACTTAAAATTATTGGTCTCAACTGGAGGCGCAATAATTTACATAAAAACTTGAAAAATAACGCAATAATGTTTTTAACTGACCCGACAAATACGTGGCGTTTGATACAAATGACAATTAATTAACTTAGTTTTGGTTATGAACTATCTGATATTATAATGTTGTTCCTTATGTTATAATTTACGAACTTTATGTGATGTATAAGTATACTACGAGTATGTACCCTTCTCTAACCAAATGCCGCTTGTATACTCTAAATACATAGCTTGTTTACATCTTTTGACAACCGCGGTGAACAACCTCGCACTAAAACAACTTGCTGAATTGAAACACAAAAGAGCGCTCCGCGAAATTCAGGTGTAAATTATTTAAAAGTATGCCACGAATAGGATGCATGGTGGAAGAATTTCACGCAACATTATAATGCGAACAAAGCAGCGCGACGGTGCAAAGAAGTTGCGCCAAACACTGGCTGCAGAGGCATTATGCGCTCCCTGATTTCGCAAACACTGCTTTATCAGGTAAACTACAAATATAATGGCGCCTTTTTATCCCGACGAGAGCTAACTAAATTATACGAACTATTTGCAATCGAAACTACGGACAGGACTCCAATAAAAGTGAACGGGCGCTCGGAAACATTTTCTTTCGTTTGTTTCCTTTCACATTATCGTAGAAAGGGGATGAGGCGGGCCGGCTCGTACGGGCTTCGCATTTAAAAGCGATATAAAAAACTTGGGCTTTTATTTCGCAGGATGACCTAAGTGGCCGGCCGGACCGTACAAAAAACCCTCTTGGACTTACCTGTATTTTTCCACTTATTTATCCGACGTTTTTTACATTCGCACTGTTTGTTAGATCTGCGCGCTTTGTCTGCTCGGGAAGATCTGTTTTTTAACGAGTACTTAGGGTCTAATTAAAAGGAAATCTCCTCACGGACAGTGGAGGCCTTTTGAAGCCGACTGTTATTACTTTTCATGTATGAATTTAATTCGCCTGGACGGACTTCGAGTGGTATCCCCCACTTTGCTTTGGTGCGTTTTGAAAAAGTTATTGAACCTTTTTGCGTGGGAGTTATTAGGGTTCTTAGAGTGTGTTTTACAAATATTAAATTATAATTATTCTGCTGCTTAGGCTTCAACTCTAATCTTCTGGTATTTTATTTTTTGTTAGACTCTTTACGACATAAGGATTCAAAATGTATTAATTATTTTTAGGGAATGACGAAACGCAATTTTATACACCTAAATACAGCGTAAGCCTTGAAACGTCGCAATAACTAATAATAGACGTATATTTTCATCAACGCCGATAAATTTCTTCATTCATGGACTCTCACGAAAACCCAAAATAGAAATAGAAATAATTTATTTGTAAACACAATCACAAAAGAGAAAATTATACAAAACAGAAAAACATAGACAGGAGAAAGTGCCACGAAATGGTCTGATCTGAGCATGATGCTGGCGACTTCTATCGCCGATCTTCCAATGAGACTAAAATAATGAATTATAAAAGTTAACAGTAATTATAATTATTTTGATCATATTGCCAACGTAGACATTATTATTGCATTATATTCGTATTGTTGAACGTGTTGATTGAACAAACATAAAATATTTTTCACGCATGTAGCCCATTATGCTGTCCGTTAGTACTTGGCAAAAGGTCAGGTCGTGATTTATGTAAAATAGTTTTAGGTGAGGTCGAAACACTAAACAAACTACAAACTCCAATTTTCTCATTTAAGAGGTCATTATTGAGGTCTCCAAATTATGACCGCAATAAAATATGGAAATTTGACGAGCAATAAATCGCACGCAGCCGGTAATGAGGAATTACTATCGCTCACGGCCTTAAGGCTCAAGCACGTGAACTGGCGTCGAAATATCTAGTATACAAATAGATATATGATCGTTGAGGTTTCCTTTAAATTCCCAGTTTTTTTCTCTTTAAGGTAGAATAAGGTTTTTGACCGAAATGAAATAGGTAATTATTTTAGGAGCTTTCTACAAAAAAATCAAGGGCAATGGCAATCATACAAGAACTGCATATATGTATATGTTATAAGTATTTAGTTGGAGTAAACGTATTCCTGTCAAAATTAATAGTAGCTAAACGCAGGCCAACATATCAAAACGATGACGACCGGTCTGGCCTAGTGGGTATAGTGACCCTACCTGTGAAGCCTGATGGTCCTGGGTTCGAATGCCAGTAAGGGCTTACTGTGGGACTTAGTCAATCTGTGTAAGAATGTCCTATAATATTTTTTTATTTATTCATTTAAAAACTCTACTACGGTGAGAGCACCAATGTAGTACAAATACAGTTCACATCGCATGGAACTGCTGGAAGCGAGACGATGCCTTAATACTAACGCGCTCCATCGACACTAAACGTCAAGACAGGACGACGCGAGCGTACTACTCCCTGACCATTACGTTTTATCTTCCATATGACAGATGGCGCTATAAAATTTATTTATTTAAATCACAAACCCTGGAATAACTCGAATAATGAGAAAGCACGTGTCTCCCGGTCATTATTGCTGGTCGATTTGGTCCGGGATAGCTCTTTGATTTACTGCCAGACTTTTGAGCGTCTTAAATCATTTTTGTATAGAAGTTGAGAAAACTATTAGCTATTATTGGCGAACTACGAGAGCGCTTTGTGTGGCCCGGGCCCGGCCGCTCACGATGGATAGACGATACTTTTTTATTGGGACTCTGATTTTTATGATTTGCGTGCCTAAAGATTAACTTTTAAACTTGTTTTCGTCTTGTAATATATGGGCATGCGAATGTTTGATGTCTTTTTTGGAATGTGAGCCGTTGAAATTATTTATGGTGATATTTTTTACGAATACTTTTGAGGAATGTTCAAAAATAGACTTAGGTATCTTATTTAAAGGACTTCCAGAACGTGGGATGCATAACCACTCATATGTAAAGTCTAAGTATATAGGTACCAAACACTTTCAGTTAATTCTGTAATTTTAAACACATCTAGCATTTATACACCGTGTTTTTATTGAATTCCGTTAACTTCGGGGTATGGTTAAGTGCGTTCAAGAGAACTAAATGGCATAATTAATTAAAAAAAAAATATTTTCTTTGCTTTTTTAAAAAAGAAAAAAATACGTTTCAAAAGTAATTAAATATAGCATATAGCGTTCTTGTAAAACGGGCGTTTCATTTAACTCAACCAAACCATTGAAATCTGTGACATAATATCAATGTCATTTCGAACATCGATCGACCGAGATTTTACTTAAGTTTAGTAGCAAATGTATGAACTCATTCTAAACACTAATCAATATGTAAACCGGCCCTAAGTCAAGTGTACACGCTTGTAGAGGCCTTATAGGAAAAAAAAATATTGATTATCTCCGAAATGGAGTTAATTAGAATATCGGTGTGTCTTTGAGAAAGTTACTTGATTTAAGTTCAGGAATGCACCCTTGTAATGAACGGAAATAAAAAAAAAACCCGGTGTATAGGTATTTAATAAATAATATACATATAGGCACCGAAGAGAAAACTATGTGATAGAGTAAATCATATCTAATTTAAAAAGTTTTTTGCAATTCAGAATTAAATTTATTTCAGGAGTACATACCTAACTTACACAATCAATATCCTAATTATTAAACAACAGAGTTTTTGCAAAGCAATAAATATCGATTTCACTTTTATATCTCGAAACGTGTTACTCCGCATTGTTTTGAGGCATGAATGGCCATTTAGTTTTTTTCTTTTTTTTTCTTTTTCTAAATGATCACACAAAAGCTCGCGAGGTGCCACGCCGTCTGCCCCGTGAGGTCCAACATAATCGATCATATACTTTTTATTGCATTCTTTTTAAATTTATATGCCCCATAAAATGGCATTAAAAGGATTTCGTTAAGCTTATTGTAGATTCTTTGGTGATTAATTAAATGAATTTTGAAATCTTTATTATGTTGTGGGAATCTGTTGAATACCTTTGCGAATCCGTTGGAATCTATTACATAATTATAAATTATGAAAAGTTTGTGACTTAATACTTCGATTATGATAATATTATGATACTCGTATTGATATGAGAAAACTTAGTTGATTATTAAGTATAATTTAAGCGCAAAGTTAAATGCTTGCAACTTAGTTATTATCATCTTCCTCGCGTTTTCCCGGCTTTTGCCACGGCTCATGGGGGCCTGGGGTCCGCTTGGCAACTAATCCCGAGAACTGGCGTAGCCACTAGTTTTGACGAAAGCGACTGCTAATCTGACCTTCCAACCCAGAGGGTAAACTAGACCTTATTGGGATTAGTCCGGTTTCCTCACGATCTAGCGGCTAGTAAATATCAAATGATGTTTCGTACATAAGTTCCGAAAAACTCATTGGTACGAGCCGGGGTTCTAACCCGCGACCCCCGGATTGAAAGTCGCACGTTCTTACCGCTAGGCCACCAGCAGCGCTTACATATATTATGCATGCAACTTACGGCGCGATTCGGGAAATCAATTAGAGATTCACAAGATATGAAATAGTAAAGATATGTGACGTTCCACGGCAACAGGTACCATTGCCCCGGCTGAATATTGGAGCGGCGTTAATAATAGCGTAAGCGCCAGCCGCCATAAGGTACCTTTTGCCGTGGAACGTCACATATCTTTACTATTTCATATCTAGTGAATCTCTAAATCATTTCCCGAATCGCGCCGTTAGTTATAAATATTGTAGAAGTAATATTTTTGTAATAAACTTTGTTTCATAAAATGAAAGATGCTTGTATGTATAACAAAAATAAACGTGATTATTGAACCTTCCACACAGATCTTATTAACCTAACAACTTAATATCCGAAAGATCAATGAATAAATCCGACCTAATATCATTAAAATGACCCACCCACGAGCCCAATAACATTACAACGCATTATTATAAATACCATTATATTTCAAACTGATCGCATTACAAGCAGTCCAATAAAATCTCCCATTATTATTAAAACCCAGTGTACCACGCTGCATGTTGAAACGAAATTAAAAACAAACCATTAAACGATTTTATACGAGAATCCCTAACAAGGACGCTTCCCTTAACCGGATCGGGAGCACACCTGGGTACTCGAAATTCGCCCTAAAAGGTCCCAAACGACACGTATGAACAAACTCTAAAAGTTACAACTACGATAAAACCACCAAGCAAATATCAACTTTATTTACTGGTATAACGATTGAAAGTTGATAGTTGTCAAATGATCATGTTGGTAGCTATTGGATATAAGTCATTCCGGAAGCAAGGAGTGTCGAGATGGTAGATTTTAAAAATGGAACGTTTGATTTGCATTTGAATAAGAGCCCCTGGCGGCCCAGGTGCGACGGTACAGTCGCCCACCAAACTTTTCCATGTTTTATGAATATTTTTCGAGTTGGCACGGTAAATAATGGATGGGCAGTTGTAATTGACGGTGTTTGTTTGCTATTAGCATACGAATTGAAGTAAGCTAACGATGTTTAAAGTCTCGGGTTAATTTTTGTGCATAAGTTTTGAATGTAATGTACTCGTAGCGCGAACTTTTGACCTTGTTAAAAATTCTTACAAGCCTAATAAACATAATTTCAATAATTTGTATTATAACATTGTGACACGGCACTTTGCATGTATAATTCAGTTTAACGTTTTTAGGATTGTCTCGAATATAGTATAGTTTTGTTCTATGGCAAGGAAGTCATTGATGTAGCAACAAAACAAATGACAACCATTTGGCCAATTAGAAACTAATTAAATCTGATGGTGTTGCTACTTCAAATTAAATCCTAAATTGATGGAATAGTATTAATTAAATATTTAAATCAAAACTTAATTTTTAAATACAAAAAAGGAGATATGTTTAGATAATTAAATATGATTTATTTCTATAGGTTGGACTTACATACAAAAATTATTCCATGAATTTTATTAGTTACGGTTATTTTGATTGTGTTATCCCAGGGACAGTTAGGTTGAGATCATTTCCTGGTTGGCTTTTGCCCTGGATGGGCATCTTTTAATTTAGAAAGTGAAGCTAAATACATCATGCTCTGGTAGCATCGATCCGAGTCTTGGTTAGGCAGCAGCCGCTGCATCCATGAGCTAGGAAGCTCATGCAGAAATTATTTTGCCACAGACAGTAAGTAGAATATGATAATATATAATTGACTCCTTGTTGAATCTTTGTCCCTGCTTATTTGACCATTCGTTTTGTTTCCAGTCTGCTGGCGAAACAATGTGGTGGGATGGGATAGTATCAGAGCTGTGAGATGAGTCCACTCTAGGAATTTCCAGCTGGTGAGAAACTTAGATCATATAATGTCTCTTAGGTTAGCAGAGCACATGCTTCTAGTTATTAATCTTGAATTGTTTCTTTCAGCTGATTGGTGTTTTTCGTTTTTATGTTACTACGTATGTGAAATCAGTTCGCATATCAGAGTATGGAAGTCTGTCCATATTCCTAAAACTTCAAGTGTGTCTGGTGAGCAGTTCGCCATAAGAATTTCGCTCTTCTGCTGGATGGAGGTGACGTCACCTTCAAACTGAGACCTTAGTCCTTCGGTGTTGCTCTGCGGTGTCGGGTCAGATTCCCGCTGCAGCAGATCAGCTCCGGCACAGCGGAGGATCACACGTCGGGCTTGAACTGGTGGAACATTGTTATGAGGTTGGTGTACGCTTTCCTTCCGTCCTAGAAGCATTTCCAATTTTAAAGTTAAAGAATTTAGTAGAATCATATGTGATGGCAAATGATAAATTAGGTACTAACAAATTTAGATAGGTCTGCTTGTAAATCATTGTAGAACCATTTTGGCACGACCCGGCTCTATCGTCTGACATTATAGAATAAGGTGCGTAATGCTAGCTTAATAAATGATTTACTTGTAGAACAACTTCCTCAGTGTGAGAATAGAAATAAATTATGTGTCACAGAACTAACATTTCATTTTGACATCCTTTAGAAACCCCTGAATAGTTGATGGAAATAAGTGTAAGCACCTGCTTGAGTTTTTGGTTAAGATTTAGATTGGTTAATTTAGTAACCTTAATTGTCCGTGAGTTTCCTCTGGGCAAAGCCCCAGCCGGGCTAGGAAAACTCCCCGTGACAACATTTATAACCCATCTTCTAAAGTGTACTTAAGTCTCTTTATTTCTGTCATTAAAAAGTAGCCAGGTTGCTTAAATGTAGGTACTTTTTATTACGAATAGCACTTTTATACCTATTGAAGGATATTTATGACGAAATTCTCACTCGGTTGACACGTATCTATTATTTATTTATAATATAAGGATGTACCTAATATTTGTGATTTTATCTTGAATTTAAGGTTGAAATTTTCACAGATGATGTATTTTTGTTATCACTATTACAGCAAATACTAAAAACAAAATAAAATAAATATTTAAGTGGGGTCCCATACAACAAACATAATTTTTTTGCCGCTTTTTGCGTAATGGTACGGAACCCTTCGTGCGCGAGTCCGACTCGCACTTGGCCGGTTTTTATTTCATTACGTAATACCAAAGATACATTAATACATTTAAATAAATAGTAACGCTGAACACTTTTGCTAGTGAGTGTACAAGTACAGGTAAGTCGGGAGCCAGCAATGTGATTTTTTACGCACTTAGCAGTCTAGTACATACACTTACAAGACTACTCGGATAGCACGTGTATGTACGGCCTATTGTTATTTTATTATACTCTTATAGGAAATAGAACGACTAGAAGAGAAGCAAATTTATCTTTTCACTAGTATTTCTTAGCCGCCGGTGAATGGATTGTTTTTATAGAGGTATTTACAGATTACGTAGTATATTACTTATTAACATTTCAGTGTGTTGTGTTCGAGGGTTGTCGATCCATCCTCAAAAATCATCACAACATCTGAAACCACGCATCTCAATTTTTTCCCAAAAAAAATCTGAATTACTTACGTAACCACGCATGGGAATGTAAGATGAACACGTCCACTTTCGAGTGAGGCGCGCTTGAAGTCCCATTGTCTGAGTTTTTATAATAACTCCGAACAAAGCGCGTAAACGGTAGCGCGTTATCGAAGATCAACCTTGTAGTTTTTTTAATAATTTAAAAGGAAAACTGAGACGTATTGTGCGCGAGATACGATACGCGGTTCTGATTTTCGCGCTATCAAGTGACGAGTTCCTGCTTGCCGTGAGAACTGAGTCTAGATTTAAGATATAAACAGCGTTAAATTTGTTTTTGTTTGTTACGCAGCGTACTACGTAGGCGAACAACACGCGAACGCGAAGTGAAGCGATGCGGCGCGGGGTGAATCAATCCTTTGATACCTATAGAAGTGTCCTACGAGGGCGATCTCGTTGCGAACGCGAACGCCTTGGGCCCGCCGCGCCGCGCCGCGTCGCGTTCGCGAGTTCTTCGCTTACGTAAGACGCAGCGTTATACCGGGGCCACACTAACGGGAAACGCCGTTGATTATCGCGATAATTGACACTTTTCATACGGCCACACTGGGATTATCGCGATAAGTAATCAACGGTGTTTCCCGGCGTTTCCCGTCAGTCTGACCACGGCATAAGAGAAACCAGAACTGAATTTGCATATAACGAAATGTTTGAGACCTTAAAAATAATAATATGTAGGTTTATTCACTACATACCTACCTGTTAATGAGTATAGGTAGGTAAGCGTGTCTGAAAAAAATATTTACCTACATTTATAAAATCAAGAAATATCTCTGAAGTAATCTTGGTACAGTTTTTATAAGCACACATTTTTCGACGGTTAACTAGTTTTCGGTATTGTTCTTATTTATAAATAAGTCTAATACATACCTAACAACAAATTGTCTTTGCTAATAACCAGTGATCGTACATTTTCCAGCGTTTTTGGTGCACGATGTGATGTTAACGGAATTGGTATAAATAATTTCAACCCTATTGATTAATTAGCGTTTATTACGTTGATATTAACCTTAATTTACCATTTCAGTTGAAATTATCTATTCCAATTCCGTTAACACCACTCTGCTGCACCAAAATGTACGATCACTACTAATAACGATAATATCGGCTTTGGCATACCCGTTTAATTCTTTGTTTGTCTGTGTCGTAGAGATGTGTGTGAGATAATATCCATCCCTATATGTATGATCACATTTCCTACTTTACTATTGCAGCACTTACAGATCAAAGGTCTCAAGAGCCCGATTAGCCAAGCTAAGGCTGTATGTACACAGACGCGGAAGAACCAACCCTCCAATTATCAGAGATCTCACTATAAACAAAACAGGATCGCTAAGAACACAAACGCACAACTTGTTACCGGCGCGCCGCCACCCGTGAACGCCGCTCTACCATTGACCTCGTTAGTTCGAACAAAACAAAAAACCCCCGCGGAAAATGACATAAAAAGCATCTATCGCTATACCACATAGGTCTTTTTTAGTTAGGTAATGTAAAAACATCATCGTCGCGTGTAAAACAACCGCGCCACTTGACGCTTGCCTTTTCCTCTCAAAAATAACTCATCTCGGCTTTCACGAGGTGTCATTAATTCAGGAGCTTTGTAACGCTCCCGCGCCCGCTCCGCTTGTGCCGTAATGACGAGCCGAGTTTTTTTTCTACCTCATTAACAACTGGTTGAGTTAATGGCTTGCGTTCTGATTATGAAGTGATGAGGTTATTTTGAGATGATTATGATTTGCGCCGCGCAAGCAATATCCAATAAATGATCTTTAAGTTATGGTTTGCACAATTTAACATTATGCGATGGGTTACTTATTATTACTTTAATGTGATGTATTACAATATTTCTAAAAAGTAATGGTATATGTATATAATATAATAGTGATATAATATAAACGTAGAGTAACAAAAAAAGAGTAGATACGTAGTTTTATTGTGAACCACGAGCTAAACTCATTTTAATTACTTACAGACACAGGCTATTTTAGTTATTAAAACGAGCCAAATGAAGAGACTTATAATAGGCAGTGTTGTCATTAACTAAACTAGGCGTGTTTCTAAATAAACTAAAATATAAATTGTGCATTTTTTATCACTAAAAATATTGTAAATATTTTTTTACAGTAAGTATATAAATAAATGCCAAAATCAGAGCATTTATTTTATCAGAGTTTGCCCTCGTCAGGAAAGAAATTGCGTGCACAATTTTGGAGTTTCTTTAGGGCAACCCCGTCGACCTCTCTTTAATTACTGCGGGGGGCGGGGCCGGAGAAAATATTTAGCCACGCGTCCGCGCCAGCCACTAATTACTAATGAGCTTAGCTGTACCTATTAGAGACTACATTGTGTGGCTGGGTACATACATTAGGTACCTATATCATATAGCAAGTATTTTTGTTGAGGATTCTTATAGACATAGACATAGACATAGACATAGACATAGACATAGACATAGACATCCTTTATTGGTAATGATAAATTACAGGTCACAACTTACATATTATTCAATTATTATAACTAAGACATTATTTACATATTATTTACATATAACTTATTTGTTCATTACGGTCACAACTTATAAAGATAATAGATTGCAATTATTTATACATCATTATTTAAGTGTTATAATTTAATATTCATACACATTATTGAATGTTATTTCTTTATGTTTAATAAATTCTTTATAACTGTAGAAACATTTCTCAATAAGCCATTTTTTTAATTTATATTTAAAAATATATCTCTATATATCTTTTACTATTAGTTTTTCAGTAAAGCAAGCATCGTGAAAATCATCAAAATCAATTTTTCGTGATTTTTCACGAACTTCGTTTCGATATCAAATAATGATGAAAAAAAAGTGCCTATTCGAAACATTTCATTTAAGGGACTTCCTACTTCAAAAATGCCAAATTATGGATGATTTGGGAATTGGTAGGTACCTACACAACATATTTTTTGAGGATCGGTTAACCCTTTCAACGCCAAGAAAGGTGAATGAAATGATGTAAGTAGATTAGGTATAATCTAACTACAATCGAAATAAAATAAAAGAAACTACTTACTGTTAACATTGTCAAAATGATTGATACCTAAGTATTTATAATTTAAACGTAGGTACTTAAGTTGTTATTAAAAATTGTTAATCAAATATCTCTACTAGCCACAACAATTACATCAAAATCCTCATCGTATACTTCTAATATTTTCATTATTATCAGTTTCCCCAAACCATTTACCGTATAAAATAAGTTGAATTGTTCCATCTATATCATTTTTACGAAAGTACAGCGTTTCATTTCAAGAAGTAGGCTGCCGTCTCCGCTGGGGAGGCGACGTAAAAATAAGAGGAATTTCTCCAAGAGCAAATTAGAGGCCGGAGCGACGTAATAAGAGTGGACCAGGCCTGCGCCCCTGATAACAGGGGGCCCACATTGTTGTATTATTTTTTCATCTTTCCGAGGCCGAATGCTTGATATTTTGCGTTCCTGTTCCTTCCCACCCGAGCTCCGCGGAATATGCCGCGATATTGCGAGCTTAGCGAAATTAGATGGCCTTTCGTTTCTGCTCTTGAGTTTTGGGTGGATTTATTACATAAGATTATTAGTATTTATATGATGACTGCTGACATCTAGTTAAACAACTATGATATAAACATTTAGGCATTTTGACATTTGATTTCCTATCTAAGCAAACACCAATATTAAAACAAAAACCCTTTTCAAAGTAAGTATAAAATAATAAATATGATAATACAACTTTACATGTTTACTACTATTTTGCATTTTGGATTCATATAGAACATTGATCTATGTTTTTTTATACTATCTGTGTAGTGTACTTATCAGATTTCATCTAAATCTTCAGCGCAGCACAAAGACGTAGCGTGAAAGAGTTAAGTACCTAATAATATAGGTAGTTAGGTAGGCACATCACTATATTATAGGTACAGGTAGATACCTACATTGTAAGGTACACTAATTTCTTAAATTTTCTAATTCATAATACTAATAGGTAGGAGCCATGGTATAATAATATACTCCGCTGTTTTATTAGACTATCGGTAGGAACATAGTATTAATCTCTTTACTTTCTACTATTTACATAAAATCATACGTACCTTCGTTAGTTACTTAACTTAGGTAGGTACATATTTATCATCTGCGTAATAAGAGCACACTACTGAATTTTTCATAATTCAAAATGTTTTATCTAAATTCTAATCCTTTGTTATTGAGCATGCGTTATGTAGCTAAGCCTATCAAACGTAGTCCACAAAGTTCAACAATCTCTTTGCTCGGGTCTCGTATTCAAAACCAATGTATCCAAACCAACTGCTAGTTTCGAAATGAATGAAACTTCAGAACAAAAGCCGTCGATATAATTAGTTATATCGAGAGACCGTAGCTCATCGGTCACATTAATTTCCGAGCAATTATTAAATACGAGCATTTCGACAATTAATTGGTGCAAAAAGAGGGCTCCGGTGCGGAATCGCGGCGGAATCGCGGCGGGATCGCAGTAAATCAGCGCGCACAATGCCGGCAGGTGGCGTCGGCGTCGCGCGATAATGCTCGCGTTTAATTACGCGGAATAATTAGTGAACGGAATATTTTCCGGGCCCTAACTATCTCCGCCGTCTTCCGGCGATAACTAGGCGGTAATTGCGGTTTAACCTCGCATTCAGAATTTAATAGGTGCTCGAACGAGTCGAACCCCAATGACGCTATTTGTTTAGTGACGCCGAAGTAATTGTTTACCGGAAAACATTCCACGCGGTAATGTGTGACGGGATTATTTGCTTATTAATTCAGCATTCCATACGGCAGCAGCGCCTGTCTGCGTTGCCGTTATTGCGATACGCGAGGCCGAATAGCACTAGGTACTACGTATAAACGCTGATTTCATTAACATTAACTCGTTACTTTTGATAGTCATAAATACGTATTTAAGGTCATAAGTATTCATGAAAATATTAATTTTTGTTTTCTATGTGAATATCGCATCACGCAGCATGCAACTGAATCAAGAATTTGTCGCAAACCTAGCGACAATAACGTTTTTTTAATATCGTAGAGTGAGCTGTATTGTGAAATTCCAATATTTTAAATTCATCGGCCGGGGCAGTGGGCATTGTTTTTAAAGGAGCACAATATTGCCGACGTCACGGGGCACGCGGCGAGAGGCACGTGCTGCCTATATAATTCGCGCTTTATGGCACGTGAATAATTCCAAATAATCCCCCTGTAGGTGGGAACGTCGCCAGGACGACGTTTGATCTCTCTAATAGACGGTGAAAAATAATATAAGCGCATTTCAACTTGCGACAATCCTACCTAGGTGTAGTGCCGGGCTAGCCGAGCGTGAACTTTTGATATCGGCGCGAATTATTAATTCTCGACGCCAATAATCGCCGGGGCGAGCGTAATGTTGGCAAATTAAGCCGAGTGCCTGTTATTATGAATTTTGTTGAACATTTTAATTACGCGAAATTTTCCTCGTGTCGGCTGCTGGCGATTTAATTAAAGGTGATAAGGTAGAATGTATTTTATTTGATTAATTTAATAAAAAATATTTAAAATATACTTACAAAGAAAATCGTCAGTGTCAGGCAAAAAGTGACCAGTTTTTGGACGTAATTTTTCATTTTTATGTAGGTATATATGATCAGTAGGTTCTTATTTCACCACAGCAGCCATGCTGGCATCAATATTTGCCTACATAAACTCCTGATGAAGCGTAATCTATACATACGAATTACTAATCTACATAACACGTATATGTATGTACATACTTACTACGGAGTTAATTTTCAATTAAGTGTATTTGACAGGCATAAAAATAGCATCAGGACTTTTGCGACTTTCATTAGGTACAATTTTCATTAACGCCGTGTCAAGTTCCAGTTTACCCTAAAACTAGTCTAAACCATACTAATAAAATTTTACTCAGCCATGATTGCATAGCAATTACCGATATTAGTCAGTTGTCGCACGCCAGATGGCGCTAGGGTGATCGTTTAAAAATCACTGCACATTGTTCAGTGCAACTAATTGCAGGGGGTGGACTTGGACTAAATCATTTTCTAATGGGGGAGTCTGATTAATTTTTATTTTGCCCAAAATGTGAGAGGGTACCTGCTCTTGATGTGATTTGATTGCTTGCGTACGCGGTCTCGTATATTTTAAATAAATACGAGAGTGGATAATCGTAAATTAAGTTTGACTAAAGCCAATGTGCTAAAGATCGGCATATAAAATTTTTGGTTGGGAAGGTCGTAGTGCAAGAACTCTCGTATTTATATAAGTTCTTCCCTCAGACACAGTTAAAAGGGAAGAGATTTGCTCCTTCTGCTCTACCGACTGCTTCTGTAAGTGGAGTAGGTATGTGTACAAACGCAAGAGTTAGATGCGATGAAAGAGCTTGTAGACGGTCTTACCTGATAGACGGCCTTCTACACATTGATCATACATTTATTTTTTTAGAGATGAAAGCTGTATAAAATAATGGTAAGCACATGACACTAAAATACTGAATAAGAGAATATATTTATATATTAACTTTCAATAAAGTTTTTTTAAATAATCTTACCTACAGAAAAGTAGTTAGAGGTTTTCGATATAAGTACAAGTGCTTCTACTGTGTAACTTTTTGAGGATAGTGATGTAGTGTGTAATATTTGCACCATAATAAATACAAAAGTAACTTCTATCTTAGTGATGAAACTAAAGTGATATACTCAGAACCTTTGTCGCTTCCATTTGAAAACTTACAACAAACAAGAACCCACAGAAAACAATGAACCGAAACAATTGTCACGATACCTACATCATGTTAAAATAAATGAAAACCAATCAACAAATTAAACGGCTCGATAGCGGGTCAAAGTACAATGACAAATGAGCATCGACTGGTAAAAAGGAAATGAATCTGATGCAGGAAGTAGGACATTGATTCAATTGGCGTCCATTGTTGGCGACCGCCGCTGCCAGTTTTAACTAGTACTTGCATATGAGGATTAATCGGTGATGGCACTTGATATCGATCCAATTGTCATATCTACCGTACCTTGCTTCGAATTGAGGTATAATACCTACTTGTCTGTTTTTTCTGCCATTAATTGCAAGTTACCAAGAGCGCTGTAAGAGTGTGACTTTCCGGAGGTCGCAGGCTTAAACCCGGGCTCATACCAAATAAATAAATATCATTTGATATTTACAAGTCGCTTTTCGATGAAGGAAACCGGATAATCCCTGTCCTATAATAAGGCCGGGTTCCTCCTCTTGGTAGTCTCTTTTGTAAGACCTAGTGCCTACGCAAACTCTTGGTATTAGTTGCCAAGCGGACCCCAGGCTGCCATGAGCCGTGGCAAAAAGCCAGCACAACGCAAGGAAGATGATGGTTGATGGTGGGTGAATTTACCACATAGATAGCTTACAGATCCACAATGACTCGTAGAGAAAAACGGAAACAAATTAACTTAGCTAATCTATAAAACTGTAAATTATAAAGAGCTTGAATTAAGCACGATTGCTTCATGTAGATTAATCGACACAGCAGTCTTTATTATGTGCCGTTACAACTATGGTAGATTTATATTACGAGACATATTGTTTTCTTTTATAGGAGTCAATGTGTGTCAAAGAAAGTGTACGTATTGTTATCGTTAGATTTTTGAATCTTCGGATTTTAGGAATATGACCTCACTAAAGGCATATTTTAGCTACGAGATAAATCCATCGTTCCACACGATAGGGCACTAAGCGTAAGATAATCTCATGTGTGGATTCCCTCCTCGCTTCCGCGCCATCGCCGTCCGAATGCTTTTTTAGCCAAAAAGCTTTATCACTTCCGTGGGGACATGGGCTACGAGGTTTGGAGTTAAAGTCGTGTTTACTGGAAGGGATAGCATACCGTTTGGCTTTCTGTAGGCCAAGCATATGATTGGCGCGACAGTATCACGCGGCGAGATAGACTACCCGTCTTTTTCTATGTTAACAAAAAAGCGACGGCGCCTATCTCGCCGCGAGATACTGTCACGCCAATCATATGCTAGCCCGGCTGAGACGACATAATAAGTCCTCCTCAAGAAATAACCGTGTAGGTACTTTACAGGTTCCATACGCATCAATACGCATTAACGTAATTAGGATTGCATTGTGAATCTAAACACATGATTCATAGTAAAATGTATGTGTAAGTATATTGTATAGGTCGCGACTAGCATTTGTCAGGCAAAACGGTTTGTGGCAGTAATATGGTAACAAAAATGTTATAAATTGCTTTTTATAATGATAAATAAGAATGGTAAATTACCAGATCCCGTCATTGATCATGAATTTTGCTGTTGCAAACACTTGTTAGTCCATAGAATCTAGGAGGCAACCGCATCATCTGAAAATGTATGGTTGTTTGTGCGATATATAACCTGCTTCTGCTTTTATCGAGTAGAACTCATTAGATTACGTTGGGTTTGTCATTAACGCGGAAAACTACATGCACCTTTTACCAACCTTTTACATTATTTCTATACCACACTCGACTTCTTTCTGTCTATGGAGTCTGCCTGGGCGTGGTAATATGCCAACACCCCATCCAGCACAACTAGGTTCGACCTCCGTGGCGCCGGCCAACGAGCAACGGTGCAGAATGCAGGCAGTGGATCACTTTTATGGCCGGACGCCGTAAAATAAATGTCGTGGTCCATCGCTGGCCCCGGCTAATGATATCCTACCGACTGTAAACATAGTTGAGATCGGGGGAGTAGTAAAACATGCGGCTTGTCCTGTTTGTTTACCGTCTTAGATCTAGATCGAAACTGCTAACCGATTTTCTTGCACTAAAATAGCAGAAAAATCGAATTTTGACCATCAATTTGACACACATGATAGGATAGGTACTTCAGAACATAGGTCACACTGAATCAGCCGCATACCTAACTCAGATATTGAAATTTTCATGGCTTTTTGTTTCATGTCACTTGTACTTGTATTGCTTAATTTCAAACTCTGGTAAATCTATTCGACCCTCTCAGCAAATATCTACCCAATTACCGTTTCTTAATACCAAAATCGCATAATCTGACAGATGGATTTACCCGAGTTTGAAGTGCGACTCACTTTTACACTCAGAAAAGCTGAAGCCATGTCTGAAGTTGTAATTAAGAAATCAAACATTAAGGTAAACGTCCGTGTGGATGACACTGACCTAATGTATGACTTTTACGCAGTTTATTTTGAAAAATAAGAAAACGGTTTTTAATATAAACAAAAAACAGGACTTAATCGATTGTATGTGTTATCTATGAATTTTATTCCGAAGCTGTCATTAATACGTTATATATTTTTCACTTTGTGAGGTAGTTTTTGCTAGAAGGTGCATCTATTCAGTTGTGCGTCGGGTTTCTTAGTAAATCTGTTAAGACTTTGCATCTTAAAAGTGTAAATAAAAAACAGGAATTTATGAGTAATTGGTAAGTGCTTATTCATATTGTTACATAATAAACCAAACGATTGATATTGTATATTAAAAGTAGATTATTTTCCTTACGTTAGTATTTTGAAGACATGTCATACACTGGAACAAAATTTTAGCGTTTAGTAGTGTATGACATCTATGTCATTCACTCGCACAAATTACTATTTTATGAAATTTAATATTGACCATGTTGTAAGGAAGTAAAACATACATTTAATATACTCTGTAAAAATCAATTATTTTTCGATCATGTGAGTAGTGTCTGACATGAGTGTCATACACTGTTTTACTATGGAGGTGGAGTGAATGACAGTTACGTATTGAGGTGTCATTCATTGGGTCATAACTAGTGTCATACATTGGTTACAGCTATCATGGAAACTTGATGCACCTCCATGTCAAACACTGGGTCAACGATATTTTTTTTTCATAGTCATACATTGGGACATTCGAAATTTCGCCAGTTATCCACTGGTACAATTTCAGATGTCGAGGAAAACTGAAATAATTAATAAATGTTATTAATATTATACAATGTATTGTTCCCCTGATATTAAGGAAGGACTGGTTCATAAATCTGCATACATCAATAGTCTGTATGGGTCATAGTTAAGTAGTTTTACGAGTAAATGTCTTAATTTCTTCCTAATAGTGTCATTCACAGGGACACTTACCTTACACCACAAGTAAATAGGTACAGGCGTACTTAGTACTTATGTAAGTCTTTTTGTATTTTGGATTGTAGCAATCAAAATTGAATTGTATCCACAGGAACATATTTGAGAATCGCGCTTACCGAGCGTCTAATTCATTCAAACATAAGCCTAGGCTGTTTTGAATACACAAATCACGAGCATACGGCGCCTTATCGAGGGTTATTTACGCCGACCGGCGGCGATCGCAATATATTGCCGATTTCCGGCCACCGCGGCGAGTAATACGCATCCGGACCCGCCCAGTACGCACCATTCGGACTGAAGAAAAATTACGTATGTGTACTACATTATTCAGGGGCTTCCAATGGGGACAATAACTGCCTACCAATTGCTTACTACTAAGAGCGCCAATGTTTTTGGCTCCAGAGGCCGTGGATGCATGTGATATGCACAACTGCATGAAAAGTTGTGAATACCTACAGAGCGCTACTGTCTACCGTTTAACTGAGGCGATTGGTGTTTGGCATGACATTGATTTGTATTATGTTACTCGTAAATAAGTAAGTAAAATTGTAATACTTATATAGGTACCTAAACTGGTTTTAGTCGCAAAATTCAACTAGGTAACATCTATAGTCTATATCTCTTGATATTTAAATAAAAGTAAACAAGGTCGTTCAGTGACAGATCCCGGCAGTTTTGTATTTGGTTGTTTAAACAATAAATGTTATAACTACCCGAAAATTTACAAATAATTTGTTTACTTTTATTTAAATACCTAAAGATACAGAGTATAGTAGTAAATCACACAACAATTTTACCAACTGTAACGTTAGATCTATAGCGCTGATTTGCACTTAACCTTGATTATTATTCTAGATACGTGAATATGTATGTACACGGACATAATTTATACCTGGGCATTTTCACTTAACCGTGTACCTTTAACGGCCGGTTAGCAATCGTTACAAAACTGACGGTCAATGTCACACATGACATGACATTTTGTCAGGAATGTAACTGGTAAACGTTACTGAAAAAAGTACAAATTAAAATGGAAATGCCCACCTAGGTACCAGATGCAAATCTTTTTTGATATCCGAATAATTTGAGCTTCACACTACTTTAGCAAACGTCATTATTCCAGGCATTCATTAGGCCCGCGTTTTTAAATCTCTCACCGCCAGCAGATAGGCAACAAACAAAAGGAACCGTCGGGGAAGAAATGATTAATAGAAAGGCGGAAATTGCCGTCAGGTGACGCGGTCACGCTTCGCGGGCGCGCCCGCGTGAAAACATTGAGTCTTGCATTCCGAATTTGGAAATTGAATGATTGTAAATCACTGAAAAATCAAATTATTTTTTTTCAGGTTTATTTAGAACTGGAGAATGCGCCAACAACAGTCCATTTGCACGTTCGTTACGCATTGGTACTACATACTGCACGTAAGCAGTACCTGTAGTTGCATCCTAATACCAAAGACATATGTAACTTCGTATAAGATGAATAAAGTCTAAGGAAAAACCGTGCCTCGGAAATCAAGAAAAAGTCATTCTCCGATAGATGGCGCACACACCTTTAGCCTATCCTCGGCTAGATGGCGTGTCGACACCGTTTCATATTTAACAATTTTAACACATAGATATCAGTGAATAAACATGGGTCAAAATGATATAAAAATAATAAAATCATTTATCATTATAATATACATTTTTTTGATAATTTTGTACGTTTTCATTTTGAGTTTTAGTCGTGTGTTGATAGATGGCAGTAAATTTACTGTGACTACAAAATTTACTATGACAGGACCCCTCTATACTATCTATTCTCTTTGCTAATACGAATACACTCAATGGCTTCCTGTCACGTCCAATGGCTAGCGGACGAATAACGAGTAACGAGTAAATACCTTGAAAATCCTATTTATACATTTTAATTCTTATTTTTGGGGTTCCGTACCCAAAGAGTAAAAACGGGACCCTATTACTAAGACTCCGCTGTCCGTCCGTCTGTCACCAGGCTGTATCTCATGAACCGTGATAGCTAGGCAGTTGACCTTTTCACAGATGATGTATGTCTGTTGCCGCTATAACAACAAATACTAAAATAAAAACAGAATAAAATTCATATTTAAGTGGGGCTCCCATACAACAAACGTGATTTTTGCCAGTTTTAGCGTAATGGTAAGGAACCCTTCGTGCGCGAGTCCGACTCGCACTTGGCCGGTTTTTATTTATTTATAGGTATATATATATACATACCGTGGTGTCTACATTCTTACTGCAATTTTAATTATCAGTTCCTATGCAAATGTATAGAATACAGATCATTATAATACTATCGTACTTATTCATGTTATTAAGCTACAGCAGAATGCTTTATTATTATTACGCAATGTTAGTCTAATTTGGTCGCGCGGGTCGGCACGTGCCTTTGAGGACACTCAGTGGCTACCTACTAATTGCCTTATTGATTGGCGTTTGATACACGTTTGTTAAATAGCAGCCAGGATTAGTTGAACGATACAGTACCTAAAATAATTATAGGTATTATTTTCGTGTTGTTTTATAAAGCGTTTTATATGCTTCTTGAATTATTTTTAGCTTTCAGAAACCTTTTTTTGAAACCGACTTCCAAAAGGAATCGGTACAATATTATCCCTTTTATAAGCGCTATGCGCTAGCTAGTTAGCAGTCGGTGAGTCAAATCGTAACCAATATCCAAATAAACTAAACTCTCTACCCTAAATATCCAAATACCTACAGTACCAATACATTTCCCCTTGTGTTGTGCTACGTGTTGTTACAGTTAGATGCATGCAACACAATACAATTCACAACACACAGTGAATACCTTTATAAAGTATGTAATGTACAAAAACAAAAAAACAACGCGGTGTGGCTTACGCTAGGATGATTGATAACAGGATAGCTAGCGAGCGAAGCGATCTACAAAAAACTCGCTTCCTAATGATAGGCCTTTAATTTTAGAATACGATGCGATACTCGTCACCTCGGGCTAATGGCGTCGATATGTTACTCTATTCTACTCACGTCTGTGCCGCGGTATCTAATTAATTATGGTAATTAAACAGGGTTGCCTGTGCTGGTAAAGCTGTGCACACAATGGACGATGCACCTAAAATGGGAGTGTAAAATGTAGTTATGAGCTGTTGTATTGTACTACATACAATTCAAATAGTGCATTCTATCTTCGGCTACAGATAATATGTTCGATGTCCAAGAAAAATAATTGAGTGCACATTGAGTGAAAGGGAATGACTAACCAACGTAAGATATAAATATGTAATCGTAGTGCTGTACTGTAGCTAATGCAAAACTCCTATTATTTACATAAGGATACTCTAGAACCTCTATTTTAACAATTTTCGTAAATTTTTTTGTTAACTAAGATACTTATTTTATTTCTGTTTTATTTTTTAATATGTGATATAATGGACCTTTAGTAGGTTTATGTTTGCCTATAGGAAACCTTGCAGTTGGATTGGCCTGACTCGCCGACCCACACGTGAACACAGGGTTTTAGTCAATGTGTTTGCAGATTCGGATTCAGATGTAAGCAATTAAACATAGTTGTAGTCGAAAGTAGGCTTACCTACTGATAGTGTTCGATACACATAAAAATAACTATGTTAATTATAATGAATTTGTATAAAATAACTGACACCGTTCATTCGAAACCTGTAAGTATAAAACCAGAACCAATTTGAAATGTCCTGTAGAATATTCATTTGTCAATTAAATGAGATTATCAACTCAAATAATCAAATATACCTATCAGCTACTATTGTGTAATTTTGTGTAAAAATGATATTTTTATACTTATTTATTTTCTTCTTATAACTGCTTACGTAATAGAAATTATCGTCGTATCAATTGTTACGTTAATACATTTAATGATTGACTTTAATATAACAGCGTGAATAGGTCGGCAAGTTGAAAGTAAACACATGAGGAAAACCTAGTACTTGTTCAGTACCTACTTACATACTCGTATAAGGTACGCCGCACGTTTTCCCGGTGTGCGCGATTTGAGCTGCGATCTATTTTAAAAGAGGTTTGCCGGATGCATTATTTTAAAACTGCATTGAATTCTAGACAAGTAAAACATAATAGGTGTACATATATTCCCTTATATAATTATATAAATCACTTCCTACTACCACTTCAGACGACGTCTACAAAATTCTAACTGAGTATTTCTGTAGTGCATATGTGACGTTCCACGGCAAAAGGTACCTTATGGCGGTTGGCGCTTACGTCGCATAGCGCCGCAATAATATTGGAGCGGCGTTAATAATAGCGTCAGCACCAACCGCCATAAGGTACCTTTTGCCGTGGGACGTCACATATTGATCTTTGGCCTGATTGTCCGGATACAACTTTTAATTATTCGTTGCTGGTTGACGGGATTCGATTTTTGTTTGACATTTTGTATGTAAACAATGTTGCATAAGTATATTATAATATCTATTTGGTTGTTCCTTCAGTATTTCATGGAAGTTTTTCGGTCTCATCTAACTTTGTATTACAAGCTTGGCAGTAAGAATGCATATTTAAAATCCTTTATGCTCCATACTTGACGTAGTACCTAGCATAAAAACTTAGCGTGGTTGGACACTATCTCCGACTGTCCCCTGGCGGTCAAAACTCGCCACATCTCAAAACTTGCGCCTGGGCACATTCTTGACGAAGAGTGATGCTTTCGGCGGCTCGCGCGAGTAGGTAGGTAGTGCTTTGTTCGAGTGATTAAGTGCCTCGGAACGGCGTTCCTAAACCCTTCAGCTAATGAGTCGAGAGCCAGTATTAATCATTGGATGACGAACCGACCGACTGACGGACTCTCGTGGGTGGTGTCATTGTGGTTTTAAACTCGAGGCTAAGTCCCGGAAACGAAATAATCGTTATCATTTGAGCCGAGTAAACTACCACTTTTTTAACACATTCAACACCAAGAACCCGACTGTCGGGTACACTGTTCGTAGCGACTACGCGCTACATACGACGAAACCGTGGCTACGCGCTACGAGCGTAACCCGTAGCACTTAGTGGTATTGAATGTGTTAAGGGACATCGACTCATCAGCACCTTTGTTCTATCTTTTAGTTTCGGTAGTTTTTCATTGTACAGAAGAGGCTACTTGTGTCACTCAGCGAGAATATTCAAATATAGTTAATATATTTAAGCTGGATATTTAGTCAAAACGAAACCCAGCACCAATTACCAACTACCTACACAACGCATGTAAAACAATGACATTCTGTCGAACGTCAAAGTTACGTGACATTCAACTTTCAACACAATGGCCGGGCTATGTAATACCATAGGTATACTTTAAACTAAAATTCAGTGGAATATGCAAATAGTGGACGCGGACGCTCACCTCGATCACAAGGATCAGAATCAAATCGTCATTAGTTCACGTCTGGCCACGATAATAAATAATTTCAGTAAAGTACGCTTTCAATGACAGGAGACGTGATGGCCGCCACGACACGCGGATGACGATCCGTCGCGCAAACTAATGTTCTTTTTTTAAACCTTTTTATTTTTTAAACCTCACAAAAGCCTAAGACGCATGAGTTATGCCGACTTGTAGTTTTTAATATACATCTTGGATTAAAATTATATATTTTTTTCTTTTCGTCGCTCCGCGGTACGTGACGGCATGTGACATTAAAATGACAAATCGGCTAATTATTCTTAATCCGGCTGAATGCTTTGATTGTGAGTATTTTATGGAGTGATGTGCCATCAAGTTGACGCGTCGTCGCTTACTCTGATTGTGCTGGGACGGTGATTTGCGATAATTTACGTCTCAAGTTCATTGTCATTGGGAAAGGTGGAGTCGTCGCATTCCAGTCTCTCTTTATTCGGGCAAGATCGGCTTAATTAGCTTGATTAAGGTAATTATGTTGAAACTTATGAAAACTGGAGCGCCTAGGCCATGAATGGATGTGAATGAGGACAGGAAGAATCTCGGCTTGGGAGCATATTTTCACGGCAGCTTGTTGGTATTTTGTGCATTATTACGAGCAGCAATGTTGTAACTTAGGTACAAAACTGTTATTACTTTTTTCTTCAAGACAACCTGTTACCCTTATAATTTTATTTGCATGGGCAATTTTCAACTGTGATGAATCTGAAGGTAGAATTAAATATGATGCCGTTACTGTCTATTTAACATCCGGCCTGATTCTAATCTAATTCCTTTAAACGAGCAATTCTTGTTTATTTATATATAGGTGTATATTTATATATAGGTATATATATTTCGGGGAAGTCGGGAACGTGGAAACGGCTCTAACGACTCTCGGTGAAATTTGCTATAATGCCCCATATTATAGGGGTTTTCGGGGGCGATTAATCGGTCTAGCTAGGTCTTATCTCTGGGAAAACGCACATTTTTGAGTTTTTAAATGTTTTCCGAGCAAAGCTCGGTCTCCCAGATATTTTTAATTAAACGTAAAAATAATATTTTTAATAAAACGTAAGAGCGTAAATATCAAAAGTGGAGTTTTTGTTTGAAGAAACGTCACTTTTGACACTGACAGGTTCGATCCATAGGTATCGTATCGAGATCTGATTTTGGAATTTATAAAATTAGAATCAGGCCGATCGCCTAAAATTGTGCTTGGAATAAGTAGGTAGGTAGATAACCTATACATATCCACTAAATCGGAGTGTTTTCTCGGTTTTTATTTTATTAGAGTAAGATACATTACAGACTAAATGGTTTGTATTGTCTCACTTTTGCTTTTTTATCAAGATGAAATGATTTTAAGCAAAATTACCCATCCTCTAATACTGTCATCACTAAAAAATTAAAAACCCATTTGCGCCTAATATTCATATCTGAGAGTGAGAACACCTAACTTGCCAGATTAGTAAATTAGCTGTACCAAAGCATGTAAAACTATTTAATTTAATCGCATTTTACGTCTATATTTTAAAATAGTGTAATAATGAAATGTTAAAATAGAATATAACTATGTAAACTTCATTGCATTATCGTACACAACTTACGAACCAGTCTGGAGGCAGGCAGTGGAAATACCGACGCATATTAAAATGCAGACTAAGAATGGAAATAAGGACCGCTGCATTTTCTTAATGACGAGGCAAGAATTGTGTACTTTAAACATTATTTGCTGATATAAGAATACTTTTATTGTTTAATTACATAATTATTTTGAATGCTTTTAAATGTATGACGTTCAAATCTTTCCTCGGAAACATTGATATAATACCCAAAAATAATATATCGATTTAATGTCAGTTTTTCATCACATTAGGAGTGTAACAAACGGCATAGCAAACCGCTTGTATGGTGACATGTCGCTGATGTGACATGACAAAGTGGATTCATAATAATACATAGTATCAAAAACATTTTTGTGTTAAAAAAAAACAAAATCTTCACAATAATACTGTTGTTAACGTCTTCCATATGTCCAACAACTTACATTTCGCAAGAACCAATTATCACAGACGCACACAGATCGTGATTTTGTCACAGAAACTGTTTGCAGTACACTGGTCCTTTGAGCAGCACTGAGCTGCTTCGGGCAGGACAAAGCATTGTTCCCGAGTCTCCTTGTGCTGCGCGCACAACACCACGCATGTGCTTACAAACGTTCAATCATAATCATCAATGTAACGAGCCCACGTATTACCTATACATATCCTGGAATATATGGTCCCTTTGTGTTATTGACCGTTGTAGGCACTTGTGTTGTATAATTAGCGTAGAGCGATTAATTAATAGGTACCTAATGTAGGCGTGCTTGGATTTATGCCCGTCTCTGGTTATAGGCATCTTAACCATTGTTACGGCGCCAATATCCGAGTTATGGGCGCTTTGTTAACCCGACCTGTTAATTCATAGCAAAGTTCTGTTCGAGAGCCTTTGGAATTGACCCTAAATATTTACTTATGCCTGCCTATAGTCTTATAATTACAAGAAAACTGCTATTAATTATGTTGTAACGCAGTAACATAATTATTTTATTTGATACCTAATTAACGATGTGTGTTTTTCATGTTTTATGTTTCTTTTTCTACAATAAAGTGTTTTACTACCTACTACTACTACTAATTAACACTAATTTAGTGAAAGTTGTCTAAAACCAAAATTTTTGAACCAACGAGAAAAATTATCTTCTTACATTTCTGATTGTTCAAAATATCCGTATTAAACACCAGAATATATAAAAAAAACACTGCTCATAATTTTCATTAGAACAGCCGTTTGTTATTATTGTCTTCGTTATTTCCGTCAAGTTAGGTTTTTCACTTGTTTACTGTCAATTTTCATATCTACATCATCAAATATTGTCATCTTTGTTAGTCTACTCTATACATATTTAACAATTGAGATATTTAAGGCGTCATACACCTCTCCAACAATTCTATTGAACACACGATTAAGCCGATCTTTGACATTGTCGCAGACACCCAAACAACCACTTTGCGGATCACCTGTTGGCTCAATAGGTCAATGTTACAGCACACGGAGTTTAGAGAAACACACTTTTGTGTCTGAATAGCACGCGGCCATTGTGCCGCGGACAAAGGAACTTATGCGCGATTGAGTTGGATGCGACGCCGGCTCCAAATTGAGAGTGAGGCGTCGATACGTCTTTTTACCCGAGCACTGGTTGTTTTATATGGTCGTGTAAAAGACATTGTCACTGTTTTTAACCTCCGACGCAAAAAGAGGGGTTAGAAGTATGACGGTCTGTGGCACTGCAGCTTTTAAACGGATGTTTCTACCGATTTGTATGCGGTTTTAATATTTGAAAATTATATTTATCAAAATTGGTTCATCCTTTCCATTGCGTTTTTTGTAATGTTTAATTTAATCGATTATTTCGTATAATTATAAAATTTAAATAAGTAGATATTCTACACATAAATTATGGGTGTAATCGGAAACTCTTATATTATATATTTCACGTGCTACTCTTGTAAACAAGTTTACATAGATTCACCTTACTTTAGTAGTAGATAAAACACATAAAATACCTACCTAAGTACATACAACAAATTGAGAGCGCGCCATTCGCCAACAAAATGCCATCAGTTTGGTGAAATCAAAATATTGTAAACCTAGAAACAAAGTTTCTTAAAAATAAATATAAGATTAGGATAAATATAGCTTCATTAAAAATAACAAACTTTTCAATAAAGCTATAAGCTATCAGGTAGCTGAAGCCAACATTGCCAACTGTGTCAACACAATCAGTTGCCAAATCGCTTGCCTAGTACGAACGGATTATATCCGTTCCTTTTTAAAAACGTCTGTAAAACCAACCTACAACAACATCCTAGCCAAAAACACACACGAGAATCATATCTGTGGCACATTTCAGTAAATATTCTCGGTTCAAGTCAACATTTACCGAGACACGCTACTGGTTGTCCGAACAAAAGCGCGCTTCCCTCAAAACCACTTAACATGGGGCTGACAGGTTAGTTCAATCACTATTATACACCCCGGGGCCAGCAATTGGAGCTTATTTTTTCTCAATAATATATTTTTTCTTGTTGACTTGAACCGTAAATTCGGAGAGCAATTTCTATGAGAATTTCTCACGCTGCCGTGGTGAAATTCGGGCATGCCTACCTTGTGTGAGGTAAACAAATAAATTGCTTTGTTGTCCGAACCCCATGAAATCTAAGCACGTAAGAAAGATTCATGGTACTCATATTTTATAAAAAAAATATTCTGACATCATTACTTTTCTTATGGGAAAAGCAATAGTGATGAAAGTCTGATTACTACTGCTTCTGCTAAATCTATTTCAATTGTGCCTAAACCCAACGTAATACTGACCTTCAATTATGATTCCAACCCTCCCATATATTCTTGCAACATTGAAAAAAACCCTAAAGGACGCGTTAAAAATAACTCCTGAAAGTTACGGAATAAAACACAAACGTTACGAAAGCCGACGTCACGGCCGGCTAATCGATCGGGAGAACAATGCCACGTAATAGAGAGCGGGAGGCCCAGGGGGGAGGGGGACTCGCAGTCCAAATATTTACTCCGGCATATGTTTGGTTTCTTTTCCTTCGCCTCATATATTTTTACTTTGATCGCGTAATGGGGCCGAAGGCGGGCCCGATTTGCCCGAGATTAATTTCGTCCACCCGGACGCTGTAACAATCGGCGGAATAAAATAAATTGTTTACAGAACGGGACCCGACTATATAAATATCGAGTTCATTATTTTTAATGCGTTATGGTCCTGCGGAAAGGGGCTGAAAATTTGTTGATATGGTTATTGTTCGGTCGTACTTAATGATATATCCAACGATTCTATGTTTCTTGTTTCGTCTTCGAGTGCTTAAGGACTTGTAGGCTATAAAATTTACACTGGGACCACATGTTCCCATGTAAATATCCTGATGCAACGAAAATTATGCATTTGAGAGACATTATAACGAATACTTACCTACCTATTACATGCGTATTAGGTACGTGTGTCTTCCGATATCATACTACAAAGTTAATATTATAAATAGAAAAGGTAATACATTCTGCATGTGTTAGTACTTTAATAAAGCCTTTTTGGCTATGTCTAGTATAGAATACGTTTCAACCACTTTATTTATGTAAGAAATGTAATATACCTACTAACCACTAACTAAGACCTTAGCATTAGGAAAGGAATGTATAAGTTTTATTTTCTGTCTAATCTCTTTAAAAGCTAATATAAAAATCTAAGTCCCCTGCGTAGATAGTTTTCTTTATTTTTCAAATTTTCTGTACCAGATCCCCTTACCAGCAACCCTAAACAACTTGGCATACTCCTCCCAGAATTGTCCCACGAAAGTGCAGCAGCGGGGCCACTGCACACAAGGGGCTTGCACACTTGAATCGCACGGTTAATGAATTGCATTAATATTGCATTAACGCAACTAGCCCCCGGTAAACAATCATTAGGGAACGAATCGGAACGAGCTGTTTGCCGGCTCAGATTTGTTTGCGAATACAAATTGTCATTAAGTTTGACCTTTTCGGATGAATGCAATGCGATTTAAAATTGCTGTGTACGAGAAACTTGTTTAGATATACAAATGCAGCTAAAATAAATAGCGCAAAGTTAGTATAAAACACTGACATATCGAACAACTTTGATAAAAATACATACCTACCATAAGTAAGTACATTGAAAGGGTGTAACGTGTGGTTATGATTAAATACTATTATGTCTATTAGGATTATGGTTTTAAAACTTAGAGGATATAACCAACGGAGACGCCATGTCTAAAATTTTCGGTACAAAATAGTCTGCCGTTTTTTGCGGGGGAGGGGCACATCAAATGTATAGGTACGTCATGTCAGATAAACGTCAGTCCATACATATGGTTGACATGTGGTTGACCATTGGCCGCCTATTTTCGACAGAGGGGAACGCCTATTAATGGCGGCTCCATTGTTAATTACTCCGAGTTTTAAAAGTACATATTATCAACCTTTTCTTTCTGTATGGCATTTGTTTATGTGTTCAAGCTCCTTTGTGTTCTAAAATTCCAATTATAAACAAATGCCAGCGCAAATACGTCCACTACGCGAATGGTTTTCCGTCGAACTAATACCCGTCGCCACCGGAAAATTGGACATCGCCGTCTACCCAATCACACGCGACACTCCACGCAGATTAGCACGTTCGACCACTGCCCAGTCGGCCCGCACTGCAAAATCCCTCGACTACGCAAAATTCACACTTGTACAATCTCCACTGAACCCTGAAAACTAACATACCCCTAGCGGCCCTCACAAAAGCGACATTGTACGGAGAATGTATCCGTTTAACGTGGTTTTGTATTGAAACTATACACGCCTTTCCGTACCCGTCTGCGCTGAAATGATATTAGTGAGCATCGACGTATTCTGTCTTTCAATCAGCAGATGAAAGCAAATGCAATATGGCTGCGCGATCATTTCAATTGATTTATTTGATCCACTTACGCTGACTTGTTTAGAATTTACCTAGCACATAACCCGATTAGTGGTTAATTTATATGGAACAAGATATTAAATTTACCAGGCAGTTTGTAGGGTTCCGTACCTGGTGAAACGAAATCCGGACATTTGCTATAATTTTTTTTTACCATAAATAATATCAAGGTAATCTTCTTTTTCTTTAAGCTTAATCTAAGCTAGGCTTTGATCTTTCTTTTTCTTTAGTTTTTCGACTTGAGTTCACCAAATTGGGGTGAATATCGAAGCGAATACATAGTCAGGTTATATTAGATAAGTGCATCCAATTGGCCATGGTTCTGGATCGCATAAAAATCTTTGAAATTTTGTATGAAAGAGGAACTTTTTTCCGTTATATAAACATTAACAAAACTAATTAAACACCTACAAAATGGCGTCGAGCAGAATTCTAGGTAAATCTAAATGATATGAAAGAAGGAAATAGAATCTTCTCCGGAAATCAGTTAAATATATCACAACCCTAATTTTTCCTTTAGGTATTTACCGCTTTCCCACATTTGGTTACTGCCTCAAACGCTCGACATACAGAACTGGGGCTCATTAATCGATTTCTCCAACTGAAAGGAAGTCCGACCGACTTTCGACGAAAATATTAAGCAGACGTGACATGGCAATTGGTCTCACGTTCACAAATCGTCGCTTTGCATTCTAATGCCCCGGCCGTTGACTCGACGAGCTAATGTTTGCGAAAATCTGCGTCATACGAACACGCCACTTGTAGGGTTTGTGAGCGGGATGACGGAAGGAGTTTGAGCGAACCTACTTTAAGGGTGGTCTTACAATAATCTGGATCTAGAACATTTATTGAATATAATTTAAAGCGCTTTAAAACAGTTTACGAATCGAAATAATCACAATTTAAAACATATATTAGTAACTAAGATCTAATTAAAATTCGAGATTAAGTACCCTATTCAATTGGTCGGTATTTGTAAGCAGTACTGCGGAAAAACTTAAATCATCATCATCAAATCTGCCAGAGGACGTCCACTGCTGGACATAGGCCTCCCCCAAAGAGTCCCACAATGACCGGTCCTGCGCCACCTGCATCCAGCGGACTCCCGCGACCTTTACCAGGTCGTGAGTCCACCTTGTGGGGGGTCTACCCACGCTGCGCCTTCCGCTTAAATATTCGAAATAAATTACTTTAAAAATGGATATCTAAAATATTATTAATGTTCTCTGAAGTACCTACCTAAATGTAATTGATATGAAGGTACATATTTGTATAATTGTTAGTATCAGCAACCCATGAATACTGTAACTTATATATTTACAAATACAATATACAAATAGGTACCTATATACAACGGAACATCATACGGAGATATTAATTTAGAAAAGAAAAACGGTAGATTTGGTAGGACACCAAATCTATTATATATCATCATTTGTTATTATCATAATAAAATTGCATAGGTTTGAATACTATGCAAATGATCGGCAAAAAGTGCACAAAATTGAAAATTTTGACCTACAGTTTCTCTCGGTCCTCTTAGGTATTCTCATTCAGTATAAATTACAGCGACCGTCGGTTGTATTTACTCCATTACCCGGCGAGGCCGCCCGTATCAACTATTTATAGTGTTTGAGGCGCTTCATAAATATGCAACGGTAGGCACTCGCCTTGCCGACACCAGCTATTCAGAGCGGCTGAAAGGTTAGCGCACGGGACAAGCGGAGGCGGATTGCGGCTCGGAAATATAGGCGCTTATTTTCCGAATTTGTCTGGCATCCAAATGATGACATTCAGTTATCGTGCATTTCGCTCGTTTTTTTAAGATACAGGAGGCAAACGAGCAGACGAATCACCCAGTGAGAAGCGAGTACCGTCGCCCATAGACGCACTTGTAACTTGTCCGTTACAAGGATTGGTGCAATTAGTTTCATATCCGATTGGCGAAGAAGTAATGTTACCTTACTTAAACTACGAGACTCATAGCACGAGTAAAACGTTAAAGTAACTAGTCGGCTTGTTTGGGTCCAGTTGTCAACAACCCTTATGTAGTTTCTCCATACACAAGTTTCCTACTAAGGACTAGACCTCTCCGTTTGTAGCTTTAAAGCATTGTGGAGTATCTGGGTACAGTGGAGCAGTTTCAGTTTACGTAAAAATGAAACAATAATAGCGCATGGTGATTGGTGATGAGGTGTGCTGCTCTACCGCGGCGCCACCATATTTAATGAAAATCAATTAATTATATGGTTTAATTTTGCGGTACCGGTATGAGCCGTAAAGGGGCCCACTGATTACCTGTTCGCCGGACGATATCAGCCTGTCAGTTAAACGCAAAATTTGACTGACAGCTCCGAACAACTGATAGGCCGATATCGTCCGGCGAACTGGTAATCAGTGGGCCCCTTTAGAGAGGCGCGCGGGTAAGCGAGAAGGAGGTATCATTCCCGCGTTCCCTTGCCCCGTTTTAAGCGGAATGAGGTATTAATAAAAATAAATAAATCACAAATTAATAATGATTATTGTTACCGACGCCCGGTAACACAATACTTACTTTTAGCGTATTATATTTATTTATAATATGTTTTTCACCATTCTTCAAAATAAGATACTACTTTTCCATATTGACATGTTTATTAATCTGCGGCCATGACAACGTCAAATTATTTGAATATAGGTAAAGAGTAAAAAGGTAACTAAATGTAGGTTTCAGTAAGAAGTCCGCAACATATTCCCCCGGGAATGCGCGACTAAGCGCATTCAGCATCAGTCGGGAGGCGGACAATCTTCACAGCGGGGCGCCGCAGCACTCCCCCGGCAGTGCGGACGTCGGCGACTCGTACGCGTCCATCAGCACCTGTGAACACTTTAACTATTATGCCCTTCGGCCAGATGTTGCGTGGTAATCCGGGGTCTGCGATAACAACCACATCGCCTTCTTTTAGGTTCGGTCGCTCGCGGACATGCGATCTGGGTAATAATGTCGGCAGGTATTCGCGAACCCAACGATTCCAGAAGACATCGCACAGTCTTTGGGCCTTTCGCCATTGTTTTCGTGTAATCAGATCGTTGTCAGTGAAAGTTCCAAAATGTGGCATGTTGTTTCGTCCTGTAAGGAGTAAATGGTTCGGTGTTATAGCTTCACGGTCATCTGGATGCACCGAAACATGTGTCAGAGGCCGGGAGTTCACTGTCCATTCTGCTTCAGTCAGCACAGTTCTCAAGACTTCTTCTGTTGGGCATTGTTCTCTAAGGGTTGTACTCAGTGCGCTCTTAACAGAACGAATTAGCCTTTCCCAACAGCCTCCCATATGGGGCGAAGCGGGTGGTATAAAGCTCCAATCAATGCCTTTATTGAGGAAGAAATCCCTAATCAACCCCTGATCGATTGCCTTGATAGACCTTCTGATTTCAGTGTCCGCTCCGTGGAAATTCGTGCCGTGGTCCGAGTAAATAACCATTGGCGATCCTCTGCGGGCTATCATCCTGCGCAAAGCGAGTATAACAGAGTCAGCAGATAGTGATGCAGCCAACTCGATGTGTACAGCTCTACTCGTCATACACGTAAACAGAGCACCATATCGCTTCTCGTGTCTTCTCCCTATAGTCACCATCATGGGTCCAAAATAATCTAAGCCACAGTGGCTGAACGGTGGGTGATGGTGTGCAAGTCTTGCTGGTGGTAAATCTCCAAGCGGAAGGCGTGTCGGCTGGGCTTTGCGTATTCGGCATAATTGACAAGACTTTGCAGTGTTCCTCACTGTAGGGCGTAAGTTGAGGATCCAAAACATCTGGCGCAAGGAGTTGACAACAGTCTCATTATTTCCGTGGTTAGCTCGTTCGTGGTGATGCAAGATAAGTAATTTCACGTATGGATGTTTGCCGTCCAATATAATGGGCTGAATGAGGTTCCGATCTACTTCGCTCACAGCGCTGGCTCTCCCCCGCAATCTCAATACGCCATTATCGTCTATGAATGACGACAAGTTACGTAGGCGACTGTTCTTGTCCCATGGCCTATTATTTCTGAGATCTTCCAATTCGACCGGAAAACTTTGATATTGAGATTGCTTAATCCATGCCTTTTCAGCTTTTTCTATATGTTCTAATCTAAGGCCAGTACGTTCCTTGTTTTGAGTACTCTCCAGAAATGTGAAAACGTATGCAGTACTTCTGATGAGTCTCAGCCATTTGGAGAATCTGCTGATGTCAGGCAAACATGTCGTGTATGCGTACACTGGCAGGACATTGTAAGTAGGTTTCTTAACCTCCAGTAGGTTTGGTGGTACTGGCTCGGTGTCCGCGCGCTGAGCCGGCCACGTTTCAGGCTGCTGATATAAGAAAGACGGGCCCTTGAACCATCGGTGATCGGAATTAAAATCTTCTATATCTCTGGTGGCGTCGTCTGCTACGTTTTGTGACGTCGACAGCCACCTCCACTCTTCAGTGCTCGTATGTTCTGCAATTTCACCCAACCGATTTGAAACAAAGGTTTTGAAGTTTCTCGGGTCTCCCTTAATCCATGAGATTACGGCTGAGGAATCAGTCCAAAAATACATTTTAGCTGGTTTGATGGTGTCGTGATCTTTCTCGATCGTAGAAGCAAGTCGCGTCGCGAGAACAGCAGCTTGAAGTTCAAGCCTGGGGATAGACACTGGTTTCAGTGGGGTCACGCGGGATTTACTGGTGACAAGCGCAACCCATATCTTTCCATCTTCTGGTACGAAACGCCAGTACGCCACTGATGCGTATGCTTTCTCGCTGGCGTCGCAGAAGATATGCAATTCTATGGTGCATCTAGTAGGCTCTGGTGCGTAGTGTCGCGGTACTCTACACGCACAGGCATTAATAAGGCGAGCAATCCAACGCTTCCAAACAAGATGATCGGCTTCTTGCACATTTTGATCCCAACGTATTCCTGATCGCCATATCTGCTGAAGAAGGATCTTTCCTTGTATGACGATAGGCGTCAAAAGACCGAGTGGGTCAAACACACTCATCACAACCTTTAGCGCTTCTCGCTTCGTCGGTTTTCGTGTGTGGTCGATAATTTCTGCAGGTAATTTTGACAGGTTTAAATTAAATCCAAAAGTATCTTCGGACGGGTTCCATCTCAGTCCAAGGATTTTGACATTTACGTTGAAGTCAAGATTTACCCCTCCTGAGCCTCTTTTACTCTCTTCGATGTCTTGCATGACGTTTTCGTTGTTGGACACCCATTGTGTTAGAGTAAACCCCCCTTCTTTGTTTATGTGCGCAACTTCTTTAGCGATTTTACGAGCTGTTTCTTCGGAATGGAAACTGTGTAGATAGTCATCCATGTAAAATCGGGTCTTTATCGCGTCGACAGCCTCCGGGTGTTCCTCAGTAAAATCCTCTGCGTTTCTATTTTTAATATATATTGCAGTTGCCGGTGAAGAAGTTGCTCCAAAAATAACTGATTTCATTTCGAATTCCTTCATTGGCCCTTTTCTGTCAAATTCTCTCCAAAGAAAGCGTTGGGCGGGGCGGTCCTCTGCTCTTATGCGGATCTGAAGAAACATTTCTTTTATATCTGCAGACACGGCTATTTCACCCTCTCTGAATTTGAAAATGACTGCTAACAGTGAAAGTAGCAAGTCGGGGCCGGTGAGCAGTTTGTCATTCAGGGACACGCCTTGCACTTTGCTAGCAGCATCGTGGACAATTCTAAGTTTCCCCGGTTTGTTGATGTTAGTTACGCCAAAATGAGGAAGATACCACTTCTTTGGGGACTGTATTGGCTCACAAGGTCCAGCATACCCACTGCTCAAAAAGTTCTCCATATTTGCTTTGTATTTTTGACCATACACAGAGTCTCTGTCCATTTTCTTTTCTATAGATTGTAATCTCTTCGCGGCGTGGGAAAAGCTCTTCGGCATTACAGGGTTATCCTCTCGCCACAAAAGACCTACTTCCCATCTCTTGCCATCTTCTACCCTTCTGGCTGTGTTTTGTAGAATTGCGATGGCTCTTTCATCCTCTTGATTCAACTTCAGCTTATTCGTGACTCCTAGAGAATCAATTTTGAAGTAGTCTTCTATCAATCGATGCAGATCCTCGTCAGTATGTCCTACAAAGTGTACGGCGTTGGAATACGAATGGGAAAATCCGTGCACTACCCACCCAAGTGGAGTCAGGGTGGCTAGTGGTTCGTTCCTCTTTCCTTTACGGACCTCCTTGGTAATGGTCGCTTGGCAATTGTCTAGGCCGATCAAGAGCTCTGGGACTCCATGCTCGTAGCATAGACCAGTCTTGGGTAAATCCTGTAGGTGCTCGTATTTGTCGATATTGGCAACAGTCTGTGGCGAAATCGGCAATCTTTCTATTGTTCGAACGTCGTATAATTTCAGTAACACATCGGAGGGCCCAGTAACTTCTACGTCGAGACGTTCAGATCCACGATGATCGGAGGTGGTATTCACACCAGACAGGCTCAACGGTTCGGCGATCCCTTTCAGGCCAATTTCATTCGCGAGGTCTTGCTTTAGAAGCGTGAGTGTACTTCCTCCATCCAGAAAGGCGTACGTTAATTTCGACTTGACTGGCCCATGGATTTGAACAGGTATGATCTTTAATAAAACTTGAGATCTGGTGCTTCTGCTGCAAGCTGTCGTTTCTTGTGGGGGTTTCTCACCTTCTGCCTCCATTCCGGTAGGTTGAGGGTTCGAGGTTGATGGACGTACGCAAGCTGATACTTCGGGCTGGTGAGGAACCGGAGAATGAAGTAGTCTATTATGTGACCTGCGGCATCCGTCAATGCCACACGAGCGGGCTCGGCAGCTCTCTCTATGATGTCTGGATCTTAGGCACTTAAAGCACACCTTGGCCTCTTTCGCCCAATCCCATCGATCGTCAATTGACAGGCGTAGAAAGTTTTCACAATTCTTGAGAAGGTGAGTCTTCGAATTACAGTATAGGCACAATATTTCAAGGGGACCTTTGGTCTGATTCGAAGCATAGCAGGGTTCGGGTTCGAGATCAGAATCGCTATCTTCAGATATAGCGTAATGGGTCTTGTGCTGCTGTAACGGTTTTATTGTGGTGCGGGTGGTCTCGTGCATCCAGTACTTTGAAGTAGTTTGGGCTTCCTTCTTCAAAAATTCTGACAGCTTAACAAGTTCAGGTTCGTGATCGTGCTCATGTTCTGAAGCATATGTAAGCCAGCGCGTCTTGAGGTGGGGCATCTTCTGTTTCAGGGTCCGTAGAAGCTCCATATTGTGCAGGTGTTCAGGCTTTTTAAGGGCTTTGATAGTTGACACGCAATTCCGAACCTTGCAGGCAAACTTGCTGAGCTGCTCTGTATTGTCAACGATCTTAGGTAAGTCTCTGAGCGCCTGTATTTCCTCTTGTAGAATAAGTTCCGGTAAGCCAAATCGCAGTTCTAGGGCTTCCATTATCTCGATGACAGAGACATGCGTGTCTAAAAGCGCGGCGACAGTGACACGAGCTTCACCCTTTAAGCAACGTCGGAGTTTGGAGATAAGTTCGTTTTCGGTCGATGAGGCTTTGATGTCTGTGACGGCGGCTTTAAAAGAAAGCCATTCACTGACATTTCCGTTATAGTAGGGCAAATCTTTTGGTTCACTTGGACGACGTAGATTCCCTATCTCTCGAGCTAGAAGTTGTATGTCTGAGAGCTGGGGATCAGGACGGGCACAGACATTTTTCTCGTTTGGCGGCTCGGTACATTGCTCACGTTCAACATGGTTCGCTGGTTCACAGCGACGGGCTGGTTCGTCTTGTTCATGGGCGTGTAGTTCCGTTGTCAACCACTCTTGAACGCGGCTTCGACTAGTTCGGCTGGATTGAGATCGATGGCTTCCCTTGGAGTCTAGACGAGCTAACGTTACTTCCAGTTCTTTCTGAATGACGGTTTGTTCTAAGTTTAGCTTCAGTTCTGCTAGTCGTTTCGCGGCCGCTAGTTCAGCCTCCTTTTTTTGTACGAGTACACTACTAACATTAGATCGGATGGTGTGGTTTCGTTCCGATTTATTCTGGCTGACAGTACTTTCCTTCGATCTTACTACATCCGATTTTTCTTTAACAGGGGTTGACGTGGTCGGTTCCTTCTTATCTCCAGACGTACCCGGTTCCAGTTCTGGTTTCTTAGTGCGGCTCCTCGTAACTCGCCCCGACATGGTTCAGTTCGGTTCGGTTCAATATGTAGGGGAGTCAACGGCGGCGCGGCGCTGGATCATCCGGCTCGAAGGACCACTATGTTACCGACGCCCGGTAACACAATACTTACTTTTAGCGTATTATATTTATTTATAATATGTTTTTCACCATTCTTCAAAATAAGATACTACTTTTCCATATTGACATGTTTATTAATCTGCGGCCATGACAACGTCAAATTATTTGAATATAGGTAAAGAGTAAAAAGGTAACTAAATGTAGGTTTCAGTAAGAAGTCCGCAACAATTATTTTCAATACCTACGTACATAATTGGTATTGGTACATCAATTTCCACAAGGAAAAAATTGCTAATATCCACAAATAACAAGAGTGATGGTTTTGGATGACAAAGTTTCGATAATATTAATTTGGGGTTAATTTGTAATGTTTTACAGTTAGTACCTATTTTCGCGTTAGTGTAGTGAAAAAAATTGTGTATGTGTCACAAGTCGGTAGAAAAGTTTGTTTAACCGGTAGTACTATTAGTTATTCTGTGGTTTAACCCTCGTGCCATGAAACCCTAGCAACGCTCACGATTCCACTTTTCGAAACACTCACTACGCACGCAGTTCAATTTTGGAATCTTTCACTTACTCGGCGGGTATCAATAATATCATGAGGAGTTATACTACAACAAGGGGGCACCTTGTAAAAGAACTACATATTTTTACTTTTGTCTGCATATGAGTCGCTTAACTTCAAACTCGGGTAAATCCATCTGTCAGATTATGCGATTTTGGTATTAAGAAAAGGTATTAGGGTAGATATTTGCTGAGAGGGTCGAATAGATTTACCCGAGTTTGAATTTAAGCGACACGTATGTGCTATTAGGCACTTTTATGAAACCCGCCCGCCGCTCCTGACTCACCCCACGTTTTTAGCTCCACGGTTGGTTAGGTGCAACGCGCCGTGCGTTACCTCACTTTGAACAGAAACTTCACGATGTACTTTCCGGTGCATTTTTTAGTGTATCCCTTTTGTAGGCCTCGTTGTTTTTTCAAACCGTACTAGACATAGTTGGAGCATTTTCATTATGCTTTACCTAAATGCGGAGTTACTTAAGCCTAATGAAAGAGTTTGAGGAACGGCCACAGACTCGACATAATGGAGAATGATGAGCCAAATAAACATTTTGTAGTCCATTTAGTTTATTGTGTACTTTAAAAGCCAGCGTTTCTTAGTACTTTCTTGTTTTCAATTTAGACACAGAAATAGATTAAAACTTCTGCTAAGTTACATTTGTAGCGCTACGCCGTAGCATCCTGCGAAACACTTGCTTAAAGGCGTAATGACTATGTATTTAATTAAAAGTCGCATTAAGAATAAAATGAAGCAGTATTTGAGTTTTAAAATCTAAATATCACCTTAATTTAATATGCATTTGCACTTACGTATTGGTATAAATTCACCCATATTGATTTTACATATACAGAGGCGAGTAACACTTTTTCTAAAATATACATCCATCTCTCTCATTTAGTATAGTACTATAAGTCTAGCCTTCCAGTCAGCATTTACCCTTTGTCTCTAATTGTTTATTTATTTTTCAGGTTTCAAATTCGAGGCCTTTTCAATGAGAAATAAGAGGTGAGTCATTTAGTAGAGTAGAATTTTCTTGTCAAGTAGATACGTTTAATTCACACTTCGCTGGCCCAATATTACAGGGTTCTATGTATATATTCCGTCGCTGGTTCTATGTTTCACTTTTGTCGAACTGAAATTTGAACATTGTCATAGTGACATTAAGTCGAATTTCAACTAGAGTCTGTTCGGAAAGAGAAGAGTCGTGGATTGTATTGGGTGCCATACATTTCACGACTCTTCTCTTTCCGCACAGACTCTCGGGCCTATTCGGATTTCGAGATAATCACAAGATCTTGAGACGATTTAGAGATCAACTAGATCTACATTAGATATCGACTAGATGTGACTTGGATATCTAAGTCATAACTTGTCGAAATCGTTCAAGAGGACCTCCAGAATCGCGGAAACGTCAAATTTGACATATCTATCTTACAAATATCTTTAAATTATCCGTATCGTAACTTGTTGAAGTCTAGTAGAAATCTAATTTATTTTCCGAATCGAGCCGTCTATCTTGAAAATGTAACATAAAAACCTGTAATATTGGGCCAGCGACTTGTAGCTCATATTTTATGATTGTCCATTTTGTATTCCTTAATCACAATATAAACCTTTAAGAAACGGAATGTATAACTATATAGTTTTACATTATACATATATATATACATTTGTTAACGGGTACACTATTTGACAATTCCAACGTATTTTTGTCGGGTTCGCATGTACCAATGACGTACCTACTCGTAGATGATGTCAGAGGGCCTATCACGAACCACGTTTAACGTGTTGCCTCCCTGTCACACTTACGTACGAATTTACAAGTGCGACAGACAGGCAACACGTCAAACGTCATTCGCGATAGGCCCTCAGTAGTGCTCACGCTACAACCTCACGGGCACGACCACGCTTCCAAGATGGCAGCCATGGCTTTTCCTTGTTTGTTTTAGTCACGTGGAAAATTTAACTCGTTTTTGTCGCGTGACGACGAAAGTTTTTGTGCATGACGGCGGGTTCAGCATGTGACGTCACGGATCTCCAAAGCGTTGGGAGAGTCTTGACGTCAAATTTCAATTACAATTTTTCCGGTTCCGAGACAGCAGTTTGACGTAGATTTACATGTCGCTGTGTAGTTAACTACCAATTTAATTTTTTCTCATTCTTATACAGGGTGGAACATTTCTAGGGACTGAGCTGAAAGGATAGTGTTATCTAAGTGATCTACAATCGAGTTATTATAGTTGGTCAAACCGAATTGTCAGTAAATAAGAACAAAAAAAACTATACTCATCCTTTTCTTTTGGGTGTGTAAGACTAGTGTAAGACAAAGATAATAGTATGATGCTCTCTGTCTATGATTGAAATGAGACAGTCCTTTGACAAACTATATAATTGTAAATCTGGATTAAAAAGTAAAACAAAATCATTAAAGTAAAATATTTTTATATTAGGGACAACCCTACAAAGTTATTTACATTTTAAATTGACACATCGACGCTTAAGAATCAATACTGTCTAACTAACATTTTTGACGTTTTTTTCCTTTTAATGCAGTTCGGTGCAGAAAAAAATAACGAATAGCATGCCATAATTGTCTAAATTTTAAATTATTTGTTACTTAGACAGTATTGATTCTTAAGCGTCGACATGTCATGTCATTCAATAGGATAGGATCTTCTTGCTAGGGTTGAAACGTACAGATTTTTGCACTGATGTTTAGCAAACTATCTCAAAAACGGTTAGAAATATTAACGTGATTAATAAGTGAAAAATAAAGTAAGTAGCCTAAACAATTCCCCGTTTGCATAAAACTCCCTCGTTCTGTTCCACCCGATATATCAGTACCAGTAGATATTTTTGAGTCATTGATATTTATATTTGTGATATATTTCCTTTAATTACTTATTTTCATTATATATTTTTAGATTTTCTCATTTGTATTAGGTACCTTATAGGTACTTAGCAACCACACAGTTACAGTAAAACCGATTTTTAATGAGTTTTCCCCAGTTAAAACTAGTTTTTAGTATAGCCTCAGTAAAAACGCGTTTTCACTAGTGTAGTGTTGTAACCGGGATATTCAGCACCTGGTTAAGACTAAGTAATTGTAAAAAAAAAATTCTTTGAAAATCTGTTTTGAATGAGCGATAAACGTAGGGAGCATACTAAAAAAAACTTTTGTTTTCTAAATTAACATTATAAAATACACCAAGTTCGTTCTGACGCTGGTCGGCCGCTGCCGCGGCACACTCGCTTCGCTCGCTCGCCTTCGCGCGCTGTTTGGTCACGGTCTCACGGTCAACCTAACATGCACTTCCTCGCTCCGCTCGTCATTGCACCTATCTTTTAACTAACTAGTTCTAACTTGTAAAAACGCATTTTCCCTAGTAAAGATTAGCTTCAACTAAAATTTATTGTAAATAATTAGTGGAAACTAGTTTTCACCAAGGCTCTTCGCGAAAACTAGTTTTGACTGAATAATGCCAGTTAAAACTAGTCTTCACAAAAGCGTTACGGAAAACTAGCAAAAACGTTTCACCGAGCCGAGGCGTTATGGAACTCTAGTTTTAACTAGGGATAACGCGTTTTCATTTAAAACGGGTTTTTACAGTAATATACACATATTTTTACTGGCACACTATTAAACAATTACAAACTCATTTTTGTCGGGCTCACATGTACCAATGACGTAGATGATCTCAGTAGAGAGTCAACCTCAACCTCACGAGTACGACCACGCTTCCAAAATGGCGAACATGCTTTTCCTTGTTTACTTTCGTCACGTGGGAAATCTAACTCGTTTTCGTCACGTGATGACGACAGTTTTTGTGCATGACGGCAGGTTCAGAGTGTGACGTCACTGACTTTAAAAGTATTCGGAAAGTCTTGACGTCAAATTTCAATTGTAAAGTCTTTTCCGGTTTCAAAATTGTAGCTTGACGTAGATTTACATGTCGCTGTGCAGGACCAATTTTTTTTTTTAGCTTTTTATATATTAGTACTAGTAGATATTTCTCAGTCATTGAAAACTACATATACCTATTTGTGATATATTTCCTTTCACATATTTTCGTTGTAGATGTATTTTTTGATTTTCTGTTTTGTTTTTCCGAATCACAATTTAAACCTTTAAGAAACGGGGTGTACGTGTAATGTTTGTTTATATGTATAAGTATAAGGTTGGGTGGAGTTTTTACGGTAGCATATACATTGTTTTTACTGGCACACTAAATATGTATTTACCAATTTCATAAACTCATTAGTCGAATTCGCATGTACATACCAATAAAAATAAATAAAATGAATAAAATATCTTTATTTCAGAACATTAAATTCCATACAACATTATTTAGTTAATAAACAAGGTACAGTTCGCTATTGCTACATGTTAGTACATTCAAATTTTTTCAAGACATAAATAATTGACAATAGTTACCTAATATTTTTAACAATGAAATCAAAATATAATAATATACTTAATAAATTGTGAGGTTCATAATAAAATAGACTAGATTAGAGTGTAACAATTGAGTATTTTTATCCATATAAATAATGATTTCATGTCAAAAGAATAGGTAATAGGGTAATAGGTAAATGTAATTAAAAAAACGGGTTGCACTCCGGGAGTGCCGACAGAAGTGAAAACTCAATGACTAGTCCAAAATGTCTGCAGCACTATGTATAATTGACCCATCCTCCTTTCAATTGAAAAACTTTAGTTCCGAAATTGCTGGTCAGTGATCTTGTTTAAAATTCGAAATTCAAATTTAAAGCGTTAATTGTTTAAAAACTCGAATAGAAATTGTAAAGTTATCTTGCAGACCTCGCATCTAAATATATTGGTCATGATATTTTGAGTTTTATTCACCAGTACTAGAGTTTACTTTTATTAGCGATTTCATCAAGATGTAGCTTTATTGAATTATATTGGTTGTTTAAAATTCGAATAGAAATTGTAAAGTTACCTTGCAGACCTCGCATCTAAATATTAGGTCATGATATTTTGAGTTTTATTCACTAGTACTAGAGTTCACTTTTATTAGCGATTTCATCAAGATGTAGCTTTATTGAATTATATTTGAGTGATATAAAGTTAGAATGTAACTGTGAGATCCTCGTATTTCAGCCCGTACAAGATTAGAACATTGAGCTTTATTGCTTAATATAAAAGTCCAGTTTTAAATAATTGACCTGATTATGATACGTTATGACTAAAGTTAAACATTGTCCGTGACGTGACACATGACGTCAGCGTTACGTTACGCGTTACGCTGAATCGGGTTTATCATTTTTTCCCCACCTCAAAAAGTGCTCAGCGCCGCTAAAGAAGTATTCACTTCAAAAAAGTTGCAGTGTATATAATATGTAAGGTAATGACGTAGATATCTCAGTACCTAGATTCCTCACGCTTCAACCTCACGAGCACGACCACGCTTCCAAGATGGCGGCCGTAGCTTTTCCTTGTTTGTTTTCATCACACGGAAAATGTAATGATTTGATGATGTCCTCCCAGACGTATCCGTCGACGGCGAAATCAGGTATTCTGTAAATTCTGACGTGCATGGGCTCGAACGTGACTTGCGAAACCGAGTTTTGTTTTAAACTTTTGGCCGCAAGACATGCATACTACGCTTCAACCTCACGAGCACGACCACGCTTTCAAGATGGCGGCCCCGGCCATGGGAAAAACCATCTTTCTTGTTTACTTTCGTCACGTGGAAATAAAAACTCGTGTTCGTCGCGTGATGATGAAAGTTTTTGTGCATGACGGCAGGTTCGGCACATGACGTCACGGGCTTCCGAGGCATTGGGGAAGTCTTGACGTCAAATTTCAATGATTCTTTCTTTTCCGGTTTCCAAGCTGCGGCATGACGTAGGTTTACATGTCGCTGTTAGGCATATCTTTTTGATTTACAAATTTTGTACAAAATATATAACGGCCCGATTCGAACTTTAAGATACGTCAGTTAAGAGATCTAGAAACGATGTGGATTAGATATGTCAGTGTTAAATGTGACGTTTCTTCAAACAAAAACGTCGCTTTTGACACTGACACATTTAATCCATATCGTTTCTAGATTTATTAATTGACGTATGACGTATCTTAAAGATTGAATCGGGCACTAATATTATCTTTTAATAAAATATTAGTACATTATATTAGGTAGTAGGTGTCAACTGTAAAAATATGGGTGTAGCCAACTTATTCAAAAATATGTCCCATAGTTCTTAATTCGCTGACATAAGAGCTATGGGACATATTTTTGAGATGAGTTGTGCACCCATATTTTTACAGTTGACTGTACTTTAATTGTGCGGTATGCTTGTATAACAAAACTTAGATATGTTCTATTCACATAATACACATGCACACGAAAAGAAATAATGTCCCCTCCATTACCAGTCGACCTGCGTCAACCTTTTAATAAAAAAACAGTTTACTGCTTTCTTATCGAGTCAACTTACAATCATTGAAGCATCGCGTCTCCATTCACAAGGCTGACATCTCACCTGTCAGTAACCTCTGGCTTTTCAACGATAATCATCGAAAACCCATTCACAAACCATCAATTGTTCGGCCAAAACCGCCCCCGATCTCTAAAGGGTTGATAAACATATCAAAGGGTTTTTTTCGCGGTTAGTTTAGACACCTGTTTTTTAAATTTCGAACAATGAGAGTCGCTCTATTGTGGACGGAATCGAGCACAAATATCGATAATCGACTGTCGATATCGATTGAAAGGTAAGTCGGCGCTGAGCCCTCCCGCGCTGAATGTCACAATGGCGAAGATGACAAGTGTATTGCCGTCGAGTGATTTGAAAGATATCGGGATCACAATAAAGGCTTATGTGGTTTTGAATTAACTTGTGGAGGAGTTTGTTTGTACTGGTTTATTTCAAAACAAGAATAATGTAATTAAAGCTAAAAATACATTTAGCTAAATGGTAATACAATATTAATTACTTCTGTAGTTTAAACAAGCCAGGAAATATTTTACTTTTAGTTTAAAATGCCTCAATTTTAATTAGAAGCAATTTTTATATTTTATTTATTTAATAAAGAGCAATGTTCCCACGATTTTTACAAATATCTACAAATATGTAGGTACTATTCTGCATTATTATCTCTTGTTTCTCAAATGAAGAATCCTTCACTTAGAGGATATAACCAACGGAGACGCGGTATACACCCACTTGCCAGAATTTCATTTGCCATAATTTTATTTGCCATAATAGTCAACAGCCATTATATTGTTTACCATAATTACATATGCAATACTTATTGTTTACTATATTAGTCACGTGCCAGAAACTTTGTTTCCCATAAAATTAATTTCAATAATATCATTTGTCATCATCATTTTAATCCATAATTATCACTAGCCATAATATATTTTTTTTACAGAAACCAAATGCTACTAGAAAAATGGGTTAGGTTAGGTTTGAACTGCGACCCTTACAGAAAAGTAATGCTACTGGAAAAGTGGGTTAGGTTAGGTTTGAACTGCGACCCTTACAGAAAAGAAATGCTACTGGAAAAGTGGGTTAGGTTAGGTTTGAACTGCGACCCATACAGAAAATAAATGCTACTAGAAAAGTAGGTTACGTTAGGTTTGAACTGCGACCCTTGCAGAAAAGAAATGCTATCAGAAAAGTGGGTTAGGTTAGGTTTGAATTGCGACCCTTACGGAAACCAAATGCTACTAGAAAAATGGGTTAGGTTAGGTTTGAACTGCGACCCTTACAGAAAAGAAATACTACTGGAAAAGTGGGTTAGGTGAAGTTAAATATTCTATTAAATAATATTATTACAATTAATAATATGGACAACAACACGTATGGCACTCGTACGTTCTGGAATCTAATAATCGGGTAAACAAAGAGTATGTCACATCATTTTTATGGTAAACAAACAATTCGGGCAAATAAAATTCGGGCATATGAGTATTATTTTATATAATTTTCGGACAAACAATAGACAACCCGGAGACGCCATGTCTAAAATTTTCGGTACAAAATAGTCTGCCGTTTTTTGCGGGGGAGGGGCACATCAAATGTATAGGTACGTCATGTCAGATAAACGTCAGTCCATACATATGGTTGACATGTTGTTGACCATTGGCCGCCTATTTTCGACAGAGGGGAACGCCTGTTAATGGCGGCTCCATTGTTAATTACTCCGAGATCCTCCATGAAAATTATCTTTGAAACAGGAAGGGTAATCCCCTTTCATTGTTATAACGCAATTCTTTATACCTATACCATACAATGTTTTTTTGGATAAAACGCAAGGAATCGAATGGTGTACTTAATTTCCTTTTTGGAAGAAAAAATTATGAAATTTCAGGTTCTGTGTTTTTGTATTATTTCCATATATTATTTTAATATCCACATTATTGTAATAAATTGCTCATTTGCTATTTATTTTACTAGATTTTGTTATAAAATTCAACATGTGTCATCATCCCTATTCTCCGGTTTATTTATAGCCCGTTACGGCCCGTTAGGTAAATATAATATTACCTAAATCTGGCTGTTTGGTTACGCAAATAGTCATCTTATTTTTGCTAAAGAACTGGCTCGCTTTTTAGGTTTCATTTCATTCCGTATGATTTAAGTTGAAAAACTTTTCAAATTTTCTCGTACCCTGTAATTATTTCAAAAGAAACATTGCTCCATAAAAGCCTGTTTTTTACTTTCTAACAGGTAACTTGATGCATAACATAACTGAAGAATTTCACTTTTTCGGTAATAAGTAATTGCGAAATGTGTTATTATGGTTATAACGTCCATATAATCCGGTGTATTTCGTCACAAAATTAATTACGTGATTTGCCAGAAATAACTTAATCTTTAATCAACTTTGGCCAAATGAAGAAACCCACTTAAAAGTTAAAAATGTTTAACCAGTCACGTGAACCGACAACGTAATAAGAGATATTTAGGATTAAGTAATCGTTATTTTCGTGGAATTGGTGAAGTTATTTCTACTATTTGATATTTTATTTTTAATGCGCGGTGCGACTGACGAGTATCGACGAGAAGGGCCTTGTGTATCATTGGCTGAATATAATAATTAATAACTTTACACAAAAAAGAATCGTCATAACCATACGTCGCACTCCAGCGGGCATTTTGCGGGCATGTTATTTGGTAAGGTTTACAAAAAAACATCTTAACTTACGAGTATATGTACTTAGTATTTGTAACATACCCGTTATCATGTATCAATCTTAAATGTGTAAATACTCTTTGAAGTGATAAGCCAATTTAAGTGGCCACTTACAATATCAAATAAATAGCTGACATGACGAAACTTTGGAAAAAATATTAATAATATATTCGCATAATATGGTTGTGAGTTGTTAAATCAAATATACTACTTATATTACTATTCCATCTTATTTTTATTTAAAATTGAATTGATATAAAAAAATACTTAACTAACGTACAGCCTTAGTTGCTAAGTTATTTGGAATTGCACATTACGAATACTAGATACCAAAACCACTCGAAAATTGATTTGTGAACCTTACCAAATGACATGCCCGCAAAATGCCCGCTGGAGTGCGATGTATGGTCATAACCTAAAGTTTTAAAGTTAATTCGTTGGAGGCTGTGTTTTAGTTAATTTTAGGTGTAAGCTTACCAAAATGTCAACAAGAATCAATTTAAAACAAGAGTACAATTTTATTTCATCTTCGGTACGTAACTATAGATCTTAAGTTTAACTTTTTATTAAATTTGGTTATTTTTTAAGAAATTCTTAAGTTGTTACACATGGTAACGTATCATTCAGATATTGTATAAATTCAGGGTCTTCCTTGCCATTTTGAACAACTATTCATGTTCATGCATCATGAATCATAAAGGCATAGGCAGGCAAATAAACCTAAAATATAACCTAGGTATATAATGAAAATGTACATGCATAATAGTATTTTAATACTAATATAGGTACATATCTGTACTTGTCACAAGCGGGCGTATAGGGCGGGCCCGCTAGTACAATATAAATAAAATTCTAATTAATATTTTTGAATTTAGAACGCGCTCCCTGCCGCGTTGCGGTAGGTAGCTGTTAGCACCGCAGCACGTGGCCGTCTGCGCGTGACGGTTGTGACAGAGTGCCGATTAGCCCACTGCCTGTCTGCCTGCCTAATGCGCACTTATAGACATGTAGGTCTTAATACGGGGGTGCAAAGGCGATATTTGATTGAAAAGTTTATCAGGTAAATTGGTTATTATGTGCATCATACTGCATATTATATATTATGTACTTTTACAACTGCCTTGTTACTTTTTCTGAATAATAAATAGTATTAATACCTATTAATCAGTGTCAAAAGTGACATTCCTTTGATCAGAAACGTCACTTTTGATACTGACAGATCATGTCTATTATATAACAAATCTAGATCTAGAATAAATACCTAACTTCATTCCATCTCTGACAATTAGTAATTGAAACATTTTTTCATAGGTAGGTACTTCAGTTGGCTTCTTATCTAGAGGATTATTGGAACATACATTTTGACATCATTTTGTTACATTTACAAAGAAATACGAGCAAAATGTACGCGTGAATTACAACTAATAAATAACATCATTCAGATATCAAAATATAGGTAGGTACGTTTAAATTAGCCTCCTGGTAATGTTTGCCTTGCAACTTTATTACCTATGAAAACTTTGTCGGTTCCACTTCCACTTAATGTGACAACTCTTTTTGATTTGATCTCTCTTTGGAGCGAATGGTTTATATAAGATCTCACAATCTTTGATTACCGCCACGGTTTCACAATTTTCATTCCATATAAAAGCGACTCAAAATTTTGTTTATAAACAAATAAGTTCGTTGTAAAACCATCCCTATTACGATGTAATACGCTACAGTGGTGGTAAACAGCTAGTTGAATTGAATGCTGCGGGTGACAGGCGCGATAAAGTGGTGATTAGCCTGTCGCTGCCTCCCGTTCACTTCGCACGGCTTTATGTTTTGGCTACTAGTAAACAATCAGAAAGACTTCAACAGATTTGACAGGACGCTCGTAACTGTTGACTGTCAATTTTGATAGGAACATATTATGTACCTAAACGCGAAGGTAGTAATTGTGGAAATTGAATATATTATTAAAAACATACATTTCATAATCGATTGGATGTAGACATACGACAGTCTGAAAAATAAAAGTCTACCACATCATGAATTAGGTAGGTACCTATAAGTACCTATCTTTAACAATCTTTGGGTAAATCTTCATTAAAGCTCCGAAACTCGTTAAGTTTGCGCTACTCCGGCGAACCAATCTAATTTGATAAAATCAAAATTCCGGACAACCAACTCCGAGAGAAACAATTTGCAAACTCTCAAGCCAACTCGCCGAATAGTTTATCTAGGCGAAGCGGCATAAACATAGTCAACGAGCAAAACAAGCAACTCATGACACCTACCTACCGCGCTACACACAGATCCGTATCCTTAAACTGTGTAGCTGCATCTCTCTCGCGCTAAGAAAATGAAACGGACCAATGAGGGGGTGGGGTGACACGCATTTCCGGGCCTGGCTCCAATCAGCTGCTAGAACAAAGGAGTCGCGATAGCTACTCACTTATAAGTAGCTACAACTGAGGGACTACTATGAGTATACTGTTTCTAAGCTCACACACGGCCACTCGACACACACAGGGGTGATTTTTTACCTGCGGACTCGTTTTTGTGTGCGGGGCTGTGTTTGTGTGGCGACGTCTAGCCGTGGCCGTGGCGGGTGATCACTCGCGAAGTTGCGAGTCGCGAGTAATGGCTGGAATATATCGACGCCGTGAGAAGGCTCTCGCGACGCGCTCGTGCATTTGTGAGTACACTAACTGACGTGAATGAGGAAGTCGCCTGAGGACATGCTAAGTTCACTGTACTTGAGACCGACGCACTGTTGTGTGGGTTTACGTATAACCTGTCGGTACATTCACTCACATGTATGGCGTGTTAAGTCGTCTCGTGATTTTAACATGTCAAACTGGTAAAGCTTTTAGGTTTAATATTTACTTCGCTATCCAGCGTACGTATTTTATTTTACAGGGCGTATCTGCTTATAACTTCTATGAAGGAATTTCATACGAACTCTACAATTTTTAAAAAAGAAAACAAAACGAAAGAGGTATTATCCTGAACGACATCCTGTTACGGCTTATTTCTCCTCCCAACTCAGAATCCTCACGTCGTTAAAGGTACATTTTTCTTTCGCAGTCCTCATATGACGTACCTGCTATATCCCAAGGACCCTTCCGCCGCCATTTGTAATGAAAACTGAGTCTTGCACGCCCGTAACAAAGTTGCGAATGTAATAATTTAAGTATACACGCCCTGTAAGACTACAATTTGACTATCACGAATTTCCTGCGTCTGTACGTGCCGTCCGAAACGTTTGAAGATGGAGGCGCGTAATAAGCTGGAATGGATCGTGTTAGTTGTTTGCAGGGTTTGTTTTAGTGTGGAGGGCGGTTTCGCCGAGAAACAAATCTGCGTAAGGCACGGGTGTCGAGTAACTCGTGTTCTTACCCTCCTCCTTTGTTCGGGCCGGAAGAGTGCGCTAGAATTACATGCTCGAGTCTGATGTGCGCTTATTTTTTACGGCGCTATATTGTTTGGCTCCGTATAGTTATACAGTTCAGCGACTAAAGAAATGACGGGGTGCAGAACAAACTCATTACGTTTGTTGAAAATTGAGTATGTTTACTTAGTTTTGAGGGAGTCGCTGCCATACCTATAGGTACATTTGAACTATCGTTTGAGTGCGCAAAATTAATTACTTATGTCTTGATTCTGACATCTTACATTTTACCATCTAAAAGTAGTCTCATGTTGCAAGAGATAGCATCCAATGTTTGAATAGCCTACATATTGACAAATTGAAGAACCTACTTATTGCCTGCAAGCATCATGTGAGCTCTTAGTAATAGATTTAGGTAGGTTACCTATGCATGAACCCTATTTTACGAATATAGAAGTTGAAATATTGCTGCGTGCTAGATTCATCATACTAAATTTCTTTATCGTTTACACCATTTTTCAAGTCATTGTAAATAATTGTAGGTACCTATAATTTTAACCTGTACTAAAACAGGTCCTCACCAACTCAGTTACAGACAGACATATTTATATTCAGGTTAAATAATAAATAATTCCCTTCGCGAACGTATTTCCCGAGTCATTGGCTTGCGCGCGAGCCGCATACTGATCCCGGATTAAATAACTCCACCAACTATTTTACACAAAACCGGGGGCCATAATTAAAGTCCAAGCGAAAATGGGGAAAATCAAACGCCTTATCTGACCGGGAGAAATAGCGTTTCTTCGCTGAATAGTTCGCTGAGTCGGGTCGGCGGTGAGCGGAATAAATAATTATTGCGCCAATCTAAAGTTGCCGCTTGCCGCTTCTTTGGGAGATAATGAGCATAGTTTCTATTGGTTGTTCGTATCTAGCTTGAACTGGGTTTGCGATTGGATATAAACGTGTTGCTTGCTTTATTTTTAAATGCGTTTGAGTAGTAATTTTGTAAGTATTTATTAATCAATTTATAATGAAGAATGGTCTCATGTGACTAAGGAGCGAGTTGACTAACTTTTTATATTTTACGTTTTTGCAGCTCGCTGTACATTAAGAATCGGCATCATGATCCATTAAACAAAATCTGGTTATCAGTGTTCCCATACATAAAAAGTAAGACAAAACTCATTCCTGAAATCCCCAGTCCAACCGCCAAGCTCATGGCTCGACCCTAAATCAATAATCATAAGGAAATACAATTCACTTTCACGGTGTCTGAAATAAACCATTCTTTGCTCTGAAAGGGGAATAATCTCGCTGTAGCAGCGGGGGCTTAATCAAAATCCGTGAATTGCTTTAAATCGGGGAAAACGCAGGAAATATCCTTTGTGTCGGCAATTTCCCGTGCGTGTACCTAATGCGCTATCGACGCGTAACGACTTCCTTAATTAATTCGCGATGTTGCCTCGCGCCTCGCGATTTGCGCCTCGGGAGACGGGACCGCACCTTGTCCCGCACCGGCAGCTCTGCTAACAAGTGTAAGTGATACACTGACTTACATTACCTACGTGATCTCCGAACGTTCATTAATTCCTAGTAATTGCTGTGGCTCTGGTGAGGTGACGGTATATAACGAGTAGGTACATAGGTATGCTTGGGCGTGATGGTCGACTGTCAAGTCGTAAGACCTAAAAGTTAGAGATTCATATTATTGTCTTCGGTTACCGCGATAGTTACTCATGAAATAAAACTATTGAAACGGATTATATCGCGTATATTGAATACACACTACATCCCGACGTTTCGAACCCTTTACAGCGTTCGTGGTCAACGGGTGACTGAGGAAAAACTACCTACTTACAAAATAATGAACCATCATAAACTATAAATTTTAAGGCCAGTTTTTTCTCAGTGACCCGTTGACCACGAACGCTGTAAAGGGTTCGAAACGTCGGGATCTCGGGATGTAGTATGTATTCAATATACGCGATATAATCCGTTTCAATAGTTTTATTTCATGTTAGGGATTCGTTTTCATTTTGGTATATTGGTAGGTACTTCTACTATATCCCAATTTTAGGCTAGGTGTAGGTAGCTATATATGTAGCCCCTCAGCTATTATTTACACAATTAAAAAAATTGGCTGAATTACCATAAAGTAGGAAAGATAATATATAGGCACTCTTTAGAAACCAGCGTAAAAATAACAAAATTTACGATTTGATACGAAAGTGATTAAAGACAATAGTGATTATATAAACCTATGGTATAATGTTAATAGCTTCAGCTAAACAATATATCCCAGTTTACATAACTTCCTATTTACCTAGTTGGTAACTAAGCCCCGATCGGGAGGGCCCGTTGCTAGGTGGCAGTAAGAAGTTATTTTAAGGGGAATATTACGCGCACCGAGGCTTATCTTTACGGCAGGTGTTCCGACCCTCTTGGGGACAAATCTACGAAATATGTCGAGACTTACGCGGATCACGTCGCTGCAGCGTTACATACGTGACTATTAACCTGGGGCGTTGTTTGCTCGGTAACTTACACAGGGTAACTACGATTACCTGAACTATATACACCGTGGGCTCGAATAACCCGAAAGATTTTAACCGCACATTTCTGAGGCCAAAAGAATGAAAAAATGTCATGAGTTTATGTCAATTTCGCCAAAAAAAAATTATTTTATTTTATTTTTTTGTTTTAAATGTCAATTTTCGCAAAAAATAATTTTTATTCATAAAACTACCACTTAAAATGTATTTTTACTTTTTTTTTCGTAAATCCTAGATTTTGCAAAGTGTTGCTTGTCATTTTTTGACATCTATCATTAAGCACATTTAGACTATGCATAGTGGCAACATCGCCATCAAAAAGGCGTTAATTGTACACAGAGTTATGATAAAAAGATGTTTTATTTTAAACGGTCATAACTCAGAAACTAGGCAAATTCTAGAAAAGTTGATAGAAAATTAAATTTTTAAATATGATCAGGAATACACTGTTAAAATCTTTTGGGTTATTCCAGCCCACGGTGTATACGAGAGAAACTCGAGTTGAAGTACACGAGCAATAATTATTTACTTCTGTAAGAGATCCTAATCAAGATGATTATCGTTTATTGATAAATGCCAATTGAAAAGTAAAAACGTACCAATGCGACGAAACGTATTAAATTTCCTTACTTAATTTAGAATCGATTGGCTTTTGCGTTTGTCACTTGAATCAGAATCAGAATCAAGTATTTTGTTCGTGATAAACTTAAAACTAAAATTACGTACAAAAGTGTAACTAAAAACTACAAGTATTCATAAAATTGGTAAGTTAAAGTTTACCACGAAATGGTCTCGCCTCAGCATAATACTGACCCGAAAGTCAGCAACTTGACTAGGCACCAGACTACATATACATATACATAAACATGGCATAGGAGACTATACATATGTTTTTTCCAGTAATAAAAGTAAAATCTTAAATGGAAATTTAATTAAAATAAAGTTTCATTCGTAGGTAATATCGTTTGTAATATAAATAAGTACTAAAATTATTTCCACCTTTAAATTTTTGGTAACTTTAGAAGTTAAGCAACTAGAAATAAAGTGCAATATCGATACGGTAAAAGTTGCTGGAAGTTGAGACTTGGAAGTGAGCGAGCGCTTGCCGAGCCAACTTCGCTGAAGCATAACTTAGAACTTCGTTAGGTGACCCTGACTGCGCTTGGAAATACAATCGCACCTACCTATATTTAGAAACCAACAATGACATCTATGTTTCTATTTTATTTCGAAGTTTACCTAAATTAGTTAGACCGTAGACAAAAATCGTCTAAGGTTATCATTTGAAGAGTTTTCTGGAAAGCATTAACGGCGCGATTCGGGAAATGAATTACAGATTCACTAGATATGAAATAGTAAAGATATGTGACGTTCCACGGCAAAAGGTACCTTATGGCGGCTGGCGCTTACGCTATTATTAACCGCTCCAATATTCAGCCGGGGCAATGGTACCTTTTGCCGTGGAACGTCACATATCTTTATTATATCATATCTAGTGAATCTCTAATTCATTTCCCGAATCGAGCCATAAGGCTCTTCACTCTGTCATGGTCTGGTTGGTGTATAATATAGTACATTATAGTCACAGTTTAGGTAGGTAAAGATGATTGTTTTATTGATTTTGTATTGATAATGTGTAATATTTCTGTTTTGTATAATATGTATGGTAATATTATAGTTTTTGAATCCTAGTTCCGTTATACGATTATGTAAAAAATATCGTCTTTCAAAACTGTATTACAACTTCATTGGAGTATTTTGCCCCAATAAATTATTTTACACGGGTTCTCGGGTTCAACAAATTTGATACGTGTAGTCGACACGTAACATTTTGCCGGGTGCGTAACATGTCAAATCTCTCCCTCTCCGATCAAAGCATACGTTAAGTAAAGCCGCCAATACACGTGTTCCGCTGTCAGAATGTTATTAAGCAATTAAATAGATTAATAAAGATATTTACGTCATTCTGCCAAATTGGCGTAGATCTGTGAAGGCCTTTCAATGGGCCTTTGATCTCTGAAGCTTGATAGATCGATTTGTAAGCATTGTTTGGCAGTTCTGAGACATCCGGAGCTTTAATTGTTGCTGGAGACAGGTAGGTGTAGATATTGAACTTAGATATTTACAAATAATTTGAGGTGATTAAATCTTGCATATACCTATAATATGAATAAATTATAACTCCATCATCATCATCATCCTGGCGTCAATCCCGGCTGTGCCCCCGCGCGGGGCGCGAGGACCCGGGGTCCGCCTTCCGACTCCTTCGTGACCACTTTGCCCGATCTTCGGCATCCCTGGTAGTGAGTCCGTTGGCACGCATGTCCTCCTTGACGACATCAAGCCATCGCTTCTTGGGCCGGCTCTTCTTCCCGTACCGGGAGGAGGCGGCATGGCCAGGCATTTGTTAATAAATCAATTATAACTATCTAACGTTTTTATGGTTAGCTGTTACAAAATTTATGAATTTAATAATTTTATAAGTTAGGTATTAAATAGGTAATATAAAATCATGAACCTAACCAAGGCGCGCCATTTACGACCAGTTTTTTTAAATGAACTGCCTACTACTAGTTAATTTAAAGCAGCCCATTTTTAAATAATGAATATAATAGGTATAAACATTGTACAATAAATAATATTTATTATATTATGATTAAAGAGTATGAGCGTGTGCTAGTTTTCGCCTTATACTAGTATGCTCCACCATACAAACCTGTTTGTCCAGCGACTGCTAACTGATGAATTATATCCGATGTGTTTGAACGGTCATTCCTTTTTTTCAAAATAGAGTAACATCCACCATTGCCCCATTTCCTCATCCCTGTAATGGTTCCGACGAAATAATGATATCACATTATGAATTGTATCAGCAGACGGAACGAAACCTAAATATAGGTAAGCAAACTGTTGCGCACATCAGTTAAATAAAAATTACGCGAGAAACGTCCCGAGGGAACGGCCTCATTGTGGCCACAATGAGCGCGCCTGATTGGCGGAAGGATGTTCTCACTAAATAAAAATATCGACGCGTCATTTCGTACAATTTTCGTCGAATTTTCAAACGATAAAACCTGTCATTTCGCTGTTGACGCGCCTATAAAATATTCATGTAGACGGGAGAGAGATGAGCGATTTTTTCTTCGATTTACGCGTCGAAATAAGATGTCATTTTCCGTATCATTAGCGGCGGTTCGGAGCGTCGCGACGCCACTATTTATACGCAAATACGATAAAAATGACGCCCGGCCGATCGACTGCTTGACGCGCCATTGATAAATTGCGCCCTTTTCAAATTCCTTATCTTTTTTGACGTTTTTTTTATTCATTTTAAATTCCTGTGGCAGTTTTCTTCGAGTTTCTTTCAATGCCTTGTTGAATTGTGTATAATTTGAGTAATGACGTCGTAATGGTAAGATATTGCGAATTTTGTTTATTGTCGCAGAATTGATGGAACTCCCACGTTTCTGTCGTTAGATGGGGAGTGATATCGAGAACCGTTAAACTTTTGATGACCATCGTTACCAATAGAGGAGTGCTGTAAAGAGGGATTTTCAGTTCCGATCTAAGTGCAGCTATGTTTTTAAGAAGATTACTTTCATAAAGGTTTATTGGCACTCGTATTTCCATGGCGGGGTAAATTCGATTGGAATAAAACTAGTTCCCGGTGGCTCAGGGTACGGCGCTGCGCTGAGCGCCGAGCGCCGGGTTGAGCGCTCTCTTTGCCGAGCGAAATCGCGCGGAGTAGTTTATCTCGCCCGTTCACTTGTGCTATCGTTGGTCGTTTACAAAGGCATCTACTATGATAATCGGGAGATGTATCTCCTATCGGCAGGATCGGTGTTTGAGTACGGTTACTTAGAGCACGGTTTTTACTTTTATTTCTCTTGATCACTACCAGTATTCTGGTGTAAATCGGCTTACAGCCAGCATAGAGGGCGTCACATAAAATAATTGCTCGCCGAAACTGCGGTAAGTTCGCGAGAGGCCCGGCTTACTAGCGCCCTCCCGGCCGGGACAATATTGCGCTCCGTGTCCCGACTAATCCCGGGATTCATTTATTTTTGACAACGCAATACGATTTTATCTCACGGCTTCTGATGCTGTTTGCCGTCTGTTATTATACTCCCACCATATTCGGGCTACTTATTTATTTATTCTGCCACCCTTTATAGGGGCGATTTGGCAGTTAATACTCGCCGTTTAGTGGTTGATTTGATTTAGCAGAGATTTTTTAAATTGTGTTTATAATTGCTATTGCTTTGCTTCATTATGAGAACTTGTGACAACAATAAATCGTATTTTTTCAGAACGACAAGCATTAATCCGTTGACATGCTTATTTTTTGACAAATGACGATATATGACCATCATGCTACAAGCTCGCTTTATCTTAATAAGTCTTAACTTGTACTTTTGTTCTTTAGTATTTGGAATCGATACTTACGATTTCATTTAGGTACCTACGTCTTAATTAAGATTGTCTTAATAGTTTCATATCTGTAAGTGAATCGTAGATATATGGACCATAATCGTACTTAATTAAAAACAAATAAGTAAAATAAAACCCGGTGCGTTGTCACGTGGTGGCAGAGGAAGCGGCACTCGGTGTAAGTGGGACGAACTGTAAGTGACAGCGCCGCGCGACGCACTCCGATTTTAATTAATAATCTAAGGCCAGCTCTGTAAAATGTGGTATAGTTAGCACCTGAATATAAACTTTCAAGCTTGAATTTGAACTAAGGAGGGTAGTAACTAATGCTGATAGACCTACAACTATAGTTAAAGAACGGAGGAAGGGATAGAACTTGGCCTAACTGGGGGCAAGGGCAAGATGATGAGCATACGTCGCACTCCAGCGGGCATTTTGCAGGGATGTCATTTGGTAAGGTTCACAAATCATTTCGAGTTGTCAGAATAAAGTATTTGTACTTAATATTTGGTACCTAAGTAGTACTTGTAATGTGCAATTCCAAATACCTTAGCACCTAAGGCTGCAATAATATATTCCACAACGAAGGCCGCAAAAATATCTCACATGATCTTATTTGTAAAGCCATAAGAGCCCGTCACATATTTATGCGGCCTGAAATGCCCGCTGGAGTGCGACGTATGATGATGAGATGATGTGCAAAGATTTGTATGTATGTGTAATTCATTAAAACAATTTTCTTTGTGTTTAATCTGAGGGTTTAGTTATTTAAATTTCATCTGGCTCCAACATTATTATTGAATAAAATAATATTAAGTAGGTAGTGTACAATAATATGCCTGAAGCCCGTTGCGTCCCTAATAAAGTTTTCATAAAACTTCATTCTAATTTCAAACGAGACACGAACCGTGCCTGGAGACTCGGATGCTTATCAACACTATGGTTGACGAGCCCTGCTATTACCATATTTTATTAAAAACCTCGACGTCGGAGATAAAAATGAAAATGAGACACGTCAAAGAAAACAACTGCCAAAACGCACCAGACAATGGTTATTTTGGGCGATAGGAAAAAACGAAGTTTTTTGTCATGGAAATTTTTGGGTGGACACTTTGCATTTTCATTCTTTTTCCCGTTCCTTGGGGTGGAAATCTGTTTTTTTAATTATCTTGTTTGGTAATTAGTTTCGGCAGAGATCGTTTTCTTTCGCTTCCTCCTTCGGGCACAACTTGTCTCCAGTTAATGATGCAATTAACACTACGTCGTGATTAACGGGCACTGTGTTTTCGTTGAAGCTCGAAGGCAATTTTAAAGTAAAGTAAGTACTAGCATGAACAATTTCGTTTGTAGCGTAATCCATTCAAAGATTTTGAGCTTTTATCCTATATATTCCTAATTAAACAAGCGATTATTACGATTACGACACAATTTTAAGAAGGTACCTATTAGATTTTCTGGGACCGTAAAAAAATAACCCCTTTATTCATACAACTTTACGGGCCTGATTTAGTTAAATTATGTTTTATCCCTTTCTTACAAATACATAAGTCAAAATGACAGATAAAGACAAACGATTATTAGCTAATTGAGGTTTGTAGCGCGTTTATGAATAAGCGCCATTTGCACCATCCCACTAACCCGGGGTTAACTGGTTAAACCGTTAACCCAGTGTCAAATTGTACTGGTAACCATAGTAACTCCAGTTTTAACCGGCTAACCCCGGGTTAGTGAATGGTGCAAGTGGCCCTAAGGGGGTTAGCTTATACGAGTTCGTACTATTCGTAGATTCCCTTAGTCCATGTGTTCACAAAAGAAGAAAGAAACGCCTAAAGGTTTAATAATTATAGCCCTTTTGCAAATATTTATCAACCTATTGTAAAATGGTGATGAATGTTGAATTAAGGGTTTACGATAATATTACTTTTACCTACATACCTACAATGAAAAAAATAATAGTCGACCATTGATAACTTTCAAGCCCTCGTTTGATTAGTTACCTTACTATAGCAATTAGCCGCTTAGCGCCACTTGCACCATACCACTAACCCGAGGTTAACCGGTTAAACCGTTAACCCAGTGTCAAATTGTACTGGTAACCATGGTTACTCTAAGTTTAACCAGTTAACCCCGGGTTAGTGAATGGTGCAAGAGGCCCTTAGTGGTTATATCTATGCGACGACCGGTCTGGCCTAGTGGGTAGTGACCCTGCCTATGAAGCCGATGGTCCCGGGTTCGAATCCTGGTAAGGGCATTTATTTGTATGATGATACAGATATTTTGTTCCCGAGTCATGGTTGTTTTCTATGTATTTAAATATTTATATATTATATATATCGTTGTCTGAGTACCCACAACACAAGCCTTCTTGAGCTTACTGTGGGGCTTAGTCAATTTGTGTAAAAAATGTCCTATAATATTTATTATTATTATTATTTATTATTATCTATGTAGGTATGTGATGCAAAAAAGCGTTTGAAGTGGCCAAACAAATTACCGAGCCACTTGGCGGGATTCGGGCTTTATTTCCCCAAATGACACACGGGGACGCTAGCCGCGGGATTATATCGATTGAAGCCAAACCCTTGTCTATAAAATACTCGATAAATATGGGTGCGTATGCGTATACGATCCGACGGGCGTATGTGTAGCTCAGAAGCAAGCAGTGCCACTCAGATGAGAGGCATAGTAATAATAGTGGTACGTAAGACATACAATTTGAAGCATCAGATGCAAACTGTATGTCACATTTTGTACTCTAAATAGTTGAGTACCTATATAAGTAGATGATGATAAGGATAACTCTTGTTAGGTAATGTACTTAAAATTACATACTATTGTAACGCTCAACTTTGGGGTTTTAAATATTGAAATATCTACATATCTACAGTCCCTCAACACTTAAAGACACTACTCCCAAACCACCAAAGAAGGTCAAAGTCAGAAGAACATCAAAATCAACGGTCGTTCATATGATTGTTTTCCAATTAGGTTACTAGGCCGCCAAAATTAAAAGACATCCCAACTCCCTAGACGTCAGATTACCGACATCTTCAAGCACCAACATTTTTTTAAAGACACAAGCGGTCAGAAGAACACGTAAATACGTACATACTTTTATTGAGTGTTACAAAAGTATGTACTTTGGGGTTTTAAATATCTTAAATATGTACATATCTACAGTCCCTCAACACTTTAAAGACCTCAACTCCCAAACCACCACAGAAGAGGTCAAAGTCAGAAGAACATCAAAATCAACGGACGTCCACACGATGGTTTTCCTATTAGGCTACTAGTCCCTCAACACTTAAAGACATCCCAACTCCCTAACCGCCAGATCCATGGCATCTGTAACTCAAGCACCAAATCAATGTAAACGACACGCGGTCAGGGCCCTCTGTTTTTTAGCCCCCTCTAATCCCGGCTCTAATGCGAAGTAATTTCGCGACCCCGTCATTCCTGTTTACAGCCTCTTGCCGACTTAATGTGTTCCTGTATGGCCTCTAAAATGTCTCTTTTGGACGCATTAATGTTGACGATTTTCATATTTTGCGGTGAAATTGGTTGACATGGCAGTGTTGTGGATTGACTTAGTAATATGTGGATAACAGCGGCCAGCGTAGGAGTAGTAACAAGGTCAATATTAGGTTTAAGATTCTTTATTCTCACTAAGAATATTATAAGTACAAATATACGAGTAGGTACATATTATAACATGCCCTTCTTCTTAACCCGGCCCTGGAGGATGATAATTTATTACATTAACTAGTACTAATCAAGTGCTCATGTTACCAACTTACCACACATCAGATCTGTAGGTGCCTTGTACACCCTTAAAATTGATAAAATATGCCAGTTGAACGATAAATTGAATTCAGAGATGATATCTTGACAATAACGTCGTTGGTAACGTTAAATGCTAATGAAACTGTGTCGAGTCAAGGAAATTAAAAATCTCAAGCAGGGGCAGTAACAGCAAATCCCAGTACTAAACCTTGTATATATCTCGGCGCGTTGTAAAAAATCATTGCCTCCGTCTACCCTTGGCCCTCGGCGAGGGGAAAAATCTAATCTGTGCATTTTTTGCGGGACCGCGATGCCACAAAGAATTTCATTTCCCAGTGTTCATCTATCTCTATTTCACTGACGGCCCTTGTTCTTGAGTTCCCTCTCGCGCCCCACCCGCACCCCGCACCCCTCTTCGCGGCCGTTTTTTAGTCTTCCTCGATCGGAGATAAGGTTAAGCGAGCTCTTCTTATTAGTGGTTTGTACGCGACATTCGCAGCCTCCTTTTATGGCTGCATCGCCTCCTCATTTGTCTCGTCTCCCTTCGTATGCTGATTAAATTCTAACTGCGCATATTAAATGACCACGCAACATTAACAAACTATTAACTAACTCGGATAGCCGCAACGGAAAACCGACTCGGACGCTCAATTGATACATAATGGCTGAGCGGTGTGTTTATCATAATAATGGACACTACAAAGAAATCGGATAAGCGAAAGTCAACTTGTATTAATACATAATTGTATTAATAGCGGCACAATCAAAATGAGCCTCCACAAAAACAGAATTACACAATTGTACACAATTGACATTCAAATCTGTGGACATCGTCGCTTTGTGCGTTTATTGCCTCTTATTGAGGCGTAATTGTCAATAAATTCCTACGGGATCGGAGTTTAATGTGGGTTTGGGTGAAAAAGTTATGTTATATTAATATTTTTACGAGAGCGTTTAGGATGGACGATAAGATCTGCGATTGGGAAGTTTTTTCTTTCAATTTCCGTTTGGATTTGTAGGCTCATTATTGATGGGGGCGATAGGGGCAGTGCGCACAGAGACGGTCGCACGGTCGCGATGCTATCGACTCTCAAGAGCATTACCCCGCTTACGAATCAATATGTCACACCAACCAGTATTAGTGAGGCTTCCGATGGTTATAGATCTGGCAGTGATAATTATGCTGGTTTTCCAGAGGCTAGTATTTGGGGCAATAAGAACAGCGGTGCAGCACTCAGCTCTCTTCGCCCCTCTGGCAAGCACTTGTGGAGCATGATTTCAATGACGCTAGCCGCCGTTATGATTTATTTTCGGGGAAATTTATTACATAAGTAACAAGCGTTTGTCGAGCTATTTGTAAGACAAATCGTGACTCGCAGAGCAGTGATGAATTGTTCTTGTGGGTGAAAGTGAAATTAGAATTATTTACGATTCAATATGTAGCATATTACTTATATTATATAGCATAATGATTTGTTATAAAGTGGTCACTATACCAATTTTATCGATTGTGATCAGAGCAATTTCATTGGACATGGAAAACATTTAGTTGAAAATGACTGAAAGTTTATCATAAATAATAAATAAATGAAATATTTAATAAATGTGGCACAAACATAAAGTACCTGATTGGAGGTTACAGCCATATTCGAACTTTAAGATACGTCAAATAATAGATATGGAAACGATATGTATCGGATATGTCAGTGTCAAACAAGTGTCAAAAGTGAGGTTTCTTCAAACAAAAACGTCACTTTTGACACTTGTTTGACACTGACATATCCAATCTATATCGTTTCCATAACTATTATTTGACGTATCTTAAAGTTCGAATATGGCTGTTAGATGGGAACATTTTCTGAATCTGAAGTCACAAGCAGTTATATTTACATAGTTTCTTATTAATAACTTAATTATTAGCAAGCTCTTCAATTGTCTATCATGCTGAAATTCACTTCGTATAATTGTGCAAATATTAGTATTGCATCTCTTTCTTTAGTATAGCAAAAATAGAAGAGGTGCAGACCGTGATGTTAGTAAGGCGAATTGAGCCACGTCATCGTGTCGTAGCTCGACGCGAAATTTTCGCTACATACCAATGACCTGCTACGGCGTAGCACCAGTAGTGTAACCGTTAAGTGCTATTATACTTAGCAGTGTTGGCCGAAAGTTAATGCAAATTGAAAATGTTGGCCATTAACCATTATAAATTGAACCTTAAACCGTAACGGACGATTACAGTTTACGATTCAATTTATAATGGTTAATGGCCAACATTTTCAATTTGCATTAACTTTCGGCCAACACTGATACTTAGCACTACTGTACCTAAGGTTTACTAACTAATTTGATACATTATACACAATAAAATAATACAAATACGAAGAAATACGGTCATGCGAATTTATTAAACTAATAAAATTGTTGTTTACTAAAACATTACATTATATATATTTTTAGTATAATAAATAAGAATAAATAATATTAACATCTATCTAATTATGTAAGAAAGTCGGTTTACGGCTCGATTCGGAAAATGAATTAGATTTCTACTAGACTTCAACAAGTTACGATACGGATAATTTAAAGATATTTGTAAGATAGATATGTCAAATTTGACGTTTCCGCGATTCTGGAGGTCCTCTTGAACGATTTCGACAGGTTATGACTTAGATATCCAAGTCACATCTAGTCGATATCTAATGTAGATCTAGTTGATCTCTAAATCATCTCTAGATCTTGTGATTATCTCGAAATCCGAATAGGCCTGTAAGTTGATGCATTATACACAATAAAATAATACAAATATGTACGAAGAAATATGGTCATGCGAATTTATCATATTAATAAAATTGTTGTTTACTAAAACATTACATTATATATATATTTTTAGTATAATAAATAAGAAAATATAATATCTAAATATAATACTAAATTCTATCTAATTATGTAAGAAAGTAGGTTTAGTCTAATTCAGCAAGTCAAGTTATTTTTATTGACTTGCGAAACAAAAAAATAATTGATGTTATGTTGGTATGTTATATTCGTGAATACTTATCAATACCATAAGATTTATCACCTGCGAAGTGTATATGAATTCTAGAACAAACTGGATCACTTATGGATCTGATCCAGATCTAATTATTAAAATCCGAATGCGCCTGAAAATCCTTGAGAACAAACCTGTAAGTAAATATGTAGTGAACATTGTCGAAAGGTAAGCCCACATACATAGGTGTGGGGTGTCGCACATAGTGCTCGGGTCACATGAGGATTAATTCCAGGCACGTAGCCCGATAACTGATCTTGGGCCCCCGTTGCTTAATATGGTATTATTATTTTCTCCTGCCATAAAAGACGACTTAAAACACCCTGTAAATAACAGAAGATGGAATTGGAATTTTTGTTGGTTATGGGACATTCTGTAACTAGCTTATCGTAAAATTTATTTGTTCTGTCTTCTTCCATATCCCATTACAAATTGCTGTGCCGAGTTAAAACGGTATATAGGTACTTAGGTATGCTATAGGTAAGGGATACGCAAGAAATGTAGGCTTTATTTTTTATACCATAATGTCCACAAGAAAGACGCATAACCTTAACTTATTCTAAAACGGTTTTTGACTAAAATAGTATCATCAACAATTTTTTTTGTCAAAGTCTGAAGCTGTATGTTTGCTAATAGTGTCACTAAATTGATTTCTTTTTTACTTATAATTTTAATTTATTTAGACAATATAAACTAGAACAGGAATATAAAACTAAAACTAAGTATTATAATTAAAATAACTAAAACTAAAAATTAAAAATACCTGTCAAAATTTGGTGCCCTCAGGAGCCGCCCAACACGCAGGCAGCATTCCCGCGCTGGATTACGATTGATTGTCATATCAAAAGAAAATTATTATTATCTGAATAATAGTACCTGGGTACTTTCGTGTTACGACTTTATTTTATTCCGAAACCTTAATAATAAGTTATTATTTTATACTTACAACTACATAGGTAGGTACTTAATTATGTTAATTTCATATATTTTTTTCTAACTGCATTATATTAGGTACTTGTACTTACCCTTTATAATGTATAAGTTAATCTACCAATACAGCACGTTGATAACGACCACTGTGTATAAGACATTACATTAGGTATTGACAACGAACAACGCAACAAACGATTTTTCATATTATTAACGACACAACATAAACCAGATTGTGTAACCAATAATTACTCAAACAAACTCATATGAATTGCTTATACCCGTACACGTTTGCGGTGGGGACCAAGATAACGCTTATTAAAACACGTCACCGCTGACAGTATCTACCCTCAACCATCAGGCTAGTGGAAAAATGTTCAAACGCACTTGTTCTTATCGTCGCCGAATGATGTCGCGATACAGTGGAAGGTTAGGGAAGATGTGTCATATTGATTTGATTTTAAGGGGAACGTGACTGGAACACAGGAGATACATCAGTATAACATATCTAGAAGTTTATCTAGATGTTACAAAAATGTAAGTATATACGTGAGTATTTACCTGTTTTGTATTAAAAATTATAATCCTGATATATTTCATAAGATTACCTAAATATTATTTTTGTGTAATTAATTGCAACTTGAAATTAAACTGTCTAGTGCCTAGCCTAGTGTGAGGCCACAGGATATTAATATTTGTTAACAAGGTTTTCTCTTTCAAATAAATATTATTCTTATTCTTATTATTATAGGTACTAATACTCACGTGTACATGTTATTCATAATGTGGTCATGCTCCCTTGCAGCTGGGTATGTCATTTACGATTTTCTTCTTAGTTGTCACATCTTGTCAGAATGGTCGTGGTCTCAATAACAACATTGATGGACTTTGTTTTAGTTCCTCTCACCTGAGAGGTACGTTTATAAAATGTGTATTCGCTTTTTAAATTGGGTCTTAAAAGTGTAATTAACATGGAAATAGAGGTGTGAAAAGTGGTCTAAGGAACTTTTAGCATTTTTAATGCGTCATTTTGCATCAACCATGCAAAGGTCTCTGTTCTCTGTTCATATATATTTATTATTAGGCTTTCATTGTTATCGTAGGCAATTTCCTTCTCCTTATCTATTTTCTTTTTGATCATTCAATGGTAGTTTCTTTTTTCTTGATATTTCTACATTTCCGCTTCAATTTTTGACACTTAATTCCCTAAAACCTCTATCCAGCACTTACTCCATCCGTCTTCAAAAGTTTATCAAAATGTCCCTCCGAAATTCGGGTTATTCACGACGGGAGCGAACCCGGGCAGCCAGCGACATCAAAAAGTCCGCACCGGGTTTTTAGCAATCATCAAATTGATCTGTCCGCGCGCCATCTGGCCCGTAACTAAAACGCTTTCGGATCCATCAGCCGAGGAATTAATTCATATAAAACATACTACAGGGGACTAGGGTATATACTGCCTATTAGCTGTATTAAAATATCTATACAGAACACAGGGCATGCGTGGCAGTTTCGAGTTGCATCTATCTGCAATCAATCACAGAATATACCTAACAGCTTGTGAAATTTTCTTTATAAAGTGAGCCTTAAGTGCCTACCACATATCGGTTTAGTAGGCCGCTACAGCACGATTATTCAGCAACTTTCTATCTGTTTCAATAACGTACTAAAAACTGAAATAACAACTCAAACTATACTTGAAAAGTCATCGTGCGTGAAAACGTTAGTTTTTAGCAAAACATGTTTTCAGCGGCGAGTTACAAAACATTTTCATATTCTACCTGAAAATTGTTACGTTTTTCCCTGGATCGGGCGGCGCGGAGCGGCCGGGTGTGCACGTGCGCTCATCAACTAATGGTCCGTGCGCGGCATTTGAACCGAGCCTACACTCGGCACAAAACAACCGCCTGCCTAGTCGCAAGCCTGCTTTCGGCACAAAATTATAACGTGTAAAACACGGTCGCTCCTTGCATTCCGCGCACGGGATTTTTATGAATGGCGCGATTATTATTCGCATTTTAAACTCGAATGCGGAGCTATTCTCCGCGAGACGTATAGCAATATTTGTAACGAGTTTTCTCAACGATGCTACCTAATTTTTACGTCGGACGGCGAGCTACAGCAGCTACTTGTATTCGGCTTATGTTGTGTAGAGTATGAGTCCACTTGTCGCTGGAGCGGGGTAAGCGTCGCGATTGTGGGCTGTTCGAATCGAACGCGATTGCAAATTTATTAGCGGGCGGACGACGGCGGTCCGCGGGCGAACGTACGCGCAGTTGTTTTTACTCGCCGTGTATTTTTTTTCTCAACGAGCCTCGGCTCTCCCCTTTTGTTCTCAAGTGGACCAGCTGTCATTATACGCCATGTTACTGTTTTTTTTTTTCGACGTTTTTATAGAGTTTTGCGTCGGGAGGCGTTCGGTTCGGAAAAATGTTCGTTTTGCGTGCGTCCTGGAGAGTTTGCGTGTCGAGTGATGTCGACGCCGCCAATTGAAAATGAGTTATGGAATTTTATTTCAGTTTTCTCATGTGCATTTCAGTTTGAGTGGGTTTTGTTTTTCAATTACAATGCTTTATGAAAACGAGGCGAATGCACATTGATACAAATATCAATTAATCTCCACATGCGCGTGGAATTAAAGTTATAACCTCTCCTCTCTATTAGTAATTGAGATTGATACAGAAATGTAAAACTATACATGTTATAACTATACGTGTATATTAAGATACAGTTGTAAATGCCCGCATTAACAAAAATGAAAGCTAAAATGTTAACATGTGTCATTGCAGTTTTCAAGTGGCTTCTGTTTGATAATCTATGCGAACCCTTTCAGAGGGTGCCAAGAGGGCGCAATCAATGGAAGACGTAGTTTCTCTGTATGTATATAAGTGTATTGATCCCGAATCGGGGTACTACTTATGGGGCTTCGTTCGGTGCCTTGTTATTGAGTCATTAAGGTATTCTCCAATTGTTTGTAAGTTTCGTCGAATTTACGTCAGTGCTACGACGTAGCTCGACGTTACGACCACATTTATATCTTCTTTGCAATTTCTCAAACCAAAAATTAGAATCTTTTTTTTTTTTTCATTCCTTCTTTTTAAGTTGTATTCCACATTGCTAAGAGGTACTTCGTGGAATTACTTTTAGTAGGTACGATCACTTTCTCCCAGTATTTGTCTGTATTCGTTTAACTGACGTATCTGGTATGACTCGTCCTTTACTTTATTGATTTTGAAACACTGATGACATAAACAGATAAGTTCCAAGGCCACATCAAACTTACATTTTCATGTCAAAGTGATATTGGTAATTAAATGATGTCATTACGTTATCATTCGCCGCGCGTCTTGCTCGCGCTTTAACATGTACGAACAAGGGAGCGAAATGCACGCACATCGTGCGAATGTTAAAAAATTACATTATTTAGATATCATTTTGACTTCAACATGTATGTAAGTTCGAATTGACATCTCAATATATTTCAATTTGTTTTTAAATTTAAATTCATGGTAACATGTTTGAGTCTTTGAAACTATAAGTAATTCAAATTGTAGAACTACTTTGAATTTATCTGTAAATATATGATTTTACTACTTTTGAGTGGAGCCCTCTCAAGCGCACGTCTATATTTTATCAAGCGTCCTTATTTGCGGTGTTTTTGCCGACGATCGGGATGAGCGCTCGAGTGGCCCGCGATATTGCCGACCGGCTACTTGCGCGAACAATGCCACCATCCAGATCTGGCCGTTATTAAAATAGTGAACTCTAAGATGTTATGCATTTTACCTACGGTTTGTACTTAGTGTTGGGTAGGACTACTAGGGGCCCGATTCGGATTTTGAAATAGACATCTATTAGACATCACCAAGATATGATAACGATATGTTTAAGATCTTACCTGTCAAATTTGACATTTACGCGATTCTGGAGATAGGACTGTTGAACGATTTCCACAGGATATGACTTAGAGATCCAATTCACATCTAATAGATGTCTTACTCTATCTAACGTAAAAGTGACATTTTAGTTGCCTGAATTGCGCTGCAAAAGAGAACTAGTTGATATCTAAACTATAACGTATCTAGAATGGATCTAGTACGTGTCGTCTCTTGTGAAGTTCGAATACGGCAGTAGGACTCGAGTCATTCGAGCCCTCTGCTTCAAGACTCGACTCAATTCTTCAGACTCTTGTAATTAAGTCTAAACTCGAGTTCTTTTCAACTTGATAGAGACCCGAGTCTCTTGTAGAGACTTGAGTCATTTTCAAAGAACTCTCGATTTTTTTTAAAACAATTTAGAAATGCATTTTGTTCATGTATGTGGATTAGGTTGCAACTCTATGGATGTTGAGTGGAGTGAAAGATAATCAGCATTGAAAACAAGAGGATGAGCAAGTGGTCATAGAGATAATGGATACCACTTTTGTATGCTTATCAACCGTTCCGTATATCTTCTAAAAGACATTTGCGTGACATCTTTTCTAAACACAACTTCCGCAAATAAGAAATCATTTCACTAGTTTTCCTTTCGGCATGACGACCCAGTTACTGTAATAAACTAAATTGAAGTGGCCCTGTGAAACTACTCAAATAAATCAAGGGTCTGTCCCATCTCAATCCAGTGCATTTTAGGAAATTATTCCTCCATCACATTACGTATTGGTGCTCCTCTGACCGCGCCCTCTAGCGGTGCGTGAGGGCAACGGGGACCCTCCCTGCCTTAGTTCACTCACTCTGAAATTAGCTATACATCTATTTACGTATTAGGACTTTTAAATTTGAAAAATAGCTGTAGTAAATATAAATAAATAAATATTATAGGACATTCTTACACAGATTGACCAAGTCCCACAGTAAACTCAAGAAGGCTTGTGTTGTGGGTACTCAGACAACGATATATATAATATATAAATACTTAAATACATAGAAAACAACCATGACTCAGGAACAAGTATCTGTGTCATCACAAAAATAAATGTCCTTACTGGGATTCGAACCCAGGACCATCGGCTTCACAGGCAGGGTCACTACCCACTAGGCCAGACCGGTCGTCAAGTGTAGTAATAAATAACTACCTAGCTTTGATTATGTACTGTCAGCATTAAAGTAGGTAGCTGGTGAAACAATGCGCCTAAAGTATTTGCTATATTTGACCAAATAGAGATAATTATCTACAGTTCTAGTGCAATTGTTTGCTATACCTAGTCTTATTGAAGACATTCCCCTTTTTGTTAGCTATCAGATAATTGTACATACTTTTGGGGCGTAGTCTGATCTGCTACTTTTGATGCTGACTGTACACAAATTATTCCCTAAATAAATACAACTAATATAGGTACAGAAGAAATACAGATGTGATTATCCGATAAAAAATTAAAACCTGACTTGTGAATATTATAAAATAATCGCACTAATCCCACATTCAATTGGGCCATTAATTAATGACGTGGAGATCGATTTGTGTACAGATGTACGTATAGTGCATAATTGATTTCCATCGTATATTCACAGAAACGTACGAACGTGTCTCGCTATTTCAGTCAGTCTCAGTGCAAAAAGTACTTAAAATACAAATTCGAACGTTTACGAGAAAATACGATGAAATACAATAAGCACTAGATCTGTATAGGCATACATATCTGTAATGTTGTTGTTTTGTTTGACAAAATATTTCGTACATATATGATTACGTCATCATGAATATACTTATACCTACAATATTGTATAAAATGTTTGGCAGTCTACAGAGTAACATTTACGTAAGTAGATTCTAAGGGCTAAATAGCTTTGGTAATCGCCATAGCCATAAACTTGCAATACAATTCAATACAATGCTAATTGTTTTATGATTATGACTCTTAAACGACTGCTTCTAGTGTTATAATATTTACACATTCGTAATTGTACGATAATTTAAATAGTCTAAATATTTGTAGCAACAGTAATTTATTTATTAATGCGGTACGGACAAAGTTAGGTACCTATATCTTTCATTTTGTGGACCTATAGGTACTTGCTTATCAAAGATAAGATTGTATAAAAAAAAAACAGATTTTCACATCACCTATTCGGAAAAGGGCTTTTTCTTCCCCGCTAGAAGGGATCAAAGTGGCACTTTTCCTCCCTGCTACGGGGGATCAAAGTGGCACTTTTCCTCCCTGCTAGGGGGGATCAAAGTAGCACTTTTCTGTTCTAGGACACTGTTTTTGTTATCTTTGCATTAATTTTTTAGCTTGAATAATATTTTGAAACGTAATAATTTGTGTCAACACTAAGATTTTTTATTTTCCTCATAGTTGATGTGAAAAGCAGTATGTGATGTCACACGGTATCAACATTATTTCGTCTTGGGCGTTAACACTTGAATCCCTCATACCGCTCAGGATTCTACTTTAGAATCCATCGCTTCATTCAGGATTCAATGTACGCCCTTGACAGAAATATATCATTTTGATCCCTTGTAACACAAACTACTATTAAATAACTGTAAATGCGGTAGATCCACTTTTGTGAAATAACATACATACATAGATCATTTCATTCTAAAATAAGAAGATTACAGTTCCTTGTAGTCATAAGTATTTATTTTTTAATCCAGTTTATTATTTCTTTTCAAGTATATACGCATATATACAATATATACTCGTACAGTGCCTAGCTTGAACGTTGTGAGGGTATTAAGGCACGGGGGTTAAACAACCTTTGCCACCGAGTGAAACAAGTTTTGACATTGGAAATGTCTTTTCGTTCGCTCCAGTATAGGGTCCGATTTCACGAAAAAGTGCGATCCCCTTATATCTCGGAAAGTTGTGAAGATATGATATTAAAAAATAGGCTCAAAAGACGCATAATCATGAGAGCTGTAAGGTGCAAAAATAATTATTCGAGAAAGTCAAAAACGAAAAAAGTTATGGTCGAAATAGTAAAAATATAATTCTATTTTTTCCGAATTTTTGATTTTGGTGCTCGATAATTTGGAAACGAAGAATGATATCAAAAATTTGAGAAAAACGGCTCTGGACAATTTAGTCAGCTACAATTTGAGCCTAAAACAAAGACGATCGGGTTAAGGGTTTGCCCTGTAGCCTAACCTTAAAATAGTCAAAAAGTCAGAACGACATTTTTCACATGGCATTTATGACTTCATGTTTCGCAGAGTTCGTTATCGGTGTTTGTTGTGAATTATCGGGATTATGACGGCAGAATAACACTTGCACTGCGTGGGCTATCAAAATCGCTGCAGATTTTTCTTGGTCTAACTCTATCTATCCTGTTTGAGACGGGCGTAGATAACGCACTATTCGACAATCTATGCATTCTTGTGGTGGTGGAAATAGAAATAGAGATAGAGGTAGAGGTAGAAGTAGAGGTAGAAATAGAGGTAGAGGTAGAGGTAGAGGTAGAGGTAGAGGTAGAGGTAGAGGTAGAGGTAGAGGTAGAGGTAGAGGTAGAGGTAGAGGTAGAGGTAGAGGTAGAGGTAGAGGTAGAGGTAGAGGTAGAGGTAGAGGTAGAGGTAGAGGTAGAGGTAGAGGTAGAGGTAGAGGTAGAGGTAGAGGTAGAGGTAGAGGTAGAGGTAGAGGTAGAGGTAGAGGTAGAGGTAGAGGTAGATGTAGAGGTAGAGGTAGAGGTAGAGGTAGAGGTAGAGGTAGAGGTAGAGGTAGAGGTAGAGGTAGAGGTAGAGGTAGAGGTAGAGGTAGAGGTAGAGGTAGAGGTAGAGGTAGAGGTAGAGGTAGAGGTAGAGGTAGAGGTAGAGGTAGAGGTAGAGGTAGAGGTAGAGGTAGAGGTAGAGGTAGAGGTAGAGGTAGAGGTAGAGGTAGAGGTAGAGGTAGAGGTAGAGGTAGAGGTAGAGGTAGAGGTAGAGGTAGAGGTAGAGGTAGAGGTAGAGGTAGAGGTAGAGGTAGAGGTAGAGGTAGAGGTAGAGGTAGAGGTAGAGGTAGAGGTAGAGGTAGAGGTAGAGGTAGAGGTAGAGGTAGAGGTAGAGGTAGAGGTAGAGGTAGAGGTAGAGGTAGAGGTAGAGGTAGAGGTAGAGGTAGAGGTAGAGGTAGAGGTAGTGGTAGAGGTAGAGGTAGAGGTAGAGGTAGATATAGAAATAGAAATAGAAATAATTTTATTCGTGAGCACAAACACAAAATAAAAACGTAAACAGAGAAACATAAAAAAGAAAAAGTGCCACGAAATGGTCTCACCTCAGCATGTTGCTGGCGGCTGCTAGCAGATAGCTGATGCTGAACCCTGGCAGTACCTAGTGGAGCTCGGGTTTAATACAACATAAGCACACGCTGTTTTGGTCATCGGACTCGTCTCGATGAGCACTTAGGAGAGTAGTACCCAAGATAGAGCTGATGCTGAACCCTGGCTGTACCTAAAGGAACTGAGGTTTGTTGCAACATAGGCACACGCTGTTTTGGTCATCCGACTCGTCTTGATGAGCACTTAGGAGAGTAGTACCCAAGATAGAGCTGATGCTGAACCGGGTTGTACCTAGCGGAACTCAGGTTTGGTGCAACATAGGCACGCGCTGTTTTGGACATCCGATTCGTCATGATGATCACATGGTAGAGCATTACCCAAGATAGCTGATGCTGAACCCTGGTAGTACCTATTGGAACTCAGGTTTGGTGCAACATAGACAAACGCTGTTATGGTCATCTCTCGTTGCGTCAAACTGCTGTCAAGAAAATTTCATATCTTGCAGCAAATTAGCCGCTGCCGATCAAGACTCGAGTGACGATAACGGCGATGTGGCTACCACTTCTCGAGTTGACTACGGATTTGCCGTGTAATAATTTTCTTGTACTTTGAACATTAATATATCCTGCTTATTAATCAAAAAATGAAATATGTACCTATACTTATGCGCCACGGCGACAATTGTGTGGAAATTTTGCAATTTGTTTGTTCACATGCGTTATGTCCAGGATAGAGTCGGGCCAAAAAAAGTCTGCAGCGGATTTGATAGCCCACGCAGTGCAAGTGTCATTTATACGTCATAATTTCATAGAAGTTTGACGTTTAAAATAACACTTTCACTGCGTGGGCTATCAAATCCGCTGCAGACTATTCTTGGTCTGACTCTACTTGTGTTAATCTAAGAATAAAATAATTGTCATTCAACGTTGTAGTTTTATTTTGTAACTTTTTCCTTATCCAGACTTTCTCGTCGCTCAGCGACAATATTTTTTCGAATTCCGTAGATTCATTTCCAATGTGCTCGATAGTCGTGTGAGGCACGAAATCTGTGAATTTTTTCATCACACCACACACGTTAATAATATTTATCATTCAACACTCAAAAACGTTCATCAAATTCAAAGTAATTTGTGGATAAAATGCAAGTTTCTCATCAGTTTTTGGCGAACAAATAGAGCCTTTAGGAGCTGGTACGGTAAAAAAACATTTATCGATTTTTAAATTTCCCTGAACGCGATGTGAGTCAGTTGACACTATTTAAATAATATACGCATTCTAAGCAATGCGCCATAAAATTAAACATACTAACACTCATGAGCACTGGCCCGTGCCGTAACGGTAGACCTCCCAACGAGGACTAGTCCATTTAAAGAGTGCCCCTGATTTCAGCGACCATTCTCTTTTACATCCAATTGGCTCGAAGTCCTGTGTCGTTAACTGACACGTTCGACAGTTAGACTCTGAAGTATTTTGAGCTCTAAATATAATTGTTTCAACCGTAAATGTAGTTGGCTAAAACTTACAGTGTAGGTACTTGTAAGTATATTACCGATGTAAGGTTTCACAATTAGAAATTAACGCGTATAAATAAACAATGTAATGTTAACTATCGCTGTTGACTGCATTTTGTTTTTAAAGTTTAGTTGTCAAGGTTTTATATCTATCCAAAAATATATATACGCGTCGACTTGAGAACCTCCTCCGTTTTTTTTCGTGGGTAAAAATTAAGTAAATTTTAATGAACGATATTTTTTTTAATTTCTAATAAAAGTTAAACATTTAGGTAAGTAAGTATATTTTAATTTTTGACTGATAAAATAAATTAATAAATATGTAGCGTCACAAAACCACCATATCAGATCAAAATGCTTCGTAGAGTACGTAGGTAATACCTAATGTCTTTACTGATGTACGTAACATAATCCTACATGCTGGAGGCCCGTTCTACATCTCAATGCTTCAACTATCTGACTGAATACGATCTAAGGACATTGGTACGTAGCTAACATCTATAGCTACCTACATGAAGGCTGGTCAAAAGGCGGCTCACGCCTGTCTTGATACGATTACGACGGACCCTTGCCGACGTGACGGATGCCCTTGCTACGTAACTACACCCGACTAGGTAGGTACATTCGCAAATTATACGAAAGCACATACCTACATTATTTTTCAGTTTTGTAGTTAGAATACAGAATTACAGAATTCTTTATTTCATAAAAAACAGTACATATAATTTGAGGGATGGTGTCTCCCGGTAAGCAACATATGCCTGTGTTGGGAGGCACCGCTCTTCCGTTATTATTGTAATCTAACTAATACTAAGCTACACTATTTACAAGTCATAAAACATTTACTACCTATACTATTTACAATTAATAGAATAAGAATAGACCCATTAATTTTGTGTTCTTACTCGTAGATCGCATTCGTTTAGTTCTTTACTGCAATTTTTATTGAGTTTGTTCTGATTATTGTCTCTGTTAATCACTTACTGTGATTGCATTTGAGATAAATATGTCTAAGGGCCCGATTCGGATTTTGAAATAGACATCTATTAGACATTTTTTAGACATCACCAAGATACGATAACGATATGTTTAAGATCTAACCTGTCAAATTTGACATTTGCGCGATTCTGGAGATACTGTTGAACGATTTCCACAGGATATGACTTAGAGATCCAATTCACATCTAATAGATATCTTACTGATCTAACGTAAAAGTGACATTGGTTGCCCGAATTGCGCTGCAAAAGAGAACTAGTTGATATCTAAACTATAACGTATCTAGAATGGATCTAGTACGTGTCGTCTCTTGTGAATATCTTGAAATTCGAATACGGCAGTAGGTGTCAATTAATATTAATCTTTACAATGATTCATTCTCCCAGGTAAATCTGTAGGTACAGTCAACTGTAAAAATATGAGTGTACAAATCATCTCAAAAATATATCCCATAACTCTTATCGAACGAGCGAGCGAAGCGAAGTGAAGTTCTTACGTTCAACTTGGAACACACGGCTGGCTAGGGGCGACACGTCCCGGCATTTCGATGTTTTTAAGCTGAACTATCAGAGGATAGTTTGATACACAATAACTTAAGTAAATTTGTTCTAATTTAAATGAAATTGGGTGAACGTATAGTTGAGGGCACGTATAGTTAAATACTGAGCAGGCTCGATCAAGAGGTTATTGAGCTAGAAGAGATTAAAATGCTAAAAAGTTATTTGTGAGGGGTCTTGTTATTCTGGTCATTTTAATTGCAAGAAAGTATATATGGTCGAGTTTGGTACCAAATGAAAATGCTCGGTTTACACATTCATAATAATTATTGTTTTTTTAATATAAGATTTTAAATTAATTAGCAAGATAAAAACGAAATAAAATAAACATAATATTAGTATTTGACATTTGACAAGAAAGATTACGGCTTACCACAGATACAGTTTATTTTAATCTCTATGGTAGTTTAAATTTATCAATTAAGGGCTCCACAGATCTTGCAATAAATCGCACGCGGTTTTCGATCCTTTGATGACTAAGTAGCACTGCAATCAGTACCGTCTTTACCACACGGGGCACACGGGGCCCGTGCCCAGGGCCTCCATCCTCAGGGGGCCCCGAAGGACAGACAGTAACAGAATATTTGATTACCATTACCCATAATAATTCTAATTCGCTTTCTTTACTTTCCAAAAGGGCCTCAAATTCTTATGTGCCCATAGGCCCCAGCATAGTTTAAGACGGCCCAGACTGCAATTGCATTAAATTGATCTTTTTGGCGAACCGCGAGTTCTCAGTTCGGGGCGAACAACTAGTGTTAGTGAATTAAGAACTATGGGACATATTTTTGAGTAAGTTGTCTACACCCATATTTTTACAGTTGACTGTACCTAGATGCTGAATGCAGGCTGCTGCATTTACCGTTCCCAAAGCTTCGGCTTAAACGATGACGTGTAACATTGTTTTCCCGATGCAGTATCATTGACTTGTGCCGTCCGTTACGAATTACCCAGACACGACACTGTCATCGCGTTCATCACGACCCACCTCCCTGCGACCCCTGTCTGGACTTTATCCTTTTTAGCATAAGTGTTAAATTCAAATGTTCCGTCTGTTCTGTGATTGTCGGGAGGCGTAAGTGGAATATTATTCGAGAGACGACGTCCGCGATCCGTGCAGCGTCCTATTGCATACAGATGATATGTGAGTCACGTTTTTCACGCGTCACTAACTACTAATTTATGTAAATTGAGCCCCGAGAAATAAGTCATAACTATGTACGGCACGTAGGTATTTAGTTAAGTTTGCCTCGAGTTCGAGACGTGCCCGATGACGGTGAGAAAAATTAGGCTGGCAGCTTAACCGCCATCTTGGTCGGAGTTCGGTTTATTTGTTGACTGAAAATAAAACAGTAAAAATAAATATATAGGCCTTTACATACACTATACGTATTTCCAATTTTTGTGTCAATAATGTACCTAATAGAATTTGGAAATTTAGGAACCACTAGTGACGTTACAATTTACTAACCAAATGCTGGTTTCCAAAAGCCAACGCACGGGTTGTCATAAATCTAGGTAGGCAGGGCAGACTCATATACCTACCTAAGTGTGCCTTGAAAATGGCAATCATGGCATTTTCCTCTATTTGGCAACCCAAATTTTAACTAAGTACCTACCTTTTATCCGAAACCGACACAACGTAATTTAAGCGAGTCTACCTTACACAAATTACATTACCAGTCTTTCTTTTTAGCAGTTTGCCCAAAAAGACGTACATACTTGTTTTGTAGTAAGTACTAACACTTATATACTAGGTATTATTAGTTATTTATAAACAGCCACTAGAGTATAATTCGTGCCCTAGTTATCAAAACCGTTATCCCTTCATTAACATCCACCCCGATACGGCCACAACACTGCCGGCAACATTTAGGGCTACGATTTTCCACATCTCAGACACTGTAATGTCAGTTATACAATGGAGCATTCCCGTCGAGTGGGCTCTTATCGATCTACGGGGACGTCATCGGGCGATAGCGGCCGCGACGCAAAAAGCGTGTCGTGGTGTCACTGTGGCGCTCACAAAGGCTTTGTGGCGGGGCCGGACGCCGCTCGCCGCCGCTTCTACCTTTGTTTGATGTTTAGTACTCACTAGACACTAAAAGTGGCGATTTTAGTGTCTGCACTCTGTTAACTGGAGACTATGGAGCGCTAATGGCGCTAACGCTAACGGCGGTTGCTGTAACTGTTTTGTTATTTACAAGTTAATTAACTGGTGCCCCGGAGGCGTGGATATGTCAATATTGTTAATTTGTAATAGCCAGCCAACTGCTACTGTTGTACGTACGTTTTATATCACTAATTTAGCAAGCTTACACCTAAAATGATGACAAGCGGGTACAGTCAAGTGTGAAAATATGGGTATAGACAATTTACTCAAAAATGTGTCCCATAGTTCCTAATTCGTCGACATAAGAGAAATGATTTGTGCACCCATATTTTTACACTTGACTGTACCATAGCTACTCCAATCGAACACAAATGCTATCAATCTCATATAATTTTCTCATTTTCCGTAAATTTATCTTGCACATGTCTATCAAATCAACACATTTTAAAATGGTTGGGTTTCGATTTAAGTTTTATTTAATATGCCCTTTACTGAATCAAACGCAAATAAGTATAATAATATAATGACTAAATAAACAAAACTATCGGCAAAATTCTAATTGCGACAGTCTTAATCAAATATATTACGCAAGTTGTTTATCGTCCCCCGACCAACTTGCGCGGCGCGGGGCGACGAAACTCCGAGATGTTTTCACTCAAAATAATAAGTTCCAAGTCAATTTTTTGCAAAACTCGGTGTAATGGATTGTTGAGAAGTTCGATAACTTTCGGAAGTCACTCTTCGATTTTATTTTGCTAAGGAATTTTTGAGCCAATTTCTCTTCGATGAAGTTAGAAATCTTCCAGTCGCCCTTCAGCGGGCAACGAATATAATTATAACTGTTGAGGTTATGAATTGAATATTTATTGCGCTTTTCCTCATTTACATTTTTACTTATAAACCACCTGTTCTTATAACTTTCAAGATTTTCTACGAGTTATTCTCGTTTTAATAAATTTTGATTATTTTTACACGGTAAACTGGGTATGACACATAGTGTTGATTTGTACCTGAACACCTTTAATTGTGTCAAAAGGTAGGTAGGACAAAAGTATTTTTATTGTAAATCGTATAAATACTAATATCTTGCCCTAAGTGTAGCAGTTATTCTATTGTGACAGGTTCAAAATATGGCAAATAAAATCACTGAATAATACGAGTAGCAAACTTTTCATTAAATATCGAAATGTTTTACTTATTAAAACACACATAGCTCGCATTGCGTTACCACATAACCCCCAATACGTGTAAATGTAACGTCAAAGTTTAAATCCAAGACGGCAGGGTTGCCCCCACAATTTCTGCTCCTAGCACTTTGATGACGCGTAAAACAAATACCTACTATAACACTCCATCCGTCACGGGCGGGGGCGAAAGTTAATAAAATTCATGTATCGGAAACTTATAGGCGTGAAATATTGTTTGTGTGGTAAGTGAAAAGGGTACAGCCCTCAGATTTGTTTAAGAAAGTCGCTTCAAGATTTCTGTTTTTATTGAGAAGTTATTGTATTTTACGCTTCGCGGTTAGTATATTTTGGGGTAGACTATCTATAAATTATTTTTACTCTCAACATTGCATAATTTAGGAAGGAAGAACGTTGTAACAAGTTCCGTGATATGTACTACATTATATGTAAGCCTTTAATTGATTTAGTCTGTACCTTCGCTTTCAGTTCAGTTACATACCTACTCGTTGTAGATAAAATATGACAAAGCATTCACCACTTTAACAGCTGCAATACAACTTTCATTAAATCGATATGCTTGCATACCTATAGGTCGCTTAGTTATAACCAGATATTGGAATGGGTGCGAAGTGAAATGACAGGTACCTAGAGAAATGGTAATATCTACATATGTGTCGCTTAACTTCAAACTCGGGTACTTAAAACAATTCGACCCTCTCAGCAAATATAAACCCTATTACCTTTTCTTAGTACCAAAATCGCATAATCTGACAAATGGATTTAGAAAGAAGCCAGAGTTTATATCATCGATACCTACACTCCTTGCATGCCTGCCATGCTTCTAAAACTCCCATGTCTGGTTATGACCACTTTCCCGCATCAAGCTAACCGCAACAAAAACTGGCAGGATGTCTGCAGATTAGCCCCGAGACACAGCGGCACCGGCAGTATCAGCATTAAAATAAAAATAAGTGTGGCCATAAATAGCGCGCACAAAGACGAGATATACGGTAATACTCGTAGTGGACGTTGGCCATTCGGTTGGGGGTCGAACTTAGCGCGTACTACTTAGTTACGGGCTTTTTTTAACCTTGTAGGTGACAGTCTGACAGTTTAGGGGAATATGTAGCATACATTCAGAGGCCGTAATATAGACAGGCTCATTTAGACGGTGCGAGAACTCGCATGCGAGTTTCATTACATTGCGGTATTTGATTGGCCGGCTGAATTGGATGTAACCAATAGTCCTCAATGTAACTAAAATCGCATACGAGTTCGCGCGCCGTCTAAATCAGCCCTTATTCAATATTTCTTACCATTACGTAAACGTAGAGGGGCCCACTGATTAACAGTCCGCCGGACGGTATCGGCCTGTCAGTTAGAACAAAATTTTGACAGTTCCGAACAACTGACAGGCCGATACCGTCCGGTGGACTGTTAATCAGTGGGCCCCTTTAGACATTTGGGTACAAGTGGTACAACTTAGTGCGCTATGTACTTAAAAGTTTTTATAGGTAACCTTACGATATGTAAACAGTTTAGATTTGAATTAAACAGTGAGACAGTGACACGCAGCAAACAGTAGGTATAAAATGAATAACGTAGTCGAATTCCAGACAATTTCGCTCAATAACCCGATCATTTACCCCGCCTCAAGTAGATGCGAAAAAGTCCATAACGAGATTGAAAATCCTCCGTCACCTGCAACCAAGTTCCCCTTTCCTTACCTGTCCTATCGGTCATCGTGAATTTGTGACCCATGCGGCCCACTCTCCCCTTCGGAAAGGTCATTCTTTCCAGTATTTTCGACGCCAAGAGGGCAAGGAATAAAATGAGAAAGGCTTCAATCGCCTCGCCCCGGTCTACCCTTTTAAGCTAGATGATAGATGGACGCTGTTAGCGGCAGTGACGCAAATATAAATTAACGGTGATACTGCACGTGTTTTTTAAGAAACGTGTTTTAATACGAATACACCACAAGCACCACATCACGAACACCACAGATAAAATTAGGTACTATTACAGCTAATTATTGTACCTACCTCCTTCATTCATTTATGCAAAATAAATTTTACAGCTAATTTTTCCTTTTTGAATAACATAACCTGGGGCCTATTGCATAACAAACTACAACTAATATTACAAGCGGAACTCCTTATTTAATAAGTGAAATTAGAAAAGGAGTGCCGCTCTGTTCATTGTTTTGAGTAGCTGCAAATAGTATATAAAGGTATGTACATACATAGCTACATTTTTGTAAATATATCTACTTATAATACTTATCATCTCGGTAAGGGCATTTATTTGTGTAATGAGCACAGATATTTTTTCCTGAGTCATGGATGTTTTCTATGTATTTAAGTATTTGTAATATATTATATTTATCGTTGTCTGAGTCCCCACAACAGAACCCTTCTTGAGCTTACCCTGGGACTTAGTCAGTTTGTGTAAGAATGTGTAATATTTATTTATTTTATATATTTATTTATTTATCATACTTGAGTACTTACGTATGTTGAATGCTGAGGAAACGGAATACTTATGTGTCTAGAGTGAGACCTAGTTTTACTGTACAATTGTGTCTTTGTGTACAACCGAACGTTCCTATCCTGAAAAAGGATTGACCGAATAGATAGATAGAATACTCTTTATTAACAAAGCTCAATAAAAGTTTAATAAATATATGAGTGGAACTTTGCATCGCATGATATATGATATGCTAATGAACAGCTAAGTATCTTAGAATATACCTATTTTGGCACGACACTTAAAACACTATTTGTATAATGTATGCAAAATTTCAAACTGCACTTAATATTTTTATCGTCTAAACACTTTAACTGCGTTCGCACCCCTTTATGTGTTGGCGGTAAAATAAGTAATGGATAAGTCATGTTGCGTGAGCGGACTTCCGAAGCGATCGGACGTCGCGTAGGGGACACGCGTACTTTCAAAAAACGATCAAGAGTAAACCCGTTGAGAATAATAATTCTATATTTTTGAGTCTTAACCAGAGGAAATATTATCCTTGTAATGTCAATCTGGTCATGTTAGTCTGCCCTCAGTGACAGACACTACATTTGGATTAGTATTTTTTCACAAGACAAGGATTGGAAAGTTAAGCTAGGTACAGGTATTTCTAGTCAGGAATTTAGTCGGAAATATCGTACCGCTGTAATCTTCCTTTTCAGGCATGCTTCAGAAATAATGAATCTGGAGCTCTTGCCAACATTTTTGTTGACTTCCAATAAATATTCGATCGTCTAATAATTACGTTTTGTGTTTTAAACGTACGTTATTGATTCTTCCTAATTTTTATCAGAATTTCTTCAATTCCTTTTTAATATGGACGAATTAGGTACTCATACTTAACTTACTTTATTAATGATTTGAGAGCTAGGTTTTATAAAAAATTACTAAGTATTATATTATTGCAACCACATTTAAACTGCATTGGACTAAAAGATCCAGCTTTCCCACTAAGCCCAAGGCAAAAGAATTCTTGCAGCGGCCACTCGCCTGCAATCAGGGCTAAATGGCTACTTTCAGCCGAACAATGATAATTTTAGTTGGAGCGACTGCGCCGATAATGGACCGATTTCCGACTATTAGCCGCGCAACCGTTTTTGCAGGACACTTGTAAAAATGGCCATAATCGGCCTGTGTGCACTAGCTAGTTGTGGAAATCGTCTTAGTTACTTTTATAGGGTGGTTCTTGGATGTTATATATTATAAATGTATAATAATACACGCTATAAAATTATAGCGTATAAATAAGTCGTAAACTCATGAAAATATATGTAAACTTTTTGGTTTCGTTATAATAATTATTACATCGAAAGAAGCAGCAAGCGCGCAAAAGGTACTGAATGAAGAAAAAGTAAAACTGATGATAATAATGAATATGATACTTAAATGAAAAAAGCCTTGATGTGACTTTTTGATCAATCGGTATATGAAAGATCTGATCTGATCTTCCGATGAGACCATCCAGTGAAACAATCACGAATCATGACAGGTAACGAAAATAGTCATTAATATAAATATATTTTTCACGTCGATTGTAACTACAAGGTAGGTATACTGTAAAATTGTAATTTAAACTCGCGAACACCTCATTAACAACTAGGGCCACATCGAATTAAAACTCCTCGATGTCGAGTAATGAACGCGAGAAACTTAAAAATACCCCGCAGTCGCTACCCTCGGAGCCCTTGGCTTCCGGTTATCGCAGCACAAAGAGGACCGGCCCTCCCCGCGTCCGGAACCGGAAATACTACCCTTCTATCGCGAGACCCGCGCGTCACGGTGTTTTAAAAAAGTATTTTTTGCCCAAGGTCTCGAAGTGACAAATTGCTGACGAGCTTCTATGCTGCTTCGGTAGCGTTGACTCAGATTTGGGGTGTCAAATAATGCAGCTGTAGTTAAAGAGAACAAATGCAAAAGCGACTTTCAAAAATTTTTTAAACACAATAACTGTAATTTAAACATAATAACTGATCATCATTAGGGACCACTTATTAAATAAATAAATAAATAGTCTGATGACGACAGCTGAAGAAATGAAAATGCAAAAAGCCTTAGGTTGTGTTCCTTTATAGGGATAAGTTCGCCTTGGTACATTGCATAGGTAGGTACCTATTTTGTTGTCTATTGTAATTTTCTACTGCTTACGTACAATAAAGTATTTACATACCATACCTTCAAGATATTTAGATCGTAGGCTAAAATAGGACTGGGCTGGTCACGTCTGCCGAATGCCGAATGAGTTGTGGGGCAAAAGCGCTACAGAGTGGGAGCCCGAAAACTCAAATCGGGGAGTTGGCAGACCCCGCCAGCGATGGCGGGATGAACTATTAGACTCCTTTTTGAAGGAGTGGCCAGACACAGGATCGGAAAGAGATCTGTGGATAAATTGGGGGGAGGCCTTTGCCCAGCAGTGGGACACGTAAGGCTCCAAATAATAATAGATAATAAGGCTCCAAATAATAATAAAATTAACAATTTATAAAACTTTTTAAAATTGCATCCACACACCATTCCTTATCACGCGGAAACTGGGAAAAAGTCACGTGTAGGTATAAAAAGCGGGAGGGGCCCGGAAGCGGTGCTAATGCATCCCGAATGCACCCGGAGTTCGCCACCCCTGCACGCGATCAATTCATTAGCTATGTATTGTTGTCAGTCTCCGGCTAAAATTATTGTCTATGCCAATTACCTAAAGGTTGCTAATTCCTGCTTACATTTTTTATAGCCAGTGCTAGGTTTTAGAACTTCAAGATTATAACTTGTCGGATTGTTTTAAGTGGTGAACATTGTTTTTGTTCTTAATCTTTGATCGCGATTTTTATTATCAATGTGTAGGAGCATAGAGAGATAAATATAAGCTTAGATCACACTTCATCCATACATCAGTTTGCTTACTTAATAAATAATAACTTCTATGAGAGTTACGGTAAAACTTATAATTAATAAGTTTAAAACTCGTTTAAAAGTTAATACTTACTTATTCAGCTTAAAGTGAATAAGAAATTAATTTATAACATATTAAAAATGAAACAAGTTTAACATTGTTAAAGCATGTCATGCAAAGATTTGTATAAATATTTTCATAATTTCGGGCGGGCCGCGACCCGCGCTGTAAAACAAAATGTCTGCCGGCGTACAAGTTGTCTCTAGGGATGTGACATACCAGTGTCGATGTGATTAAACAGTATAATAATTTATGGGAACAATATTCTCAGCAAATTCTATCCCTGCTGCTTAACTGCTGTTTAGTGTTTGTGGTTATTTAAATAAAATTAATTAATTTGAATATAATTTTTTTCTGTGTTAAGAAGTATACATTAACTCAATATAAGTGAACATCCTTACTATGACTTATTTCGTACGTTAAAATTACACCTCTCACCTTAAATTATTACCTTGCTGTTAATTTACATATCCCTACGTTTGACTAATTTTTAAAATCTAAGCTTAAGTGGGACTGGGCTGGACATGTCTGCCGCATGCACCCAGAAAGGTGGGCCAAAATGGTTACTGAGTGGGACCCACGGAACACAATAGACGGTGCAGGCCGGAGTTCAGGCAGACCGAAAAGAAGATGGCGGGACGACTTGGACGCATTCTACCCCAAATGGTGGGAAAATGCCGATGACAGGGTCGAGTGGAAAAAACGAGGGGAGGCCTTTGCCCAGCAGTGGGACACCAAAGTAGGCTAGGGAAAAAAAAAAGTACATAGATGAACCTAGAATCAAGTTCTTCAACTTAGAGTCAAGTTCTTCACTTCTGTGACAAACATTGAAAATATTTTCATTTTGTATTGGTATTTCAATCATCGACTTTCGTCACGCATCGACATAACTTTGAGCATCCCTCGGCCCGCATGAGAAGCGGGGTTGCGTTTTGATAAATATTTGCGATTTATTTTATTTCTGGAGCCATTTTTTGAGAACGCGCCCGTAAAGGCGAAATGGCATCGCGCGCCGAACCACCGGAGCAGCGCTGAAGTTTCGGCGGGAAAATAAAAACGCGTTTAACTTTGTGTTAATATTATATTGTGCCATTATTATGCCATTTATTAGAATCCCCGCGGAAGGGAAGGGGTGAACTGAGTTTAATGGACGTTTTGTTTGGTGGAATATAATTTTTAAACAGTCTAACGATTTTGGGCTAAACCTCGCGGAAGAGTAATCATTTTTCGGCGAATATTTTATGCTTTGTAATAAATGCGGATTTTTAGGATCGGACATAGGTACGATACACGTACCTACTCGTATTTGCATTAAAATAGGCAAGCATTTCAGAATATTTTGGTCGGATATGTTTACTTACATACTTGTGTTTACTTACTTATAGAGCTTGGTAATGATAATGAATAAGGGAATCCCTATGATAAAATTACCTTTGGTGTGTTTAGTCAAATTCTTAACAGTAGGTTATTTTATGACTTTTAAAGTCTGATATTAGGTAAATCACAGGTATTATTACACGATACGGACATTTTCAGAAGTAACGTAAACACCCCAATAATCGACATGTTAAGACCCAATATTCGACACCTGTCAATTTTATTGCTATGACATTATGATTAAAATGTCGATTATTGGAGCTGTGTCGGGCACTGGAGCCTCTATGTTAGGTATACATATATTTGAAGAAAAACAAATACGTAACATAAAGCGGTTCGTTCATACTCGTACTTAAACAACGAAATAAATTCAAGATTCAAACAGAAAAAGCAACCAATCCGTAGTAATTAACAAAATAACCCATTCTATTGCCTCAACTCTCAATGGTACTCGTGAACCAATCATTAATTATAAAACTACCCCCACGTGCCCCGGGACAGTCATTACGGCTAGAGTGGACCGCGAGTGTAAGGGTAGCTTAAACAACCCTTTAAAATGTAAGAGATTCTTGTAAGGCTGATATGCATGCGTGCCAATGGCAATATAATTCGGTGGGTATAATTTAAGCTTAGGTACTGTTATTTGATATAACGCTGTCAAAAATAAAATAAAAACTACTTACAATTAAATATTTTACAACGCTTTGCAGTCATTGCTAAACTTTAATTTCCATGCAGACTTCCAGTCCCATTAGTAGTAAGTACCTATTTGGGATTTTAACTCCTAAGTATTATTTGAAATAATAAATATTGACTGATCAGTTGACTCGATTATATTTATTAAAAATAGCCTTTTATGGTTGGAAATTCCAGAAAAACCATGTAAAAACGAGGTCGAAAGTGTATTTGGCTTTTTTGTTAGTTTTGTTTGACTTTGTTTTTTTAACGCCTATTATTTAGTCTGTAACCCAGACTGTTTATTGACAGGTGTACGTACATAGGTAGCTATAGCACACTGGTATGAGCCACGATGGCCCTTGGCGAGTTCAAGTAGCCGCCGAGCACCATCCACGACAGCTAGACGTGTCAGTGTCGCCGATATGTGCAGGCCTTTACCGGCCTACGACTACCTTTGCTTTAGGCTAGAGTGATAGTTGTACCGGCGTATACGTATACACTTATACAGTAGCGGAAAATAAACTATCATATTTTTTCAGATACATTTGCATATATTTTCTGCGAATTTCTCTAAAACGGCTCTAGCGATTTCGATGAAATTTAAAATATAGGAGCGTATGAAAAGGAAAATTCGATCAGAATAGGATAAGTACATTTTTAAAATATGGTAGATTTTTTGCCGCTACTGAAAATGTGTTTCTTAACACTTTTATTTAACTCCGCTTTGTAGGTATACATATTTGTATATGTCGGCGGCCGATCGTAAGATCAGGCATATCGTGAAATTCCTAGGCATATCGTGAAACGTGAAAATCTTTGACCCGTTCCCTGAGTCGACGGAGCCCCGCTACGCGGGGCTCCTATTTCTGGGCAGTTTGCCCTTCGGGCATCTGAAGCAACCTAACGAACCTATCCTACCTATGTATTGGTTTAATGTGACTATTGTCAAAACATTACACAGGAATATTACGATCTGCGTGATCGTACGATCGGCCTACGACATATATAACCAAATGTACACACAATAATGCACAGACAATAAAATAATCCACCCTCGATTTTCAAAATGTCTCTATCTTTTTAATCGTCATCAAAACTGCTACAGAACCGTAGACAAAACCGGGTGGTGTCGATGTCGGTCCCATGCCACAAGCAGATAAACGCAAGACGGTGTTGCTGTTGAAAAAGGCAAAAACAATGGACGGCCGCCTGCCAGCAACGTGTCGCTGTAAGCTAATTCATTGTGGGGTCGACTGGTGTTGCCAATTAGAAAATCTTGGAATTAGAAAAAGAAATGTTTTCTTCAGAGAAAAGTGTCAAAGCAAGTTGAACTTTTTCCATTGAGAAGATTTTTAGAAAAGGTTATGTCCTATTTGCGAAATCACATTTTGGATAGTTAATAGAATTTTCAAAATAGATCAAATAAGTACAAAGTTTACGTACCTACCTTCAATTACCTTTTTTATTGCTAATATAAAACTGTTATTCAATGTGGCGGCGATTCAGATACGACTAAATCAAGTTTTGAAATGTAAAGTAGGTTACAAGTCTCTTTTTCATTTTTGTTTTATTTGTTCTGTGTGAAGTTATAATCAGATAGTTAAGTACAATTTATACCTAAGTAAATATCTTATAGTAGGTAAAAGAGTTATAGCTGGGGTAATAGTTATAAATCGCAAACTGCATCAAATGTAAAATATGAAATTGCGCTAAACTGCTTTTTTCTCTCTTCTAAAGATCGGTGTTAGAGTTAGACAATAAAATTTAATGGCTTATTATTAACCGGGCAACTAAAATATTAAACAGGAACTTTCACTGGGCATATAATAATATAATTTGGCTGTGCATTAATATTTTAGCGCCAATAAATTTATATTAGCCTCAAATTTAAGCATCATATTATTAAAAAACTGGCAGCAAAATCAAGCCACCCAGAAAAAAATTAGGAATTTGAATTGATAGGCTGGCGTCTAAAATAATAAGTTGGCAACTAATATTGTAAAGCAATCATAAAATTTGGTTATTGTACAGAATACCTAAGATACCTATATACATAAGCTTTAAATACTCAATTTTTACTTACTTTAAATTGACAAATTTCCTAATCCACAGAACACCACAAATTTATTTACCAATGGTCAGTAGGTAATCAAAAGGTAATCTTGAAACACCTAATGGCCATTATACCGTTAGGTCTTTAAATTTTTAATTACTAATTTCAATAGTTATCACGGTGTTCTGCAAGAGTCAAAAGATAGGTGCGACGACGAGCGAAGCGAAGAGGAGCGTGTTAGGTTGACCGTGTAGTGTCCAACCAAAATATTTTAAAGAACTTCATTTTTGAATTAATAGATAGCTGTTTTCTTTTTAACATGTGCTACATAAATAGTCTCCAATATAATAATTCAGTTGCCAAATAAATATTTGGTACCTGCCTAAAAATAAACTAAAGCTGTAACGGCAATAAAATGTTGTCTCATATTGATATATTTTAAGGCTCTGTTTTAGTTGCCAATCTATTAATTTTAGTACCCATTTCTATTTTTTAAACTACTCAATTTCGATTTATTCGTTGACCGGTTAAATACGTGCCAAATTTAATTATCATACAGTAAACAGTAAACACATCAACATAAACAGTGCTCTCGCAAAAACCCCGAAACTCCCGTTTTATCACCACTGGCAACACTGTTTGCTAGCGGGCGATAAAGGACGCCCCCACCCCCCTCGCCTCGCCACCTGGAGTCTTTAATTGAATAATCCCAGTCATTAATCATAGCACCCCGTCTGGAGGCGAACTTGAATTATTTTGAGCAGGACAGTCCTGAATTGACGGCCGATAGATTAGGCTATGGCGTGATCTATCTCTAGCTCTTTAATTTTTAAGTGACTTAATGATCATTCACTTTAAAACATTCCCAAACTTTCACTGTGATCTATTATTTTAAACAGAATTAAAGGATAATAGACATTCTTAAACTGTAATTTGGATGCTGATAAGATAAGCAATAATGTGTCAACCCACAAAAACTCAAAAAATTATATTTTAATGCCATATAGCTGGTCCGCTCGACTTCATTTTGCAAAAATGACCTTAGTGATTTGAAATTGAACAACATCTTTAATTTGTAGAATAAACACACAAAAACCACAAAAAATCTTTAGACGCCATTTTCTCAAAATGGTGCTTATGATGGTTAACACATTATTGCTTATCAGCATCCATTTGTCTGCACACTTTCTTTTAACGCAGGATTTTTTTACAAATCCTTAACATATTTCACGCAATTTCTTATAAGCTACACGGTAAAAATAAACAGTCCAATCCATCTCACATAGGTAGACAGGATATAAGGGCCGTACCTATATCAAAATCAAGACCCCGTGCACGTTCCCTACCCACATGACCCGGGCCCACGCCTTACCTCGGCTATATACATCTACAACACATCTACAACATACCTAACAACACAGGAAGCCCCGGCTCCTTAACACACACAGCCAAACAGCGCAAGCCAAACTAAATCAGACTCACACACGCGCATCCCCCTTTGTCTTAGCTAAGTGTCAACCAATAAAAACAAAGGATTCGAAAATGGAACAAAAAGAGCCGGCCAATCGCGAGGGACGTCACGCGTGCTGACGCACGGCTATTGGCTTGAAAAAAAATCCGTTTGGCTCTGATGACGACGGCTAGACGATGAGATTGATGCAGATGGACGACTTTATTTCTTACCTCGCATTTATTTACCTAATTGGATGCACTGGCTTCTTATCTATGAATTGCTTGACTCATACAATCTCAAATACAAAGTCTTAAGTAAATATGGTTAGGTTGCTATATGTAATTATTTATTTTTAAACTAACTGAACAGAATGAACGTAAAAGGAATAGTAATCGACCAATGATTCGGTCACATTTTAAGATGCTTAGCGCCAATTGCATCATCCCACTAACCCGAGGATAACCGGTTAAACCGTTAACCCAGTGTCAAATCGTACTGGTAACCATGGTAACTCCAGGTTTAACCGGTTAACCCCAGGTAAGTGGGCTGGTGCAAGTGGCCCTTAGTAATGGTAGGTATTCCATATTCGACAAAGGAGTAAATAAGTCTTAATCTTAATTTTCTAAGATTTTTTTAAATCAAGGTTGCAGAAAGAAATCCTTTGACGTCCCACGGTCAAAGGTACCTTATGGCGGGTATGGAGTTATGCATACCCCAGTAATCTACAATAAATAAGCTATCGATAACACAAAAGATCAACCTTCTAGGTTGCGTAGTTACAGAGATATGATTTTTTGAAAATAATGTTGTGAAATTAGCAACTTTACGATAGAGAAGTTTTAAGTTTAGCCGCCTAAAAAACTATGTTCCTGAAGTAAGTTACATAGTTGACTACAAATAATAATACCTTATATATGTGAGATTAAAAAAATATTGCGACTTGTTCTGTAATGCAAATAGAAACTTTTGATATCGACTGATTTATGTGTATACTAGCCAATCTCTTGAAAATAAAGTTTTATTTCATTTTCACGATTGATTGCAATGAGCTCTCAAGATTTAAATTCTATCTATTAGAAAACGACACTGACAGACAGTTTAAGCAAAAAACAATACCGATTTAGAGGTGAAAATGTATTTTCTGACTTTTTCATATAAAATCACAGAATTGAATATTTTTACTTTTAATGTGACACACAATCAATTTTTCTGAGCACATATGAAAGAAATTCTGTCATTCAAATGAAATAAATCCTAAAACCCCAACTAAATACTATATTTAACCCCTTATGCCACTTTAAACTTACATAACAATAACAGTATTTGCTCCATACATTTACGAAAAGGTACCTTATGGAAATAAATCTAATAATACATCACTACAAAATATCAATCATATTACAGTTTATCTTTTATGAATAGAAAATATTAATTTACATTAAACTGCCCCAAATTTAATTCGTTCTTCGTCATAATAATCTTAAAAAAGACCAATAATTTGTATGTAATGAAAAGGTACCTTGTGATTAAGTTACATGATGAGGCATGATGATGATGGAACAGTTAGGATAAACTAATAATATTTTGGGGTTAAGATGGTATAAATCGTCTATTTCTTATCAATAATATATTTCGGTTGCTATTGAAGATAAGCGGCATTGAGGTTCAATGACCTCAGATATTCCATAAGGTAATGCGTCGGGTATTGGCATTTTTCAGCAAACCAATGGCTGATTTACTGCATGCGACCAAACCAAATGAAGATTATTCCAGTTAAGAAAGACTTGACGAGAGTAACTTTGGTATAATAGCAGGCTACTTGGATTTGTGATGTCGGTCTATGTACGGTTATAATATTTGCGAGGCGCCCCAACCAGAACTGAAATTATCAAATTAGTTTTGCAGAATGCTAATACAGTTCTCTAGTTTTTTTGGGAATTTTCAATCTTTTTTCCATAAGGTACCTTTTCTACTAAACTCTGAGACGACATTACTAGGCTTATAACTAACTTATAACAAAAATAAAAACAGGTAAACAAACGTTATGCATTAAGGTTTCAGATCACACAATAAAAAAAAATTGAGCATTTTTTCACCTCTTTACAAAACATTTCATATCTCCGAAACTAGAAACCCTCATAAGGTACCTTTTCCCGTGGAACGTCACAAGTACTTACTTCATTCCTCGATCTAAGTGATCAAATAATTTACGTATTTCCGTCACAATCAATATTCGTCGCGAGTTTTCCTTAAAAAATGGTTATCACTTCTCGGCATTTACGGTGAAGCTCAAGTAGACATTCGGTAAGGAGCATATCTCACGGTGCTCACGTGTGAGCGGGGTGGGGCGCGCGGGAGGGGCGGCGAGGGTCATTTATCATTCATATCATCTTCGCTCCACTTCGCTCGCCGCACCGCCGTAAATAAATAAGAACAGACTCATCTTTTACAGCCGTTCTCAACTCCACATGCAAATTATCCCCCTACTCCCGGAGCATAAAGACCTGTATCCCTTGTCGGTCATTCTGGCGCTTACGTTACTATAGAAATAACGTGTAGGTGAGCGTGTGTAGGTACTACCCATGTGTCTTAGATGGGAATAGATAATAGATGCTACTAGGTATATAATAATGGCTAAGTATATGAGCATTAGTTTCAAAGTTGGATCACGTGCTTCATATAGTTTATTATGACCTACATTAATATACCTAAGGGTAAGATTCCAGTGGGGACAGGGTTAGACATAGTTATTCATAGACGCATTTACACACGCTTAGGTTTCGGGACACTTTATTCTCACTATGTTCTTTATGTATGTCTATTGTCTGTGTGTTTACGAATAAAAAACATTATAGGTACTTATTCCATTCTTTCTATTCCTTACACTTTTTCTTTTGTTAAATTTGTGCACCTAAAATACCTTAAGCTAGTTATTAATTTATTTTAGTAATACCACTGTATATATCTTGTTTGTAAATAAATGTTTTTCCCCCAAATACCTTGATGTTAATTAGGTAACCAGACTCTAAAATGATAAACAAAGTTTATAGTTAGGTAGGTATGTGTGGTGGTCGGTTTGAATATAGGTTAGCCTTAAGTTTGATTGGTAGAGAATGCCTTGTGGCATTATTAAGTTCTCCTCATGTACTGTAAGTGTGTAACTATATTTATTACAAAATCTAAGGATGGACTTTACCAGGAATAATTACCAAAGTTTAATATCATACCTCGGAGACAACCACAATCGCGAAACCTTTTATTACCCAAGCATACCTATTAGGCGCTTAGACTCAAATAATTCCGCTCGCTCGGTAAGAAGATTAAGAACGATTGGATGTTCTGAGAAGGTCGCAATCCGGCCCTAATGCGAACGGGCTTAGAGAATGGCCCATCAATCCGGGCTCTATCGATCACTGACCACCGAGCAGGCTAGGAGCATGTGCTCCTTGGCATGTGCCAAGTAAATATTACAATACCTAGAAGCTTAATGTACCTTGGGGACGGTTTCCCTCTACTTATATAGGTAGGCCTCTACATTATTTAGCTTTGCAGAAGGGCATGTTATTTTGAAAGATCTTTATAGACTTCTTCTTATTTCAACCTAAAAAAATATATTTGCATAACAGCAACTAAATATTTTGTTACTCGGTACTTACACAAAAAATAGAACTTGCGAACTATTATGTACTTATCACATGTAGGTAATATTACCTACCTTTTACAGAATCAGCACATGCCAAGTAAGTATATTATACTCTCAATGCCTCTATATGGATTTATTTAGTACCTAGATAATAACGAAGCCAAAATATTTATAAGTACTTAATAATTCAATGAACGAAGCCTTTCTATATGTAGATAACCGCCAATTTATAGCATATTTCAAATTACGATAAACAAGCAATTTGCGTGTCAATAAACTCCAAAAAGTGTGTAAATGGCGGAGCTCCGTTTGTTTAGTCCGTCATAATTGCTCGACTGCACCTCGCTGACGAGCCGGCACAAAACCTCCTAAATCCAGTTCATTAGGGCTCCATTCACGTCTCACCCCTGGATGGAGATACGCGGTGATTACTGCAACCGCTCCCGACGGCTCACGAATAAAGACTGCATCATAATTTCACCAGATACACCCTTGTTAACCGCTTAAGCGAATAATCACTCTAATACGAATACCCTAAAGTTGCATTTTCAAATGCGCTCGCTCATGTCACTTGCACAATGACATGTAAAAATAATGAACAAACTTGGAGGTCAGTTAAACGAAACCAAGTCTTATCACAATGTAAGAAGTTTTGTATTTGAATGGTTGGCTTGACTCAGAGATGTTTGTAAATTAATAGAAGGAAAAGTTTCGCGGGACGTCGCACCGGCAAGGTTGTCGCAGTTGTGATTCAATTTGGACGCTAATTTAATGATGTCGCGGATGCAAACAAATTGATATTCATATGGGACCTGCGGGGCTGACTGTACTTAGATTTTCGAAATTATGGCAACAGTCATAACAAGTGTTTATTGTGTCTCTTGAGATACAATTAAGGGGACCCTTTTTAAGGGGACTGGAATACCCAGATTTAATATAAAAAAGTCAAGATTGTAAAGTTTCTACTGGGAATGATATTTACAAAAGTACTACAATAGAAATTATTTACATACAACTAATCATAAATTTCATTTTAAAATACATATGTACTTAGATCTAAATGCATAGGTAGCAGGAACCTACATACCTACATTGCATTTCGCATTTGTGCCAATTGCCATTAGTGATAGCGGTACAGCCTGAAATTCGGGAATCAGCTGCAAATGGTGTTAAAGGTATGAAAATCGGCACGATTAATCTTTAGGCAATTTGGATCAATTTGACCCACCAAAAAAAAAACAAACGGAAAGGAGTTATGACGTCATCTTTTTTTGTATGGAAAAAAAAAATTGTTCAGAAACCTATCGTGTGTGGTATTAAATGAAAGGGCATTTAAAGCCGGTTCTAAAAATATATCACATTATTATATAATGAAAGTAGAGGAAGCGAAATAGGTATGTAAAGATCGTAGCGAGTAGAAATCCTTGATCTCTACTACCCCTCCGGGAAATAGGCGAAGTTATAGGAACGTAAGTAAGAATAGGATAAATAGTGGTCACGGCCGTATGACTAGCCAGACATAAACAAGACCTAGTACTTGTCAATTGGTCTAAGTATTCGCACCCCGCGTTCCCAGCGCTCGCGCATCCGCCGCGTGATCGTCGGCTGATTGTTCTCTCATACTACACCAAAACATCCCAAGTCCATACTGCTGAAACCACTTGAGATGCCCAGAAACTGATAGGCAGTCCTATACGAATTTGAATCTTCTTTCTTAAACAGTACAATCGCTTTTTGAAAGAGCTACTCCATAATAACGCGACTATTCGAAATAAGATCAGCAAGTACACATACGTCTTCCTTTAATAGCATGACAATGTTGGTGTGGTTACACCCTCGTTATTCAATTCACTGAGACGTTTGTTTCGTTAAGATCGAGGCTAAACTCGGGATGGTAACATGCTTGGAGTTAAGAAGCCAGTAGGTACCCACACTTGGTGTGTCAGAGAACTAACACAGTATACAATAATATTTGCACCTACATAAATTAATAATTAATAACAGCTAGGTACTATTTTTAATTAAAATGGGAAATGTTACATTCATGATTTACATGCCACAAACTGACAATTATAACCAATTTGCAAGCCAGAAAGCTATATACGAATGTTGCACAAATCGGATTCATTTTATTACATTCAAATTAAAACCCATCAAATGATATAACGCACAGATGTATAAATATGGTTGTCATCAACGCAGGCGGATTTAAATTCAATTTCATATCAGTGATGGCATATTGAGTTGTTACATAGAGTATAATCGCGTTACCCAGTCCACTAGTGGGGATTACGCGCTTTTTAATAAAGTTGCCGGTAGGGGGCGACATTGGGGACATTTTTACACAAAAGAGGATTACTCCGGCGAGTTTATCGCCACCTTACAGCGGGGCTTAGCCTCCTAAATACTCTCCCGGTTGATGCACGCGAGTTTTACAGGTATAGGCGCCTACTTATTAGAGTAGCGTACCTCGCAGTAGAACTACAAACTTACATTGAGTAACGAAATCATCTTGGAATGAGACGTCTGTTCAATCTTTAAACAGTAAGTACCTAAGTACCTACCTAGTTACCTATAGTTAGAAATCTATAAAGTTAAGCAGAAATCTAGACACGCGGCAGTATAACATTATAAACAAGTATTAAACTCTATTTCTTTGCTTTATTGGATACCTATAACAATTGCTGTTATTAAAAAAAATGTGAGATCTTAAAGTAGGTTAGATTTGGCTTGGCCAGTTTTCATTACATCAGTCATTTTATAAAGTTATTCAACATATATTGTAATTCTGATAAAAACTGGCCAAGCCAAATCTAACCTACTTTAAGATCTCTCATTTTTTTTAATAACAGCAATTGTTATAGGTATCCAATAAAGCAAAGAAATAGAGTTTAATACTTGTTTATAATGTTACTATGATCCTATAAATACATATTTGGATTTTGCATAGAACTTGGCACTCATTTAGATCTCCATTCTTTTTGCGGCGAAGCCCACAGCCATGTATAATTTTTGTATTGAACTTGGCTCTCCTTTTTTACATTTATGTTTTTGGTGGGATAAATCTTACAATATACAATGTAACTTCAAGAGCAACAATATCCTGTACTTATTACATTACCTACATAATTTTTTAGCACCATACTTTGCACTATAAGGCATACCTCATACCTACATAGTAGAAACATTTAGTAGATACCTACGTAATATATCTACCGCGAGGCGTATTCAGATTGTAGATTCAAAATAAATCAAATTCATATAACCTGTTATTACGGTCATGAATTTGGTCTAGATTTGAATGTAACATCTCTTCAACCAGAAACGTCACTTTTGATTTGACACTGATAGATCATATCCGTAACAAATTCAGATCAAATTCATAACTTGGTATAAGAATCACAATACGGTTCCAGATATTCAATCCACATCAACACAGGTAACGTTCCAGACCTTATTTTAGGCACAGCCTTCGCACCGCACACGGACGAGCGGTAACAGAAGTTGTCTTGTCAGTGCCCGTATCTTGACACCCCGACAGCCAGGAAACGGGAGAGGTGGCACACTTCATTACTCGCACATCAAACAATCGCGCCGCCATCTTGCGGAAGTGACGTCACCGACGTGTTCCCGCGATCGCTTTGATCCTTGACAAAAATAACGTCGGGCAAGTTTCGCAAATGTAATTGCTTTCTCGTAATGATGGTGGCTGTTTTGTGTGAAGTATGTGATAACTATGAAATGTTTAGGCGTTGAGGGGACTACCTATACCTAGATAGACCAAATGTACTAGGTCTTTTGAGAATAAAGTTTTAGTGGTTAAAATTTATGTATTTTTAAATGGTGGATATGGGAATACATCGAACGAAGCTATCTTTACACTTTCATTATAACTCGACGTTGGTAAACAAGCGTACCTACGGCGCGCGTGATGTCAAGCAGCCATTGCAGTCTATTGGCGCTACTAGTGGAACGTGCACTACAGGGTTACAAGGATTACCTACAAACCTACATACAATAGGTATGTACTTTCCTACAGATTGACTTGAAAATAGGGTTGACACACAATGATGAATAGATTAACAACATTCATTTATAAGGACCTCTATCTATCCGTATCAGCTTTTTTAAATTTAAATACCTATAAATAAGCAATTATCCATAATATATTAATAAGTAGAGTTAATCGTCGCCTGTAACAGTGATTGACCTGACGACATTTCGCGAACATGCCCTTAACCTTGAATAGGTATTGTGATATCGGTACGAACAAAACAAACCTATTTAAGTCACACTGAAACATTTACAAACTTTTACGCAAACATTTCACAGTCTTCGAACTTCCAAGAACTTTTAACTGTTTTAGTTAATTGTAGTAAATCCACCAGCTATTAGTAAAGTTTTACTGATTTAACGAATCCAATCAAGTTATAAAAAAACATCTCTTAACAAACGGATGCCATTGTTCCTTAAGAGAACAAGATTTTTAAGACAGCGTACCTAAAAAAAACATGCGGGTTTGTAACCTACCGTAAAAACTGATTCATTCAAATTCAATTTAATGTAGAACTTTTTGTCAAAGCTTTATATCATATAAAATATTCAACACCCATGCTACAATAAATCGCCAAAACAACAAAACGCATCACCCTAAATCATGTGACTATTCAAAACAGTGACTTCTTTAGAGTGAAAAAATCGGTAAAAAACGTGTGGCATCTCTTGTCACAAGACAAAGGATGACCCTTAATTGTCGGTAAAAAGGCCCGATGAGCACAAAGGCGCTAGATGTCATGCCTTATCAACGGAATTAAGGGCATATTATGTACGTTGAAAGGATTACACAGGTGCCACGGTGTCGGCGTTACAACGTGAAAAAACGCCTGTGAACGTTACGCCTGTGGGGTGGAAAGCGTAGGTTGTGACGTAGCCCTACTACATTAACGACATATACAAAAGCGTCACATTTAATTTTGTTAAAAACCTTCACATTTAACCGAAAATCATCAAAGTTTTCAGATAGGGAATGAAAAAAATCGAAACGTTTAGATATGCATGGGTCAACAGTAAGAGTTCGTTTTTAGTGTTCCGTATAAAACTTTGTTCACGGAACACTTATGGGATCACTTCGGTCTTGTTTAATTTATCTTTTATAAGCGCGTGCGCGCGCGTAAGAATGAATTGCAAAAATATTTACATAGTTAAGCACCTGTAATTAGTCTAATGTATATTGATTCCATTGTGTTACCACAGTTAAGCCATTTCTATTTAGAAGTTAGATGTATGAAAGTGTGTTAGCGTTTGCTATAGACTTATATGTGTACGAATTAAGTACAATAAATACAGTACAATACAATTTACATAGGTAGTTTGTTTGGGAGGTTAGCGATTCTGGAGGTCTCAGGAGCAGCAGACGGGGCTCTTCAATGACTTCTTCTTATTTTGATTTTACAAAATTGTTTTATTGTATATTAAGTTAAATGAATATTATATAACTTTGATAGTATGGCGACTTTATATAAAAATTGGCAAAAATCGCGAGAGCGGCTTGTGTGCCTTGCCGTGTAAGATGGTAAAATGATAGAGGCTGTCGCCGCGCCCCGCGCGGCCGTGCTTGGAAACTCCGCCTCTTCTTGGGATGCCCGCTAGATGGCGTTAGGCTCGCGAACATGCCCCCGGCCTTGAAAGCACCCGCTTTCAATGTGGTTGTGGTGATGTGGATGGGGCTGGCGCAGCTTCACTCTCTGGCGTCATCAAGAGAGGGCAAAGCTTGGTGAAAGCCCTGCGTATGATCCCGCTCGCTGTTTTCACGTCAGCGACGCGAGAGACTCCGTCGTGTCCTGTGAACAGAGCTACCACCCGTCCCAAACGCCATTTGAGGGGTGGTAGGTTATCTTCCTTGACTAGAACTAAGGAGTTCTGAACGATATCCTGGCCATGCGTCTGCCACTTCGTTCTGGTCTGCAGCTCAGAAATATATTGTTTCGACCACCGCTGCCAAAAGTGTTGTCTCATTTTCTCCAGCATCTCGTAGCGTGGGAGCCGGCCCGTCTCTGCCGTCAAGTCCCTGCAGGGCGGCGCTGTCAGCGGTCGGCCAATAAGGAAATGAGCTGGAGTTAATGCGGAAAGGTCGTTTGGGTCTGTGGAAAGAGGATGCATGGGTCTGGAATTCAGTAGGGCTTCGGACTGTGCCAAAACCGTGCTAAATTCTTCATAAGTTAAATTCGCGTTGCCAATAACGCGCTTCAGGTGATATTTGCAAGACTGTACAGCTCTCTCACACAAACCTGACATATGTGGAGCGTAAGGGGGGTTAAAATGTAAATTAATGTTATCATTAGCGGCACACTCAATGATACTACTCGCATTGTCTTGTAGGAATGACGAAAGTTCTTTCATCGCCCCTACAAAGCAACGGCCATTATCGGAATATATGACGTTAGGTTTACCACGGCGCGAAATAAAGCGTTTAAGTGCGAGTAGGTATCCTTCGGTACTAAGACTTGTGACCAAATCAAGATAAACCGCGCGCGTCGTGAAGCAAACTATCAGACAGATGTATGCCTTTTGAGGCTTAGCTCCCCTTCCCCTACGGTTAAGTACGTATACTGGCCCTGCGTAGTCTACCCCGCAGCTCATAAAGGCGAACCCGGGTTCCAAACGTAGCGAAGGTAAGTTACCCATAATAGGCGCGAACGTCTTCGCCTTCATGCGAATGCAGGTTACACAGGTGCGTACCACTCGCTTTGCTAAATTAGTGCCTCCGAGAGGCCACCAGCAGTCTTTGATAGTAGCAAGCAGGAGACTAGGAGGCGCATGCAGTAATCGTATGTGTTCACTCTGAAACAAAAGCTGTGTGAAACGATGTTTCGAACAAAGCAAAATCGGATGTTTTTTGTCGTATGAAAAACTAGTCGCATTACTAATACGACCGCCGACCCTTATCAGTTTATCTGTGTCTAGAAAGACATTTAATTTATTAATCCCGCGCGTGTGTTTAACAGGTAAGTTATTTATCATCTTATCATACTCAACAGGAAAAGATTTCATTTGCGAAAGACGCGCCAGATGTTGCATCGATGCATTTAATTCGTCAACAGTCAGCGGGCCAGTTTTACGATTTATTTTGATTTTAATGCGTGTGTTATTTATAAATCGTAAAACATAAGCACCCGCGCGCCGTAAGCGGTTAAAAGACGAAAACCAATTGTATTTGTTTTTATTTCAGGTAAATCGGCCGGTATAATTTCGGAAGTGCGCGATAAAGTACTAGGTAACCAGTCAGATTCTGGTTCATGCAAAAAGGGCGGTCCATTGAACCAGAACGAATTATTGATAAGTGCGTCAAGTTCAAGGCCGCGGCTAACTAAATCAGCTGCGTTATTTTTGCTACTTACATGTAACCACTGCGCGCTCCCGGTTAACTCGTTTATCTCCGACACTCTGTTTTGAACAAAGGTTTTAAGGGTGTGGGGTGACATTCGGACCCACCCTAGAACGATTGTGCTATCACACCAAAAATACACAGAATCGAACTTCACTTTGAGCGATTTAATTACTTTTGAGTACAACCTAGCAGCTAACAGCGCGCCTAGCAACTCAAGTTTCGCGATACTGACGGACTTCAAAGGAGCGACTTTACTCTTAGAACACAACAGATGCACTGTTATGACCTCATTATTATGTCCCGAAAGCGAACGCACATATGCACAGGCTCCATAGGCCGATTGACTAGCATCACTAAAAAGTGCAACTGTGTGCAATGCGCAGACGCATCCATTACATAACGAGGAATGCGGAGGCTATGTATGTGTTGTGTATGTGTGAGTATGTATCTACGCCAGGCAGATGCGACCTCCTCAGGTACTTCCGAGTCCCAATCTAAGCGGCACAGCCATAGTTTTTGGAGTAAAATTTTGGCAATAATTATGGCCGGCGAAAGTAACCCGAGAGGGTCATACATTTGTGAAATTACCGATAATATTTTGCGCTTTGTTATCGGTTCGTTATTATCCTGTTGTATTTTTGCCGTGTAATGAAATTCGTCAGTGTTGTTAGTCCATCCTAAGCCGAGTGTTTTACTTTGACAGTTATCGCCTAAACACAATTCGCGTGACGTAATTTTGGACGAGGAAAATTGCGAAACGTCAAAGTTAAACACCCATTTTCGGAGCGGGAAACAACCTGACTGAAGTACGTCGGTGACCTTTTCACAGATGTCAATTAAAGCGTGTTTATCATTATTTCCTGTAATTAGGTCATCTACGTAGCAGTCTTCTAATATGGTGCGAGCGACCTCTTCGTCAGCACATTCCTTTGCCAGCTGATTGAGACAGCGGATGGCTAAAAAGGCCCCAGACGAAGTACCAAAAGTTACCGTATTAAGTTGGTAAATATTTAGCGGCTGCGAAGGGTTCTCTCGCCACAAAATTAGTTGAAGGTTCCGTTGGTCGGGTTGAATAAGGACTTGCCTGTACATTTTTGCCACGTCTGCGCAGGCGACGTATCTGTGCTCGCGGAAACGTAACAATATGGAAAAAATATCGTTTTGTATGGTCGGCCCGACTAATTGCAAATCGTTCAAGGATTTCCCTGAACTAGTGGGCATTGATCCATTGAAAACGACTCTTAAGCGTGTAGTGAGACTATCTTTTAATACAGCGTGGTGTACAAGGAAGCAGTAAGGCTTTGTGTATGTGTGTATAAGTGACATGTGCCCTAGCTCAATGTACTCACGCATAAAATCGCAGTACATATTTTTGTAGTCCGGGAGCCGCTCGAGTTTGCGTTCTAATGATAAGAACCTACTCCTAGCTACATCGAAGGTATCGCCGAGCGCATCAGCTGATTCCTTAAGGGGTAAACGCACTAAAAAACGACCATCTTTATCGCGTTGCGTAGTTGAAGCGAACAGCTGTTCACAGGCGCGTTCGTCGTCAGTCAGTCCGTCTCCTATCTTAGGCACCTCCTCGAGCTCCCAAAACTGTCTTAATTGTGTGTCTAAAGTTTGTGTGAAATGACAAGTAGTCTTATTTGTTTTAATGCGTTTATTATTGATCGGACCCACGACCATCCAACCAAATTTAGTATCTTGTAAATAAGGCCCTTCTGCGAGAGGAAATCGATCCTTATTTAACAAGCCCCAGAAATAATCACCGCCTATCAATATATCAATATCTGATGATTTGAAATAAGTAGGGTCCGAGAGTTGAATATTGTCTGGAATGCGAATGGAATGCGCGCTTATCACTGCTGACGGCAGCGGTTCCGTTAAGACAGCGACTACCATGCAATTGATGCGTGCATGATAGTCACCTGTAATAGCCTGTAGGTTAAGCTGACACGAGTGTGTGGTTTGCGTGACTAATTTACCTAACCCTGAAATATTGTAAGTGGACTGTATCAAAGGCGTATTTAATTTGTCTACGAAAGATTGTGTGACATAACTGTGTTCTGAGCCATTATCGAGAAAAACTCTAGCCCTATGTAATTTATTGTTGCTATCGGCAACATCTGCTATTACAGTAGATAATAATACCGGTGTTAACGGCGCTGAGAGTGTGTGCGAATTAAGTGTAATAGTGTGATGAGCCGAGGTGGCGGGGACGGCGCTCGCCGGTGGCTTGTTGTTTACACTGCCAGCCGAAGCTGATGCACCGTCACTGTCACTACTCAGGCTATGAATCAAGCTGTTATGTTTCTTCTGGCAGATCCTACACGGGCCAAAACAACAGTTGTCAACTGTGTGACCAACGCGAAGACAATTGTGACATAGTTTCTTATCCTCGATCAATTTAACTCTGTCGGGTACAGTTAAATCTAGGAAACTATTACACGAATAAAGCGGATGATTAGCGCTGCACATTTGACAATTGCGAGGCGAAGTGCGTTTGGAACTGGATTTGTTTGTGTGTGACTGTGAAACCGTGGAGCTAGAAGCATAACTATGCGTTGCGTGTACATTGTGTGATTGCGACTGATTTGATGACTTTTTGTTTTCATGCGAATTTGAGTGCGTATTTTTGGAATGATTTGCCGCAATAGATTCCAACATATCTGCACGATTTTGTAAAAAAGTAATCAGATCAGCTAGCTTAATGCGAGAGGTAGAATCCTGCCGATTAGAGTTGACTGAGCCCTTGTGTTCCTCCCACTCGCGCTCCGTAGCCGCGTCTAATTTTGTGACTATTAAATAGATGACTAACGTGTCCCAGGAGTCCGTAGGTTCTCCTAGGGTCTTCAGGGCACGAAGGGAACGTAACACGGAGTCAATCAGCTTTCTAATCTGTGTAGCCGATTCTTTGTTTATTGATTGCGTGTTGAAAAGTGACTTTACGTAATTGTGTGTTAGTAACCTATGATTATTGAAACGGTTTTCGAGAAGCTCCCACGCGGTTGTATAGTTCTCTGCTGAAAATTCCAAGGACTTGATTACTTGCAAAGCGGTGCCGGTTAAGGCTGCGCGTAGGTAATGAAACTTTTGTATGGCACCTAGGTCCTTAGAATCGTGTATCAGAGAAGTATACGTGTCTCTGAACCCTAACCAATGCTCGTATGAACCGTCGAAGGTGGGGAGTGATATAGTAGGTAATTTAACCTTATAGCCCACGGAATCTGCGCTGGCAGGGGCCGCGGCGCTGCCGTTAGCAACAGCGGGGCTGTTGCCGACGTCAGCTAATTCGGACGCTGCGGCCACTGTCTGATAATATTGCCCCTCGAACTCTTCGCGGTATTCTAAATGTTTAGGGAGGTCACTCGACTCTGCTAACTCCTCGATCCTAGTTTGAACGACATCGAAATCTCGATAATAACTCGCGGCATTATTTATGCGTAATTGTAACTCGACTTTTTGAATATTCGTTAAATTAGCCTTATTAAGCGTAGCGACATATTTAGCGAATAACGTGAGTTTACCCTTGAGTGTGCCTCGTCTTTGCGTCAAGACACGCGGATCGTTTAAATCTACAGTTAAAGAAATTGGAGTCACTGCTGTTTTAGGAGTAGCCATGGTTTGTGTGAGAGAATGTAAAGCACTTACACGGAATAAACCCGAAACTCGTTGTTGGCACGTAATGGCGGCCGTGTGCACCACGCGACACGTGCTCGACACTGGAAGGTTACAAAATAGACACGGTATTAGCACAATGCCGATTGAAGGGAAGAAGGTGAAGAATGGATGGCCTGACCGTTTCTTGCTGATCCTGGCGCTGGTTGATAGCTTCCGGCTCGGAGGACCAATGTTTGGGAGGTTAGCGATTCTGGAGGTCTCAGGAGCAGCAGACGGGGCTCTTCAATGACTTCTTCTTATTTTGATTTTACAAAATTGTTTTATTGTATATTAAATTAAATGAATATTATAGAACTTTGATAGTATGGCGACTTTATATAAAAATTGGCAAAAATCGCGAGAGCGGCTTGTGTGCCTTGCCGTGTAAGATGGTAAAATGATAGAGGCTGTCGCCGCGCCCCCGCGCGGCCGTGCTTGGAAACTCCGCCTCTTCTTGGGATGCCCGCTAGATGGCGTTAGGCTCGCGAACACAATTTTCGTAACACAAATGAATCAATTAAGTTAAGACTAATCAGTAATCACAGCTTCTTAACTGCGCTTAATTACGTACAATTTTTTTGCAATCACTCGTAAGGACAAGGACCCTTAAATGCTTCAAGAAGATTGGTGTAACAGAAGTACAATAGTACATTTTAACTACTTAAGTCTTCTTCATGCAGATTTAAGACAAAATTTAAAAGTTATTATAACTTACCTACGTTAAGTAAACATTTCACGAAATAACGAAAAGTGTTTGTAAGTACTTTAATATTTTTAATGGAGCAAAACTTTTAATATGTTATGAAATTTCTCGAGGGTTAAAACTACTTAAAATAATATAATAAAATAATAATAATCTCAAGCACATATTTAAACCGATGTTTTCTTTTTGATTGAATTGTTTAGTAGCTAAACTATGCAATATAAAAAAGTAGTCCTCGAAATAAACTATACCTAATTAGGTTAAGCACCTACTTATAACCTAATAGACCGGGAGATAGTGACACATTTTACTGGGTCATTTGTACCAGTATGGCGGTTCGTCAGGGGTCTAAGCATGTAATGAAGGAAAGAAAATGCTATGACCATAGCGCTGGTACCGGCGGCCCAATCGCGTGGGCGTTAGTCGAACGTGTCGGATAAAATACGAGTGTCGAACGATTTGTACCACAAAAATCCTCGTATTATTCGATAGTCCATAAAAAAGAAGTAGGCGGTAGCGTAATGCCATACTTCTCCGGTGTGACTTACAGCCCGCCATACTGAGGCGAACACGTTAATTAAAAAAAAAACAATTCAACCATTTGTACCAAGCTAATTTTTGCACAGGTGATCATCGTCGAGCAGCCATTCATGGACATCACCATGCCATACTTTTCGGATGGTTCCAAATGCCCGCCATACCGCCGCAAGGAAGTTAATTTTTTTTTTTTGCTAAACGATTTGTACCAGTATTGCATTTAAATTTTTGGAGAGTATTTGATAAAATGTGACCGTTATTATAATTGCCATACTTATAGTAGGGGGATAAAGTGCTGCCATACTTGAAAAACTTATTTAATCGACACGTTTCAAAAATACGACTATGTATACGTAAAATATTTTTTTACAGCATGGCATCATCATATTCTGTTTGTTTGGATACAATTGTACCTAAAAAAATATATTTCAGATTATAACTACGGGGCGGACGACTGTGAGACTTAAGCCAAGACTTAAAACAAAAAACAATTTTTTGACGATTTGTACCAGTATGGCATTTGGATTTTTGGAAATTATATGATGCAATGTGACCATTATTATATTTGCCATACTTCTAATAGGGGGAAAAAGGGGCACCATACTTGAAATAAAAAAAAAATATTGTACACATTTGCCACCTCCTACAGGTATGGCATTATGAGATTTCCATTTATGATCACACAGAAAGTGTTGAAAAAAAAATTCAAGATGGTACAAATCGTTTAGCAATAAAAAAAAAATTAACTCCCTTGCGGCGGTATGGCGGGCATTGGAACCATCCGAAAAGTATGGCATGGTGATGTCCATGAATGGCTGCTCGACGATGATCACCTGTGCAAAAATTAGCTTGGTACAAATGGTTGAATTGTTTTTTTTTAATTAACGTGTTCGCCTCAGTATGGCGGGCTGTAAGTCACACCGGAGAAGTATGGCATTACGCTACCGCCTACTTCTTTTTTATGGACTATCGAATAATACGAGGATTTTTGTGGTACAAATCGTTCGACACTCGTATGTTATCCGACACGTTCGACTAACGCCCACGCGATTGGGCCGCCGGTACCAGCGCTATGGTCATAGCATTTTCTTTCCTTCATTACATGCTTAGACCCCTGACGAACCGCCATACTGGTACAAATGACCCAGTAAAATGTGTCACTATCTCCCGGTCTATAATGAAATTCCATATAGCACAACATACTCTAGCACATAAAAATCACAAACACCACAATCCATCGACTGTTTCATACCAACGGTCAACGAATACCATTAACCCCCGTCAAGGAAACTCATTCACGAATGTCATCCGCGATGCACTTTGTCTCGAGGCTCACGTTACCTGTCAGGGCGCAGCCATTAATGTCGTGACCCCCGACTTACCCTCCCGGGGAAAGTTACCCACGTCTTGGCCGAATGCCAACTTCCCCAAACACCTCAGTTCCATTCCCGACGACTAAGCGCCTAATCGATAAGGTTTCGATTCGCGGGCGATTCGATTTCGCTCCGGCTCGAGTTATTTTTGCCCGTGACCCAAAACTTCTCATTTGCTCTGTGATTACTCGCCTCGTAGCTAGTATATTGACATGCGACAGCGGTTATTATTGGCGTGTCGGTTTCAGTCATAGCTGCATGCGTCGGTATTTTGTAACGGTGTGATTGATGTTGCCAAAATATACCTTTGAGTTGAACATTTACTCAAATAAAAGGCATTAGTTTTACCTCAAGTAGCACTACTATTAATTTAAAGTTGCTTCTTGATATCGATTTTTATACCAACTGAATGCGCTGATTATAAACTATGCAACCATTAATAGGCACACTTATTTTTCTTCTACCTACATATCGATGCTGGCGTAAAACCCCGAGAGCTATAGCCACATTAAATTTATTTTTAAAGCAACGAAATCTGCATGTTATTATAGTAGTATGATGCAATGCAATATAAATATAATGGTGGGAAAGTGCTAAATTTTATTTAACACCTCCAGCGTCTATTCTTCAACCTGCTGTGAGAAATCGTTGTGAAAGTGTCGAAAAAATCATAAATTCCTTTGCGCGACACGGGTTGCAGCCATCACAGTATTCCGCGCCTTTATGTCTCCGTGGCCGCAGGAAATGATAATTATTTTTGGTCCAATCCTTAAGGGCGGAGAGAATGGCTCGTCTTTCACACGCGCAAAATACCTTGAAGCCCTTTGTGCGCGCGGACACGACAAGACATGAGACAAAAAAATACCCATTCACAAATATAGGTTAGTCGCGAAATCTATACGCGCAGCTGGATCTTATAAGGACGTAAGAGGATAATAGGAAATATAAAATATACACCATACGATGAAGGACTTAGAAATTAATTTGCAGCAAATGCTTTATTTTGATGACATTTATTTCGAATCATATTACAACGATTCATTCATAAAAGTTGACAGTTTCAATGTAATTTCGAAAGGAATGGATTCGGAGTGACATGAGATAAACCCAAAACACCTGTGTATAAACTTTAAAAGAATTTCGCTTTCATATTACTTGAACTATCCATACAAACACGGGATTCAGGAGATGGTTGTATCATAATTATAATGAACCCACGTAATAATGATTACGTGCACTATAATGAGGCAGCAGAGTGTTATTAGAGGCCGGTATGGAGCGGAGCGATGAAAAAATCCGTGTGAAGGAACAATGCCAGGCTGTCTGGCCGGACAGGTATATGACGGGGCGCATTTTATTGGTTTTCCGAAACATTCCCTGGCCTATTAATAAATGAGTGGCGGGAAAAAAAGTCGTAGAATCCATTTGTCAGGAGTCTCGTGATTTATGGGCGAGGACTTCGGTGTTCCTAGAAAAGGGGCCAGTTTTGTTCTATTTGCTTACCTGTCAGATTGATTTAGAAGGGTAGCTTATATTTTTCGGCATTATCTTTGAAAGTAGACTATGTACTTAATTTCTGAATTAATATACATACTTAATAATACCAAATAAAAATTATAATGGTCATATATACCTACATTTAATAGTTTCACATGTCACCTACTATCTTCTACACACGCTTAATTTTGATATGTATTTCCACGTAGGTAGGTACTAAGATATGTCCATAGTTACGGGGTCAGACTAGTCATTAAACCGAGTGCCTTGACATTTCAAACCACAGGGTCATGTGTCAATTACTAATATTTAAAGCCACGCGATTAGAGGATTACTAAAAATTTAAACTTACCTATCTGTAGAATATTAACGAGTAGACAATGAATTATTCGCAAAATTTTATGGACTCGTGAGTCTATTACCTGCTTTCTCACGTGTCGCTATAAATTACCCCACAAATTATCGGCTGAACGATTCTAAAATTCCCAGGTAGCACGTGTTAAAAAAATATCGTCCGAAATATTTGAAATAGTTTTGATCGACGTGACTCATCGAATACGAGTAATGATCGGCCCCTTCTATCTTGTTAAAAATGCGTATGAAACTATTAGTCATTTGTTTAAATATTTTCTTAATAATAAAGACCCCCCTATACTTCATTTTTTTAGCACTAGAAAAAAACTACGCGATCTTGACGTGTCTTTTAACTGAAAAACGCTTCATAAAACTTCAGTTACTATTACATACTTATGAAAGCAAAAGAATGTAAATAATCGTATAAGATTCATAATTGTTACCTAACATATTTGCCGTGACTTATTTTTCAAAAGTGTTCAATAAAAAGACACGTTAAGATTGTTTACCTTTTTTCTAATGTTAAAAACAACGAACTATAGGTAGGTAATAAATAATAAAGTGACATCAACGCCACGCCGAAAATTGCACGTATACAAACCTGAGCTAAACCACGATTTGATATGAAGTCGTGGCGTGTGGGGCACGAAATTTACTGACTTTATATCAAGTCAATGGTGGCGAAAACGTTAAATTCTGACTCTGCTTATTGACCCCTCTAGATTGATCTTCGTGTTAATACACTGTTTAGTTTATCATCATGGCTAATTCCTTCTCTTTGATGATCATCCATAACCTTAACCTTTCCATAACACCTATTTAATGTTCTCTTGACTTGATAGCCCAGTTTCCAAAAAGACACCACGTAATGACACATTAAATATAAAGCAGCATTCCGACAGTCAGTTCATGGACTTCAAATTACCGATATCGCGCCGTCATTGCGATACGATCGAAGCGTCCGCGTCGCGGTATCACACCGCGATCGCCCCGCGAATGTGCTAGCTCACGTGGGTGTGAGGCGATTGTCGATATACTACAGACTAATAGCCCACTAGATGTAGCATGTCAGGTGATTCTCGTTGACTACATCGCGGTACGATTGAAGCATCCTAATCGCGGTATCATACCGCGCTCGCTCCGCGAAACTGTAAACTGTAAAAATACCACATACCACTAGCAAAGCAGATTCAACTAGCCTCAGCATGTGAGAAGGCTCGCGCCCACTATGTCACAGCGCGATTAATCTATCCGGAGCGATATCAAACCACGATCGTCCAGCGAAGGTGTCATGGAGGCCAATTCGAACTTACCTAATTTCGATGTCGTTTGTTATCAATTTTATCATACGCCCGTGCGTCTAACTCGCGCCGCACACGACGAATTTTAGTTCCAACTAGCCTAATGATCACTTTAGCTGAGAGTGACGTGATCATTAACCCACTTGACGGAGTTACAAAGTGCCGAGCAGACGGACTGAATCCCTCAAATTTTTGTACAACAGTTGATATGACAGCCGTTAGCAATATTAGCATGCAGTTCCCATGCAAGTTACAACAAGAATGCAGCCCGTTTACATTAACCATTGAACCATTTATGTTTACCACATATAGGATTTTTTAATACTTCCGTATAAAATACTATTACTACAAGTTATATGCCACGTTTATCATTTAAACAAAATTTTGTAGTTATTTTTGAAGGATTCAGAAGTCATTAAATAATAGCAGCAGTAATGCAGTTATATGTACGTATTACTTATTTAAGAAGCATCTATATTTAAGTAGTGAGCGCGAGTCATCGTAAAATGCGTCATAATGTGGAATCTAAGAAAGGTTATCTATGATTGTAGCACATCGCACCTTCTAAACTAAAAAGGATTGAGTTGAAAATCCACGTCCAAGTAACTTTGTTCTCTAATGCAACTCTTGTTAGGTTCAAATCGTTGTTAGCGTTATTGTGCTTTGATGATGTTTTGGTTTTTTGTGCCCGTAAAGGTATTTTGATAGTCCGCATATTAACAAAATTAGAGCTAGTTGGCAAGTATATTTTAAGTTATATATTTTCTTTTTATCTTATAATTAGTGGAGTTTTATTATGCAAATATTTTTTAAGTACCTATAAGGTACCGCACAAAATTTAATCCTGTTAGTTCATAATGTATTTTTTAATACAGTTGCTCAAAAAGTGCTACTTTACGTAGCTGTTTAGCGTGCGGAAAGTTGGTTATCTCGAACTAGTGCTTTTTACTTTTCCAATTTTTTTAAATTTATACTTGTTCCAATTCACGACTACTTATTGATGAGTGTTAATATTAGTTTCCTTTAAACGTCGTAATCAGCATAAAAACCTACTGTTAATGTAAGAATATGAAAAATATACATATTTCATATTTTAATACTTACCTCTTCATCATTATAACACGTTTATTTTTTAATATTGAATATTGAAAATTCCGTTCTTAATAAGGTGTCTGAATGGAACGGAATAGCTGTCAAACGCCCATAGATATAATATACTTAAAGACGACGTCTAAGCGAGCTGTCACTGTTACCACTTTTGTTTAGTGTACGATTAACAATGTTTTACTTATTTTTTCGCAACTGTATTAAAAAAACGTCGTTCGATACACGTGCGGAAATGTCATTCTTCACTCGTCCCGAGTCTTCCCACTCGCCTGCGGCTCGTGGCAAGATATCTCGGTACTCGTGAAGTAATGACATACCTTCCGCACTAGCATCGAAATGTACTATTTTGTTTGTATTCATATTTAATCAAGTAGTTACTTAGGTATTCCTCATTACAAATTGTTTACAAATACTTACGATAACCAATCCAAAAAAACGTTACCTAATTGTAAAATGCAAAGCCGCGAGCCACATGAAACAATTGCAGCTCTCACCATTTTGTATAACAAGAGTCAAGAGTCTATCCATAGATCGTAACTTTTGTTGATATTTGTAATTTATACATTACTTAGAACAGTTCATAAACGTGGACAAACTGAATATAGCAATTGCACCTCATAAGTAGATAATTGTCTTATTAAATATCTTAAAGTCGATAAGATTTCTAGTTTAGAAGAACTTCAGTTTTTAGCTTGCAACCCTAATCTCAAATACCAGATCTTCCCCACTGATATAGTCTCGAAGGATATCCATGTGACATAATAGATTAAGGATAACGTGCAACTTCATATTTCTCAAGAAAACTTGATCTGCGCTGATCCTCACGCAATCTCAGGGCCCCGGAAACCCATTGTTCACCAATATATCGAATCGCGCCAAATCTCTAGTTAAATCGATGTTTCAAATTTTACGACAAAAAACGCAAACTAATCCATCGCGGCCTCTTTGACTTCGGAATAGAAATATATTTGTTTCTTCATGTATAGGTATACTTACTTAAAAAAGCTTGGGATTATTGATTTCTGGGTAAAGTCGTTGGGCCGTAAGGATAATGTTCCCTTACGGGACGGGAACGAATTACTCGTTGAGGGATAAAGTCACCTCTAATTTCGGCAGAAATATCGTAATCTCGCGTTCGGTAATCCGAGAAAAGATTACCTGAGTACTGTGTTTTTGTTCTGTTAAAGCAGGAAAGAACCTTTCGAATGAAGTGGCCTCTCGATTGGGCTTTTTGTAAGACGTTATTGCGATGTGATTTATTATTTTGTTGATATTAGCGAAATTAAATTCGCGTAAAGCTATACCTACCTACCGAACATAGTACAGAACTATGTTGTAGAGTTACATGAACTCTAGTTGACCTCCAAAATTAGTATATTGCCTTCATATAAAGTTCGGCAATCCTTCAACAATTAGGATACAATACACTCACAAGTTAATGGAAACAAAACAATATTACTTTGCAATGCAATGTGTATGATGTATGTGTATTTTTTTATACCACGTCGGTGGCAAACAAGCATACCTACGGCCCACCTGATGATAAGCGGTCACCGTAGCCTATGGACGCCTACAACTCCAGAGGTGTTACATGCGCTTTGCCGACCCTTTATACCTGTAGACTCCTTGTTTGAAGAACCCCATCCGCATTCTGGAGCATACTCGCAGGGAGCAGTTAATACAGGGTAGAAATGTACTGTTAACTCTGACTTTAAACGGTTAACTCCGAGTTAGTTCGCTAACCCTCGAAGGCGTAAGTGGTGCTAAGATCTACATATAAAGAGAGCTGTGTATCGCTACTACCTACATATTTAATAAGACTTTAACATTATAACAACATGGTCCTTAGCTGAATTTACCTGTCCTGAGGGCCTAACGCGAACCACTTAGTTCATTCGTCTGTTTGCCTCTCTATCGCTCTTGCATATTCAAGCGGTAGAGAAGTAAGTAAATAGATGGAAGTAAATAGTAAATAGAGATATAGTTGTGATGAATCTTCATCAATATCATTTATTTATCTGTGAGCGGCTATACCTAAGAAACGAAGAGTTTTAATTAATAGAAAGATTTATTGAGAAAATAATATGTACCTATTACATTATCAACCTTTTCAATAATAAGCTCCCTTGCCTCAACTTACAAGCCGCCGAATAATTCCAAGTGTCTATTTTTAGTTGAAATATTCTCGTATCCAATCACGAGCGATCATTAGCCGGCAATCATTTACAAACTGCACAACCGACGAACGAAACCCTTAATGAAATAAGACGATGATCGATCAAAATAATAATTAATAATAGAGCCCGCCGCACTTAGTCATCGAGTCATCGTATTTAATTAAAACAGCCGAAATTAACGGGTGCATGATATTTTGTACTGTGTAGTCATTAACTCGGTGTTACAACAGCGTATGTAATGCGTGTACTGTGTACTACACTGATGCGTTACATACCCGGAGGCGGCCGTTTGCTCAATTTATATAACATATTTAACATAACCTTGACAAGCTAATTTTGCTACGATTTTGGAATTTTGAATGGTTAGTACTTTAATTATTCTTAGTAATAGTTAGACAGTTGGTTTCAATATACAGTATGTAAATTAACGCAAAACATTTACTCAAACCCGTGAATGTGTAGGTCACACTGAGCAACTTTTACTACGGCACCGACCCCGAAATCGCGAAAAAAAATTGCTCAGTATGACCTACACATTAACGGGTTTGAGTAAGTAAATGTTTTTCGTTAATTTATATAGGTACTGTTACATGATATTCACGATACAGATTCCAAATATACCGTAGGGCAAACCTTGGCTATTCGGTAATACGTAGTTATCCGGTGATAGTCAGTTTTAATGTCTTTTAGCCGCGTTACCTGGTAATTATATTACTTGAAACCATATTAAACCACATTAGTCAGATCCATGGTATCTCTTAAACATTGTTTTAAGCAATAAAATTACCGGGCAACTCGGCTAAAAGACAATAAAACTGATTGTCACCGGATAACTACGTATCACCGAATAGCCAAGGTTTGCCCTAACAGGTAGTACCATATAAAACAGTATATAAATATCCAAAGCTGCCTCTAACGAATTCGTGTAACAGGCATATAATCAACAGCTTATATGCTTCAGCATTTATAACTGCGTAAACCTTTCCTTGTATGTTGTACTCGTATTATGCTCAATAGGTATTGTTTTGATAGCTTAAGATGGTCAAATACTCAGATAATTAGTTGCCATGTTTAACCCCACAAAGGCTCATACCCCTCCGTTTCCTATGTTTTAAAAAAACATCACCATTTACAATAAAACCGCCAATCCATTTAAATAAAGCCGAAAACGTCCAATATTAGTTTTCTAACTTTCATGAACCGCACCATATTAAATATCAAAGATTGTAACTAGGTTTAAGAAATTGTAATGCTATTAATATTTTTTTGAAATAAACAGATTTAATTCTTAAAATTCTTACCAAATACGAGGTGAACACGTAAAGTATTGTTACAAGCGTGATTTTACTACCAGTATAAAGGCTCCGGCATTGCGCAGGGCCTGATATATATTATCTGTATTACGTGTTTTTTTCCGAGCTGAAATGAAATAGGTAGGTAATGACTTTAGGTATCCTAAGAGACGGAATACCAAAACATATGCCCTAGATGTACAAGACTAGTTTTTATGGTAATTCGTTATAATATATGGATAACTTTTGAGAAAAAATAACCATGGAGGACTAATAATACTTCCATATCTTTATTACCTACGAATGTTATAATATTAGTAGGATTGTAAAATTCATCTAAACTTATGGGTGTAGTAAATACCCAGCTGCTGAGATGATTTAGATGAATATGCATCTCAGATTATAGTCGTAATTTGATTTGTTTATATGAAAATGGCAACGTGCTCGTATTCTCATGTACCACAATTAATTTGCGGCTGGTAGGAGGATTGATTGTATTCTTAATTAATAAAAGTCTAGACGTCTGGGCTCCTGAGCGGTGTGCTCAAGTGAGGTCCGAGTTAATAGTTTCATCGGATTAATACCTGTTTAATTTGATTCGAACCTACACATGCTGAGAATATTACAAATACTGAGATACGATTTGTGTAGAGAGCGTATTCCATAGAAATAGCGACGATTATACGTGACAAATACACTGGTCTCACAGAAAAACAAAGTGAAGACTTTAGACATAGTAATTGGCCTTTTCTAACATATCAGAAAGAAACAACCCAAAAGAAGTAATATTGTTAAGAGTGGCCAATTAGGTACTATGTAGTGGCCAATAACTATAGCAGTCACCCTAATACTGTTAAACCTGTAAATTGTGGCCTGTGGATACCAGTAAGTACTTACCTTAGGAGGATTAAATAAATAAAGAAAATGTATATCTGGGGACACCTTAAATGTTGTGTGCCCTAACAGGGTGTCATGAATTAGTCAACTTAACTGTAACATCTTATTATGTAATTTATGTTCATGACTATGCAATAAATGAAATGAAATGAAACCTTACACAGATTACACGGATTATTTTATTAATGAATAAGGATGTCTGGCTAAGGCGGGTTGGAATTGGAGACTAAGATACGGGTTAATAGTATACACTGCGTTGCATTTTATGTTTTCTGAAAAACATTAGCACAATATACCCGTTACACTTTTGTGACATAACATAATTTGTTGTAACATAATTGTCGGTGCTATCAACACGTTATTAATTTCTCAATTACGGTGGAAAGACAAATGTTCGTTACATAATTAGATTAGGCGATGGCGATAGCAAATTGCGCGCGCTTCGATTGATGGACATGCGCCGCGGGGTGCGCGTGCGCGGCGGAAACGTGGGTGCGGCTTTTGTTTTATAATTGTTTCGATATTTAAAATGAACTAGTACTGTATGTTAAAATAACATTGATGCTATTGACACTAATGAATCTAATGATTATTTATAGTGACGAATAATGTAGGCAGATTTTATTGAATAAAAAAAAATGCCTTAATATAATATGCCCAATAGTATTTTTAAATCGATAGCAAAAATTACAAATAACAAATAATATTGAAAATACATTTCATTTTTTTTTTATAAATATTGAACTATTTTCAAGTTTCAGATTTATTGGACCACAACTCCAATTAGAATTCTCATGGAATAGGTTACGATTTAGTGTAGATAGGGACTATGGTCCTGTTACGATGAATAAATAAATCATAAGCAATATAATAAAAAAGATTAGTCAAACTAATAATTCCCCCATTTCTATACAGGTCAGTTATGTCATTATGAATTATCAAAAGTATGTATGTATGTACCTACATACATACTTTTATCACAACAAATATCAAGCTTGCTTATACTTTATTACCTACAGCACCCATTTTAAAATGTGAACAGGTATATCCACAATAAGAGAGCACGCGAAGGCAATCTACGGGCCGGCGGGAGGTGTGCCTGATCGAACTAACGATAGCGATCGGCAGATTATTACATTACCTCAGATGTTTTATCATCAGAGAGCACCGCCGTCTACACTTCACACCTTCATCTGCCAAAAATTCAGCTTTGATAAACGACGCTCAATTTGATTTGCTCTTGTTTTGTTTCGCGCCATAAACTCAGTCGAGCGTAAAGTTCGTAGTAAGTTAATAGTTGGTAGGAAAGTTGATTAGCGCTCGAGACTCGGCCGTGAATGGGCGACCCGCGAGGCCGACAAAGGCCCACGTACGCCATCCGCAGACGATCCGCCGAGTATCGATCTCCCGCGACCCTTCGAACGTACGCCGAGCCTAGCACAATGCCGCGGCTCTTTATTATAGCATCTCACATTGTTGTCATTGTTATTATTATGATTCTTTACCGCTTTCCATTGTCGGCCGGCGTTGCGGCGGTGCTTTTTCACGGCCCGCGTTTAGTCTGGGCATTGGGAGCGCGACGCTCGCACGTTACTCGCGGAAAACGAGTGTTTTCCGCGGAAATTTTGACAGTTTTGAGTTCAACTCGCGCCCGGCGTGTTTAGGAGCGCGCGCGCCGCGGCCCGAGATCGATTCCGTGACGTGAGACTGTGCTATACGTACCGGCCGTCCTTATAAGATATAGCTATAATTATGTATAGGAGTGGAGGTACGCCTCAAAGTGTAACGGACGCGGATTAGTGACGCTGTGTGAAAGGAATAAATAATTCAACATCTGTAATCTGTACATGTATAAAGCTGTAATGTAAAATTATTCGCATTTGCAAAATGTACCTTTGAGTAGGTGTTAATGTATCTAGTTCGTTTTGATGTATGTACTGTATATTATATATAGAGACGGTGGGTTTAGGTAACTTACTGATGCAATCCTAATCTTAATGAGCTTTTAGTAATTATCATTAATCTTGTGTAATGAAAATGTTTATTCAAATTGCAGTTCTTATAAGAATAGATATTTGCTTTGCTTATTGAGAATAAACAGTCTTATAAGAGCAAATACTCTGAATTAATTACCAATGTATTCATTCAAGCGCTTATAATTTTTTGTAGCAAAGCCCTTCTTTTAAGTTTAAACAGGTAAAAATTTTCAGTTCATAAGAGGGCAACCAACATTACAGGCTCACAAAAAAAACTCGTTTAAACCCGTAAAATACAACTTTTTATACTGCGGCATGTTTTTAAACATTTTAACAAAGTTTGCGTTTGTGTACCAAAGCTAGAGGAGAATGTATGAAGATGATACGTTTTGTTTAATTTCAACGATTGTAGTTTGTAATTTTAATAAAAAAATTAAAAGACGTGTAAGATAAATACTCCTAAGAATTCTTTGACACCGTGTTTTTGGGTCATCCTGCATAACGTAATATTTGAGATAATTACCTAAGTATGTAATTTATGATATGGAGTTTATAAAGAGTATCTTGTTTAGATGTCAAATGATTTGATAGACATATTTGCCGCAATATGACCCGTTAATAATTTGATCTAATAACTCCGGACAATAACCATAATTGGCTAAGATCATATTAGGTCCCTTGCAACTAGCTTTCTTTTCTATTCAAATGCTAAATTACTTTTATTATTAAAATAAGACATCAATAAAGTATAGCAAATATTTTGTAACATTGAAAGGCGATTGTACAGATGATAAATATTTTATGGAAATTATACCGACATTTACTTTGTTTTGACACGGTTAATATGAAATGATTGCGTTTTTTTAGGCAGTGAGTGTTTTTAGATAGAGACTATAGAGAGTTTACATTTGATTGCTTTTACAAAGCTAATGTGGCTTTAAGACTAGCTGCCCGATTCGAACTTTAACCTCTCGTGTGCCGTGATTATTTTTTTCTAATATTTTCCTCGTAGGTACGCGGATCCGCGCTCCGGCATACGACGGCTTAAGATACGTCAATTAATAGGTCTAGAAACGATATGGATTAGAGGTGTCAGAGTCAAAAGTGACGTTTTTATTTGAAGATACGTCACATTTGACACTGACATATCTAATCCATATCGTTTCTAGATCTATCAACTGACGTATCTAAAAGTTCGAATCGGGCCGAATTACTTTATTAAAAGTACCTTACGCAATTATTTTAGTAAGTATTTAGAAGAATATTTATTTTAGTTATTTAAGTACATAAATATGAATGTGTAGTTTATTTATATCGTTTGATGTTAATGTAGTAATTATATAAGTACGTAATTAATCTAAATATATTATGTACTTCAATAGAGTGATAGGGATACCGACATCAAGTAGGTATCAGAGAAATTAGGCTTTTTATTGTCCATCCAAAAAGTTACAAAATTATAAATACTTAACAATGAATAGAATCAGGCGTTACTTTGCGGAAATCCATATTAAAAATCCATATAAATTGCTAATCCGCGAAAAGATAACGTGCTAGTCAATCAGTGCTAACCCGTTATACTTACTTGCGTGTTTTTTACATGCATTTAATGTCCCCACCTCCCACCGCAAAAATAAATTATTATAGAATCTTTCGCTTGCGTCGATGTACGATTCAAAGATGATCATCCTGACTAGCCCCAGCTTTACAAAAAAAACCGGACAAGTGCGAGTCGGTCTCGCCCACCGAGGGTTCCGTACTTTTTAGTATTTGTTGCAATAGCGGCACCAAAAATACATCATCTCTGAAAATTTCAACTATCTAGCTGAGATATAGCCTGGTTACAGACAGACAGACAGACGGACGGTGGAGTCTTAGTAATATCCCGTTTTTACCTTTTGGGTACGGAACCCTAACGAGTTCTGTTTAACTCTAACCCGTTACCCTATTACCCAACGTACCGTAATCTACCCAAAACCCACTGTACATATAATATGCACACGGTCGGCCGCATGCTATTTAATTTGCAGCCTCCAAGATAGGCCTGATGAGACGGAGACAGCGGACGGAAGACCCACCCACCCTCGCCCCCACTAGCGGTATTCAGGTTATACCATTTGGTAAACTTTTGATATTGTTATGATACGACCTTGACATGATTCGCAGTGCATTTAGAAAGAAATAAAATAATATTTAGTAACACAATAACATAATATTGTCTTCGGTTACCGCGATAGTTACCTACTCATGAAATAAAACTATTGTAGTATGAATTGTATGAATTAAATATACGCGATATAATCCGTTTCAATAGTTTTATTTAACAATAACTTAACCTTAAAACTAAACATAATTTCATAAAATTAAGGGTTGCGCTAAATGGTCCTCACACAGCTTGGTGTCACGGTATGCCACATCACTGCCACTGTGCCACATGGCACACTCCGCGATGATACTGATTTTCAGTACAAGACCCGCAACATGAAGGTTACATATTTTATTGTATGCTTAACTAGTTCGCGTATTTTTTGTATACATCGCAAAGTTAAGAGAATTTTAAGCCAATTAATTCTTATCCTTATGTACTTTTTTCAGTGCTTCAGACTGAAATAAGAAAAACGGTATACTTATATGCAGATACCTGGTTCGTTAATTTTTATTTTATTACCTATATTGTCTACATGAAGAGACATTTTTCCGAAATGTGTTTGAGCTATGAGCGAGACGTCTCGTCCTATGCCACGACTCGCAGTGCATTTGCGCGTTACAATAAGTCGTATCACATCAATATCAAAACCATTACAGATTTCACAATCTGAATAGCGCCATAGGCCTATCCGACTGTGACGGCCGGTATTAAAATGGACTTTTGTTGTGTATATATTTTGTTTTTATTCTGCGAGGTTTGACTTAGGAATATAAGGTTTGATTGTGTTTTGTTTTCTTGGAGATGGTTAAGGTTCTTTGCGATATGCACCGAGATGTTTGCGGTTGTAAATATTCGATTTGTAAGTTTTGTAATTTTTACAGTAGGTAGTTATTTCTTGATAGCGTATTATTTGCTTATAACAGTTGTATTTACCTGCTATGAATGTTTGTAGTACAAAAGTAAATGTAGCTGAATATGAAAATGAATTATCAAATGTTGTAGATAAATGATATTAAGATGCTGTGGTACCCTATTACATTATCAAAATTAAACATGTGAATATTAGTTCAGAAAAAACAAAAAAAAAATTCAACACGTCCAAAAAATGACCCAAATATTCATCTGGTACTAGGTGTGCAGGTAGGTTTAAAATGAAATAGGCACCTTCCCTTAAAATTGAAAGTAGAATATTATACCTACATAGGTATATCTTACATTTAGTAAAAATCAATTATTTGCGATTACAAATCATTTCAGATACCACAGCCCATCGATTCCCACGTAGGAGTACAAAGGGGGGAGGGGAGAGGGGGTGGCCCCCTGTAAGGAGAGATGATGATAGCTTGCTCTTACGTGTGCGGTCTTGTTTGTGTCCAGTCGAGTCCTGAGACACCACAGATGACGTAAAAGCTAGATGCAGCATAGGAAGACTTGTGCTCGCACACCCCAGTCAATCGATTCCCAAGAATCCCAAGTACTAAGTGGGTTGTGGCCCCCTGTAAAGAGAGATGATGATAGCTTGCTCTTACGGTCTTGGTGTGTCCAGTCGAGTTGTGGGCCACTGACATACATTCTAGATGAAGCGCACAAGAAGTTTTATGATCATGACACAGGCGCTCCCATACTATAAATACTGCAGAGACGTTTAACCCCCCATTCCGTAGAAGTTTGCAGTATAGAAGAAAGTATCTGTCAATTGACTTAATAAATTTCAGGGCTGATCTTGCTGCATTGCTGTTGAAATTAGGACTTCCAATGCGTCAGTTATTATAGGATTAATTGCGATCTCATCATAAACCTATCGATTCCCACGGAGTTACAGAGGGCCCTCATTTTGTAGGTACCTCTCAGAGCTCATGTGCAATGTAAGTAACACTAACAACGTAAAATGCGGTGTCTATATAATACGTACTCTAGTTCACACCTAATATTGGGCTTTCATTATGATGCACTGTCCCTGTGATTTCCGACCAGTGATATATCTATGCTAGGCCTGCATCAAATTAGTACCTAGCCTGCCATCCTGTATTGTTTGCCTGCTTGTGTAGTTTGTATGTGTGCCGTACTAATAAGCTTGTTAATATGTTATTGTGGAGGCACGTGGTTGGAAAGAGGATTACGTGTTTTAGTATTTGATTCTGTATTTTGTACAATTCCAGGAATACAGGAATAGAAGTCTAATCAATTTGATCACCGAAATAAAATTAATGAAATATCTAGATATGTAGTACTAGGTACTTATTGCGATTTTATATATTTTAAGAGTCATATAAAAGAGCTACGACTAAGGTCCACAAGTTTAACCCTTAATTATTGTCTGTATTGTCTGTATTTAAATAAAAGTAAACAATATCTACCCTCAAATGGCTCCTTAAGCCAGTTGAGGGTAGATGAAAACATTACACGATCAAATAATGTAGGTTAAAGTCTGGTCGTTCAGTGACTGATCCAGGCGGTTTTGTAACTGGTCGGTTAACCAATAAATGTTACAATTACCCGAACATGTACAATATTTATGTTTACTTTTATTTAAATACCTAAAGATACAGACTATAAGTAGGTATCAACAGCAACGATATTTTTAGTATTTTTCTGGGTTTTTTCTTCCATTGAAATTATTATGAAAATATTTTGCATCAGAACTAGTCATTAAAATAATAGTCTCACCTGAACCAAGTCATGCGAGTTTGTTTAGAACCATAGTTAGGAGATTAGCTTATGGCCTATAGTTGGACGGTTTTACAGTAGGTAAGTAGGTAACTGTACTTTCTTGGTTGGTAACACACATTCGTAGCTACAGTTGTTTCGAAACTGCAATACCTATAGCCAATATAGCGGGTTGGGTATTCCCAGCTGTTACCACCAACAACGTAGCTTAAGTTTAGTCGTAATTACCTACTGAAGATAACACCTGATAGGTACCTATTATATTGCTTAAATACCAGAGAAATCCAAAAAAGTTGGTAATAATGACCAGGAATAATCTACATTTTTTGGGTAAAGCACATCATAATTAACATACCTAAATGACTCATTTAATTATAATAAAAAGTGACGGAATGATGATCCTTACGCCTATGTACCTAAGGTAAGGTGGGGTAAGACTATCACCGGCGTAAGACTATCACTTGTATGGAATTCTCATACAGTTTGTCTTGCCCTGAGCAAAATAAACTAGGTATGTTAGTCTTATCCCACCTTACCTTAACTGGCATAATTAATGCTGAACTGAATAGCGAGTCACACAAATTATTGTATACTTGACAACAACATTTTTGCCTAGCTAACACCAACCAACATTGAAGATCCATCGCCAAGCCAACAATACGGCGGCCATATTGCCGCGCCGCGCAGTGTTGCCAGGCGCGATAATTAATAATTTGCAGCGCCACGGCGCGCCACTCGCGCTGTCATTAGCGACACCTCGCGCCAATTAGAGCTTCGGAGTGTTGATGCGCGCTTTTTATTTAACGCAAGCATTACGAAAACACCAACGTATCTACGCCCCAAATTAAACGATAATAGACTTTTTCTCTATGTAAATAACAACATCTATATACGAATTTGTAACTTTGCGGTAAACAACTCGGCAATTATTGAATGGCTCGCGATGTTATTAGTCTAGTGCTTTGGTTGTATGGAAGTGTCAAATGTGATTCGGAGTGGTTTTCACTTTGTGGTTTTTCGATGGGAAAAGTTGTTGATTTTTTGTAACAAATTTTGTGAGTGCAGATTTTGCACACCTATAGACTATTCTGATATAGCTCTTAGGAATGTAGCCAGAAAACCACGTGACTCTTTTGTTCACCAAATTACCTACATCATTTCATACATATAAAATGTACCTAAGTAGTATATGTACATCATTGGCCGAATGACAGCCACATGGTTTTTTGTTTACATCGGAATGAACTACATATAGGTACGATATTTAACTTCAATACGAACTTTTCAAGACACGAAGGAAGTAAGAACTTACCAAAGTAGGTCGGTAGATGCCAGTACCTATATCTATTACGTACTAAAGCGTGACAAATAAAATTGATACAATAGAATGTAACGGCGCGCGGTGTCATCTAAGGGTGGAATTCTATCTGTCCAATGTGTATTTGCATCTCACATTTTGCTTAATGAGAGAGTGAGACGCAATGCACATTGGACAAAGAAATTAGACAGGTGGAATACCACCCTTACAGAATATGGAGCGCTGTAGAGTGTAGGTAAACATTGCCCTAAGTACTCGCTGAACTATAAGTTTTTCATCACATTTGCCCACACAGTGTATTTGTTGCAAAGGATGTAAACCCCTTATAACCCCTTATTCATAAAACTTTACGGGTCTGATTTAGTTTAATTATGTTTTATCCCTTTCTTACAAATACATAAGTCAAAATGACAGATAAGGATGTGGCGAACCTTTATTGGTTGCCTTATCTCCGCCTGCGAAAGCAGGCCGCTAACAGGCCTATTCGGATTTCGAGATAATCACAAGATCTTGAGACGATTTAGAGATCAACTAGATCTACATTAGATATCGACTAGATGTGACTTGGATATCTAATTCATAACTTGTCGAAATCCTTCAAGAGGACCTCCAGAATCGCGGAAACGTCAAGTTTGACATATCTATCTTACAAATATCTTTAAATTATCCGTATCGTAACTTGTTGAAGTCTAGTAGAAATCTAATTCATTTTCCGAATCGAGCCGTAAGTCAATTGTATACCTTGGTGTCACTTTAACTGTCTTATGTAAAGTAAAATACTCTTTCAATGTCAGAATAAATGTAATACGTTTTAATATTACGTGATTAATTATTTCTTTATCTTAAAAATAGGTGTTCCACAAGGACAAACGATTATTAGTTAATTGAGGTTTGTAGTGCGTTTATGAATAAGAGGGTAAGTCGGTATGGACATTGTGTTATTTCAGTTATTTGTATTCGCACGGGCGAATGAAATCATTTAGATATCAAAATGTACTTCCGAATTGGCCTCCTGGGATTCATTAAATAGAAACTGGAGCGCAGTGGCGCCAGAGCGCCGCGCCAGCCAGCGCGAAAACGTTTCACGCTCTGACAGTCTTGCAGTCTGCCAGCGGAATAGACCTAACCTATCTGTCTGATCTGATTTCAACTTCATTTTATCTTTTTTTGGTTTGTTTGTTTGATGTAGGTGCTGTGGTAATTGACGACGACGTCAAAGATGTATGTACTGTACACGTTAATATCTTTGTATTGCAAATACATGTATTGTAATAAAATAGTGCTTATTAGTACTTATGGGTTTTTAATCCATCTTAGCTTAAATGATTGTATTAAGCAGGTGAATTTAACAGAACGTTTAATTTACATAGGTACCTAAATATGAGGTAGGTTATACTGTAAAATAGGTACCTAAGTTAATACTTATTTTATGACATACCTACCGACGTGGTGATAAACATTTAACATTGTATACGACAAATAAATGTGTATGCATCTTATAATAAAATAATTAATAATTAGTGTGTGTATATTTTTTTAAATCCTGTTCCTATCTTCCCATTATCATGGTCCTAGATGGTATAAACCAGCGGTCGGTAACAGGCGGCCCGCGCCTCTCACTTGCGGCCCGCGAGCCTCCCTGGCTATTTTGTATGTAATATTGACAAACAACATCGACAATGTCTGATAAAGTCACAAATATTAACAAAGTGCGGCCCGCGTCAACTTCGTTAACTACTATGTGGCCCTTGGCTGCCAAAAGGTTGCCGACCGCTGGCTATAAACAAAAGTAGACGCAAAGTAGACCTACCTAAAAGGTAAGTTTTTTATATATTTTACAAAAACACTCTTGAAGGGATGCCTAAGTTATAAGAAATATCCTAAAAGATTCACATTTAAATAGGCTTTTCCGAACTCAACATATTTACAATTTTCACATCAAAACAAATTCAAGAACGCATTCATCGCCATAGTTCGCAGACGCTAGGCCAAGATCAAAAAGCAACAAAAGAACACTAGCTATCTCCCTCCCGCGCACGTGTCCGCCATACAATAGACTGAATACACGGCACAGGTCGCATCTTTGTTATTATAATTTCTGCACTGAATAACTAATAGATGTTTTGAATCAAAACTTTTGTTATTTAATTGCAATTGAATTGAATTTTCATATCAACAAGGTGTTTGTTTGTTTGGTATTGTGAACTTGTGACGAATCTTTTGAATGTGAATAAGATATAGCTTTACACAGTTGGCTACTTGAGTTGTATTTGCTTTGAACTAGTTAATAAGTATCTACTTATGATCTCAGTTGAACACGGGTTAGCAAAGTTAAAACAGATTGATTTTAGAATTTAATACAAACAAAGATATAAGTAGGAGTAGGTAAGTATATACACATACCTACAGTATTAGAAATACCTAATTTAAAAAAATAATTACTTGGGCTATAAGTATTCCCCACGCTACCCAACTGATATTAATCCCTTCATAATAATTATATATTAATTCTTTGCATTTCTTAAGTATCATTGTAAAAGAAAAATATGAAACAAAAAGTGTTAGAATTGCGTAGAATTTATTAAAAAAATATCTTATGTAAATACCGGTACCGGGTGTGACCTGTAACACGAGCAAATAATGAAACTGGAGGCGGTAGGTATAGGTATTTCTACAGTATGACACAGAAAATACGTTGAAAAAACATTTTTACTGCTGCATATTTTTGATAATTCAAATTATCCTAATTTAATTTCGTTAGTGTATCAAAATTAAATTAGGATAATTTGAAAAATAAGTCGTGGTTTGTAGTTAAATTATTATAATTATTACCAATAATTTTGAATGCAATTTTGTAAATGAAAGTTTAAGCAAGAAGAAAAAGCCTAAATTTTATTTGTCAACGTATTTTTGGCCAACCTGTACCTATGATTGCAGAGCGTCTGGAGATGAACTATTTAAAAGAAATAAATAAATAAATTAGGCTCAACCAATCGATCGTGCAACGATTATAATAAAATGAGAATCCAGCAGGAACAAGTACTTACTTAATTGCATATGGTAAGTAGTATACACCACTGCTACAAGTAGGTGGGTAGGTAGGTATAAGTTTGAAACAAAACACCAAGCTAAGAGCTTATCGGAAATGACAAAAATAAAAAATAAATAAATAAATAAACTTGTCTTTAAATCTCCCACGTGGAGTGGAGACAGGTATGCTGTTCATTAATAAGTACCTAAGTAAGTAGTATTTACCTATATATTTTTATGTACTTATTCCCTTCTAAACTTTCTTGCAATAAAGTTTAATTAAATACTATCCTTTTATATGTATACCCTCCTAAGTCCTGAGTTCCTTTAAAAAGAACAAATTAAAATCGAATTTTGAATTATAATGGAATAAAAGAAGGTACCTAATTCAAAACTGGAATAATGACTCTGGGTCTTAGGAGGATAGACAGGTGATGTAAGGATGTGACTGAATCTTAAATGATATAAAATGAGTCTGTTGTTTTCAAGGGTCAGGTTAAAACAACTTAATTAGACCTAGTTACATTACATACTCTAAGATGTAAAAAGTCTAATCGACATTTGGCTACCAAAGAATTATTCAATTAACAAAGCATAATATAAATAACATAGATAGGTAATACTTACCTACTTATCACGGTCGGGACCCTATTCAAGACGCTTTAATAACATGTCGTGATATGACCAAGCCATATCAAAATTAGCTATTTGTGAAAAGAAAGGAAAACAATACAGGTAGGTACCTAAGTAATATTACGAAAAATCACGTGGCACTTTCCATGCATTATTAAATTTTCTATTGGCGATTTCTACCAACGGTTGTCACCTTGGATGGAAGGAAGGACTACAATCATTTCGTAAGACCCACCATATAAAGTTATCAAATTTATAATTTAAACCTTATTCTATTAACAAGTAATACAAAGTAAATTAGAACTAATTTCATTTGTTTTAAAAGCAATGAAACAAAAGAAATGCTACTATTTGGTTCATGAAAGGTTCAAATGAGATTGCACGAATATGTAAGTACATACTTTACTTTGTAATGTTCATTTAGTCTCAGAAGGTTAACAAAGAGACCTACAAAGTTAGGTGACCTTATCTTTAAATGTATTAATAGAAATACTTACCTAACCTAAAGGAAACAAAAAAAGAGTTTGGAAGTTTGGTACGGAACAAGCAAAGTTAGGTACAATAGGTACTTATTATTCTTTGGAATTTATATTTTATATTCAGGAAAGTATAATGCTGAAAGTATATAGTTAACAACCATGTGGGTAACCAACGTTATGTGCAAACCGCAAACGTAAGTAGGTATGTCGAAGTTTTTTTAACCTATGTTAATTTTGTTCGATTAATGTCTGATAGTGTACGTACCTAAGTTTTGATTACCTTTCCTTTATGTGTGGTGATAAAAAATCGTGGGTTCAAAATTCAGCTGTGTTGTAGAAAGAGCAGAAAAAATCATTCTCGAAAAAAATGCAAAAAGATGACTGAAAATTCGATCAGGATCCTTATAATACAGAGACAAGAAGTTAATAATGCATGAAATTTGTCCCTAAGCTAGGCAAAAAAATAAAAATAAAACCGGCCAAGTGCGAGTCGGACTCGCACACGAAGGGTTCCGTACCATTATCTATAAAAACGGTCACCCATCCAAGTACTGACCCCGCCCGACGTTACTTAACTTCGGTCAAAAATCACGTTTGTTGTATGGGAGCCCCACTTAAATCTTTATTTTATTCTGTTTTTAGTATTTGTTGTTATAGCGGCAACAGAAATCACAGATCACGAGATACAGCCTGGTGACAGACGGACGGAC